>NC_142869.1:147575000-147892083 GCF_051225735.1 Oryctolagus cuniculus | reverse complement strand
TATATAATATCTATAATATTACAGTGAAATTTGTAAATATTTAACAATGAGAACTTTATTTTTTAAAGATATATTTATTTGAAAGATTTATAGAGAGATCTTCCATTGCTGGTTCTCTACCCAAATGGTTACAACAGCTGTAGTTGGGCCAGGCTGAAGCCAGGACCTTCATCCACTTCTCCAAATAGGTGGCAGGGGCCCAAACACTTGGGTCATCTTCCACTGCTTTTCTCAGGCACATTAGTAGGGTGCTGTATTGGAAGTAGAGCAGGTGGGCCATGAAATGGCACACATATGGATGCTGGCATTGTATGTGGTGGCTTAAACCTCTACACCACAACACTGACCCCTAAATGGGAACTTTTCTTGAAATTATTTTAGAAAGCATTAAAGACACTTATAAAACATTCTCTAATGATTTTATTGTTGCTGACATTTACTTATATGTTTGTACATTGCTGCTTTCAAGGTATATATTCTATTTTCTTTTTTAAAATATTTGAAAGGCAGAGTGAGAGAGATCTGTCTGCTGGTTCACTTTTCTAATCTCCGTAACAGCTGGGGATGGGCCAGTCAAAAGCCAGGAGCCTATTAGAACTCATTCCAGATCTCTCATGTGGGTGGTGGGTGGACAGGAGCAAAGTACTTGAAGGATCATCCACTGCCTCCGTGAAGTGTGCATTAGCATAAAGAAGGATCAGAAACAGAACCAGGACTTGAACCCAGAGTCTCCATTATGGGAAGCTGGTGTCCTAACCACTGGGCCAAATACCTACCCCAACTATTTTTTCTTTTTTTTGACAGGCAGAGTGGACAGTGAGAGAGAGAGAGAGAAAGGTCTTCCTTTTGCCGTTAGTTCACCCTCCAATGGCCGCCGCGGCTGGCGCATCGTGCTGATCCGAAGCCAGGAGCCAGGTGCTTCTCCTGGTCTCCCATGCAGGTGCAGGGCCCAAGCACTTGGGCCATCCTCCACTGCACTCCCGGGCCATAGCAGAGAGCGGGCCTGGTAGAGGGGCAACTGGGACTAGAACCCGGTGTGCTGGCGCCACAGGCGGAGGATTAGCCTATTGAGCTGCGGCGCTGGCCCCCCCAGCTATTTTCTGTTCTCACTATCAGGGTATATATATTCTATATCTACTGTGGTTTTTATATCTACTTTTAGTGGTTGTATAGTAATTCATTAAGTTCATGTTGGATATATTTGCTTCTAATATGTTATCCTTAATATAAAATTTAGTTACATTGCAAGCCAAAGGATATTAGTGTTCTTACTAAACACTTCCATTTTGTTTTATAAAAGGTTCCCACAAGTAGTATTTAGGTTGTACAACATAAAAGGTGGCCATTCACCTGACAGACATATATAAACTTAAATGAAATTGAGTAGTAGTCTTGCCTATTGATCTAGCCCTGGAGCAGAGAAAATGCTTTCATTCATAAACTAGTCCCCACATAGTCAATAGTGTTGCCTGCTCTTTCCTAATCATACTACTGGGCATCCTGGAAGTGACCTCTCCCACCTAGCTGCAGCTCTTAAAGCCCAGTGTTTACTTACCTCTTGTTCTTTCCCTGACAAGGTGATTGCGCTGGGAATGTGATAGAGGTTGCTGGCAGTGTATACGCTTCAGATTTCAAGATAAGTGTGAATTTTACACATTTGCACATCTAGACCATTTTTTGTGAGCTTTTTAAAGCTTCCCTAGACATTTAGGCTGCTGTACTGCATATGGTTGTTTAGTTTATGCAATAATGTGCTAACATTTTTTTTTTTTATTTGAACGAGCACCTTGTCTTCTCATCAGACACAGTATAGAACAACATAGCTCTGGAATTTTATTTTAACCTGCGTACAAAGTAGTATTTCATAATACTTGTGACTTAAAATTTTAGCTGTATATTTGTTGCTTTTTATTTTTGTGATTCCTACTGTGAGTTAATGTTGGTGACCTTAAGCTTACATTTTTAATATTTCCCTCATTTTCTCACATCATTTTCCCCATTGTTATGTAAAGGTCTAGACTCTTTGCTCTTTACTTGTTGGTCTTCAATTTCTTCAAATGGTATTACTCTTCTGTGTGTTTTTTTTTTTTTTTTGCATATTAAGGAGAATAATCCTGCACAGGACCTCTTTTTTTAATTTTATTTAAGTTATACAAGTTTCATGTATTTCAAATATACAGATTTAGGAACATAATGACATCTCCCACCCATACTCCAGCTGTTCTTCCTCTTCCCTCTCACATTCCCACTCTCAATTTTTACAAAGATCTATATTAAGTTTACTTAATGATCATATAGTAAAAGATTTCAACAAATAGTATGAAGAAGAAAGGGGGGGGGGCGCCTTCAGGGCTAGCATCCCATATGGTGCCAGTTCAAGTCCTGGATGCTCTTCTTCCAATCCAGCTCTCTGCTATGGCCTGGGAAATCAGAAGATGGCCCAAATGCTTGGGCCCCTGCACCTGCATGGGAGACCAGGAGAAGGCTCCTGGTTCCTGGCTTGGGATCGGCACTGCTCTGGCCATTGCAACCAAATGTGGAATGAAGCAAAGGATGGAAGACCTCTCTCTCTCTCTCTACCTGTCCTTCCCTCTCTGTAACTCTGTTTTTCAAATAAATAAATAAGTAAATAAATCTTAATAAAAGCTGTTCCTCAACGGAAGAGACAAAGGCTATAAACAATCATAGAATATTACTATGTCGATTTCACTCCAATACATTACATTTCAGGTACTCTATTAGTTACCTTGGATCAGGGAAAACAAATGATATTCATTTTTAACTGCCATTGTTTTTTTTTTTTAAACCAGCTAATCAAAATGGAATTAATGTTAACTGAATTTCCAAATTGGTTGAATACTTGTAGTTTTCAAAGATTTATTTGTTTAGGTATTTGAAAAGCAGAGTGACAGAGAGATCTTCCATCTTCTGGTTCACTTCCCTAAAATGCTGCCAAAGCCAGGAACCCATCTGGGTCTCTCATGAGGGTGGCAAGGACCTAAGCACTTAGACCGTCCTCTGCTGCTTTCCCTGGCACATTATCAGAGAGCTGGATCAGAAGTGGATCAGCCAAGAATAGAACCAGCACTCTGGTATGAGATGCTGGCTATTGAAGCAGTAGCTTAATCTGCTGCACCACTACATCAGCCCATGTATGCTTATTTATATTCATGCCTTTAAAAAAAATACAGGGTTCAAAGTGGTCTTTAGTAGCAAGAATGTTTGTAATGTACACATATCCCTAGTGCATAAGTCTCAGTCCTCTTCATTGTCTTTCTCTAACCACAAAAGTAATATTCTGAATAAGCTTCCAGAATTATTAGTTTATATATGATATGGTAGGTGGAATTCTTGTTCCCAAAATTTTCATCCCTTCTTTATTCAAATACTAAACTATGCACTGCTGTGAACTAATTCTGCAGATACAGTTAATTAGAATTACTAGCAATTGAGCTTAAAATAAGAGGATTCCCTGGGTAGACCTAATTTTATCACCTGAGACGTTAAAAGCAGAGAACTTCTTCAGATACAGCAGAAGAGGAAGAGAAAAGAAAACATCAGGGAGATTTGAAGCATTAGGAGGATTTGAAGTACTGTTGTTGGGTTTCAAATGCACATGGCCTCTGGAAGCCAAGAAAGACTCCCATCAGATAGCTCGTAAGGAAAAAGGGAACCCAGTCCTTCATCCATGCAGAACTGGATTCTCCCACCAACATAAAAGAGGTTGAATCAGATTCTCTGCCCTGGAGTCCCCAGATATGATCTCACGCCCCTTGACATTTTTATGTCAGCCTTATTAGACCTTAAAGCATCCACCAAGGCTACCTGTACTTTTGACCTACACAATTAGAGTTGTTAGAAAACTGTTAGGACTGCCACCTGCAGTGCCAGCATCCCATATGGGCACAGGTTTAAGTCTGCTGATCTGAGCCACTTCCAATCTAGCTCCTGATTTTCCTGGGAAAGCAATGGAGACCTGGAAGAAGAATTGGCCAAGCTCTGGCCATTGTGGCCATGTGGGGAGTGAACCAATGGATTGAAGACTCTGTCCTTCTCTCTCTGTATCTCTGCCTTTCAAATGGATAAATAAACCTTAAAAAAAGTATATTTGGGAGAAATTGGTTACACAGTAATAGAAAACTAATGTATATGGTTATTGTTTAACATGAAGAGCTCTATTTATAGTATATTTCCATAGGGTGTTATACATAAACAACTTGTTTCCAAACTGCCACTTCCCTCTGTATTAGGCATATTAAGCATAATTGTTAAATGGCAGACTGCTGAGTCAGACAAGTTTTATTTCAAAGGCAAAGAGATAGAGGGAGAGACAGAGAAAGAGATCATCCATCCACTGGTTCTCTTTCCAAATGGCAGCAAATGCCAGGGCTGAGCCAGGCTGAAGTGAGGAAACTGGAACTTGATCCTGGTTTCCTACATGAGTGGCAGGGGCCCAAGTACTTGAGCCATCCGCTGCTGCTTTCCCAGGCATATTAAATAACAACCAAAAAAATGTAATAAATGGAGATCAAGTGTGGTGATGAAAGACAATAATATACACAAAACAAAAAGGATTGAAAACTTTGCCTCCCAAAAATACTTGAAAAGCTCTCACAAGGAACAGGGAGGCTCATGGTGTTAAATACTTTTTCCTCAAAGTATTTTTTATGAAATAGTCTTTAAATATAATGCAGAAACTCCGCATATAGGGATCAAAGAGGGAGGTATAAAGAATTAAGAGAAAGATCTTAGCTGTGGGTTTGTATAGATGCCCAAATCCCTACTTTAATGACGGCATTCCCTGATTTGTCATCATCATGATTATCACTTTAATGTCATGTAACAGTGACAAATAGCTACTGCAACCACAATGTAATTTTCTTGTGAGTATGTACTATTACTTTCATTTTATGGATGAAGAGACTGAGGCTTAGGGAAGTTAAATAACACATCAAGTTCACATAGCTGATAAATGATTTCTGATTAGATTAAGATAGGTTGTCTTGGGGCCTGTATTGGTTAAGCCTTTGCCTGCAATGCTGGCATCCCATACTGTAGCACTGGTTCGTCTCAGCTGCTCTGCTTCCAAACCAGCTCCCTGCTAATACTTAAAAACTATCCTTTTTTATTTTTAACAAAATGTGTCATTGTTAGGTATGCAGAGGCTCATACTGCTAGCTAGTGTTTGCTGCTTTTTATCCTTAAATACAAGAAACTATATTTTCATTTTATAAAGCCTTTGATCCCTGTATATGGAGTTTCTGCATTATATTTAAAGACTATTTCATAAAATATACTTTGGGGAAAAAATACTTAACACCATGAGCCTCCCTGTTCCTTGTGAGAGCTTTTCAAGTATTTTTGGGAGGCAAAGTTTTCAATCCTTTTTGTTTTGTGTATATTATTGCCTTTCATCACCACACTTGATCTCCATTTATTACATTTTTTTGGTTGTTATTTAGTACCAAGATATGAAGGCAAGTTCTTATCTGGCTCCCAATTTTTCATTTTGCTTATTTCCTGTCTTTACAATCAATGTCAACCTAACTACCATTTCAAAATACCTTGTTATAACAAAAAGATGGTTTTGGAAGAGTAACCACAAAGCAAAAATCAGTGATAGACTTAACAAAATGATGAGCAAGGAATCAAAACACATTATTATAGAGGATCACTTAACCACTAAGGAAGATTATAAGAGAGTAAGAACAAAAATGCAATTAAAAACTAGAAAATAAGTATCAAAATGCCAGTAGTAAAACTTCAGCTATCATTATTTATCATAAATTGAAATGCATTAAAAATTCACCAATTAAAAGAGTGAAAGAATGGGTTAAAATTTTTTAAAAAAGGCCCAGAAACAGTTCACCTCTAAGGACACAGATAGACTAAAGGGAAAGAATGGAATAAGTGTTTCATACAAACAGAACCCAAAAAAGCAGAAATAGCTATTCTTCTATCAGATAAAATACATTTTAAATCAAAAGCAGTAAAAAAAAAAAAAAAAAGATAAGGAAGGTCATTATATAATGACATAGGGTTCAATTCAGCAAGAGGAAATAATAGTTGTAAAACATGGGTGCTCCAATGTTTAGTCCACAAGTATATAAAGCCAGTACTAATACACATGAAGGGAGAGAGAAACTCCAATACAATATGTGTGACTTTAATACCCCACTTTCAGAAGTAGACGGATATTCAGACAGAAAATCAACAATCAGACCTAACCACCATCTCCAGAACATTCCATTCAGCCGCTGAAGAATGCACATCCTTCTCAATAATACTTGGATCATTCTCTGAGATATGTTATGTGGTAAGCCACAAAACAAATCTCAGTAATTTTTTTTTAAATCATATCAAGTATCTTTTCTGACCACATTGCAATAAAACTGGTGATAACAAGAAAAACATTGGAAACTACATAAATATATGGAAATTAAATATTTTACTCTGGAGCAACCAACAGACCAAGGAAGAAAGCAAGGAATTTAAATCAAGAAATGTCAGAATTTGGTGAATGGAAATGAAAGTACAACATACCACAACCTAAGGGATATAGCAGAAGTAGTACTGAGAAGTTTATAGCAGTAATTGCTTACATCAACAAATAGATTTCAAATAAACACCTTCTGAGATAGCTCCAGCCACGAGCCCAAAATTAGAAGAAAATAAATACAACTCATAAAAAAAGTAAATGAAAAAAACCTAAAAAAATAAGAGGAAAAAAGTGAGTTGAGCTAATAGTAATAGTTCTTTAAAAAGATAAGCAAAATTGACAAACCTTCAGGTAGGGTAGGAAAAAAGACTTAAAATCATATATGAAAATGAAAAAATTAACAACTGCTACTACAGAAAGAATTGTTAGAAATTATTGTTCAATTAATTTTATACTAATTTAAAACCCTAGAAGAGATGGACAAATTCATGACCATGTATATTTTATCAAGATTGAATGATTGAGAAATACGTAAATATACCAATAACAAGTAATGAGATTGAATCAGTACTTTAAAATCTCCCATCAAAGAAAAGTCCGGAACCACATGGCTTTACTACTCGATTCTACCAGATTTTAAACAAAAACTAATAGCAACTCTTCTTGAAGTATTTTTAAAAAATCAGAGGAAGGAATTATTCAAAACTCATTCTATGAGGCCAGTGTTAATGCTCCTATCAAACCCAGACAAGAACAAATGCTGGGTATGAGGGAAAGCTAGAAGCCATTGTCCTTGATAAAAAATAAATGCAGTAGTCTTCAAAAACATACTTGGAAATTAAATCCAGCAGCAGATGAAAGATTTTTTACCACAGTCAAGTAAGATCTCAAAGGTGCATATAGGTTCAACAAATGCAGATGAATAAATGAAACAGAAATCTTCAGCCAGTCAGAATTTCAGATTGAGGGAAAAATGAAGTAGACTATATGAAAATTGCTAAAAATAAGCTAAGAAATGAAGAGTAAGCTAAATTTGAGTCTAGAGTTTCCATTTCAACTGTAGGAAAACTTAAGAAAGGTCATGGTAAAAGAAATTTTGAAGTCATGCATATTTTCTTTATACTATGTTTGTTTCCATGAAATTTTCTTTTGTTATTTAAAAATAGCAATCATTTTCTTACTTTATTAATATTCTCTATTTGGTGAGACATTTTTTGCACTTCTTTTAAAGCTTTTATTTAATGAATGCAAATTTCATAGGTACAACTTTAGGTTCCCCCCCCCCCCCCCCCCGCATACTCACCCTCCCACTCTTCATTAAGATTTTTTTTTTTTTTGACAGGCAGAGTGGACAGTGAGAGAGAGAGACAGAGAGAAAGGTCTTCCTTTTGCCGTTGGTTCACCCCCCAGTGACCACTGCGGCCGCGTCTGCAGCCAGCGCACCGCGCTGATCCGAAGCCAGGAGCCAGGTGCTTCTCCTGGTCTTCCATGCGGATGCAGGGCCCAAGCCCTTAGGCCATCCTCCACTACACGCCCAGGCCACAGCAGAGAGCTAGACAGGAAGAGGAGCGACTGGAACTAGAACCTGGTGTGCCGGTGCTGCAGGTGGAGGATTAGCCTATTGAGCCGCGGCGCTGGCCAAGATTCACTTCTAATTTATATACAGAAGACCAGCTCAATACTAAGTAAAGATTTCAACAGTTTGCACCCACCCACCTACCCACACATACACACCCACAACATATAAAGTACTGTTTGAAAACAAGTTTTATAGTTATTTCTCATAGTGCAATTCATTAAGGACAGAGGTCCTACAGTAAGTTCATAGTGATTTCTGTTGTTAATTTAACAATTAATATTCTTATTTCTGATGTTAGTGATCACCAGAGGCTCTTACCATGAGCTGCCAAGGCTGTGGAAGTCTTTTGTCACCACAAACTCCGTCAGTATTTAGACAAGGCCATAGGCAAAGTGGAAGTTCTTTCCTTCCTTCAGAGAAAAGTACGTCCTTGTTTGATGGCCCCTTCTTTCCACTGGGGTCTCACTCAGCTTCTTCATGTAGGGTATGTCTTGCCACAGTATTTTGGCTTTCCATGCCTGAAATGCTCTCATGGACTTTTCAGCCACATCCGAATGCCTTAAGGGCTGATTCGGAAGTCAGATTGTTACTTAAAGCAACTGTCATTCTGTGAGTCTGCTGTGTGGACTACTTCTCATGGACATTCCCCCAGTTTTAATTCAATTATTATTACCAGGCACTTGATGCTATTTATATGATCTCTTTCACACTTAATCCTATCTATATGCTCATTTTAACACTTAATAAGATTAGCTTAACAATTAAGATGGCATTTTTACCACCAATTTTAATGGGATTTGGAGTCCCATGACAAGTTTTTAAACAATACACTTAGAAGTAAATCCATAACACTGTATGCAGAACTACACAGCTTTACAGTTACAAATTTCCTGCTCCCTCTCTTATTACCCCTCTTACTTTTTACTGAGACCTATTTGAAATTGACATTATGTAGTAGATTTTTTGTGTAAGGTGTAAGGTAGGAGTTTTGCTTCATAATTCTGCATGTAGAAATCCCGTTTTCCCAGCACCATTTGTTGAAGAGATTGTCCTTGCTCCAGGGATTGGTTTTAGCTCGTTGGACAAATATAAGTCGGTTGTAAATGTTTGGATTGATTTCTGGAGTTTCTATTTCTGTTCCATTGGTCTATCCATCTGTTTTTCTACCAGTACCAGGCTATTTTGATTATCACTGCCTTGTAGTATGTCTTGAAATCTGGTATTGTGATGCCTCTGGCTTTGTTTTTGTTGTATAAGAGTGCTTTAGCTATTTGAAGTCTCCAGTGGCTCCATATGAATTTCAGCATCATTTATTCTAGATCTGAGAAAAATGTCTTTGGTATTTTGATTAGTATCACATTAAAGCTGTATATTGCTTTGAGAAGAATAGACATTTTGATGATATTGATTCTTCCAATCCATGAGCATGGAAGATTTTTCAATTTTTTGTATCTTCTTCTGTTTAATGTTTTATAATTCTTATCGTACAGATCTTTGACCTCTTCGGTTAAATTTATTCCAAGGTATTTGATTTTTTTTTTGTAACTATTGTGAATAGGATTGACCTGAGAAGTTCTTTTTCGGCTGTGGCATTGTCTGTGTATACAAAGCCTATCGATTTTTATGTATTGACTGTATATCCTGCTACTTTACTAAACTCCTCTATGAATCCCAATAGTCTCTTAGGTCTCCTATATATAGAATCATGTCATCTGCAAATCAGTATAGTTTGACTTCCTCCTTCCCAATTTGTATCCCTTTAATTTCTTTTTCTTGCCTCATGGCTCTGGCTAAAATTTCCAGGACTATATTGAATAGCAGTGATGAGAGTGGGCATCCATGTCTGGTACCAGATCTCAGTGGGAATGCTTCCAGCTTTTCCCCCATTCAGTGTGATGCTGGCCATAGCTTTGTTGTAAATTGCCTTGATTTTTTTGAGGACTGTTCCTTCTATACCTAATTTTATTAGAGTTTTCATCATGAAAGGGTGTTGTATTTTATCAAATGCTTTCTCTGCATCTATTGAGATAATCATATGGTTTTTGTTCTTCAATTTGTTAATGTGATGCATCACATTGATTTGCAAATGTTAAAACATCCTTGCATACCTGGGATAAATTTCACTTGGTGCAGGTGAATGATCTTTCTGATGTGATGTTGGGTTTAAATATTTATATAAATAATAAATATAATTTTTTTCTCAGAAAAATGTTAGACAGTTGCTAAAATGGGGAAATGGGGCAATACAGTTTAATTTTATTCACATATGTATTAGGAGTTTATTTTGTTGGCAGAAAATTTCTAGGTTGTTCTATTCCAGAAATAACATAAGTGGCTTATAAAACAAGATACATAAAAGCATGAAAAATATTGTGAATGAGGAAGATAAAATGTATGAAGAGTAGTATGGAATCATAGGATTATTAATATAAGCAGTGCCTACAGAGGGTTCCTATATTCTTCTTAAAAGTGAGCCAGCTAGAAAAGAAGTCTTTTCTTCTTTCAAAATAATTTTTTTCCATTTGAGGTCTTTTACTATGTGAAATAAGGTTGTCTAGGTTTAGGTCATTTGACAATTCATCAGAAGGTCCATGAACTTACAACAAGAACAAAATCATTTCTCCTTAAAATTTAGCATTTCTTTATGTTATGAATGGAGGTAGCAAAATCTAGTATCTATGGTCACAGAAATTACATTTAAGTAAAAATATGATAGATTACACAGAATTTTTATTGTTTTGAAGTTACGGTAGTTATTAAAAATTAAGTGGTAGATCCTCACTAATATATTAGGCCTGCATTACACTATCATAACTTTTTAAATATTTTGATATTTTTATTTCATGATAATGAAGTTTTTTCACAATTCAATAGATTTATTCATTTAAAAGCATTTTAAAAAGTATCCATATACATCAACAGACTACTTCAGAGCTTCATGATCCAAAAGTAAGAACCTTGATTTAGAGGAAGAAAGATAAACAAGGTTATATGATGTAGAGCTTCCCTTTAAGAACTGATGTTCTTTCAGTAATTAGATTTAAATATTTGAAAACCTTATTTAAGCAACAATGAACATGCATTTGCAGGTACTTATTTTTTTCCCCAGAAACATTTTATTTAAGGAATACAAACTTCATGGATTTCATAGTGATTCTTCCCATCATGCCTGCCCTCCCACCCTTCTTCCTCCACCCTCCTATTCCCATTCTCATTTTTAATAAGATATATTTTCAATTAACTTTATACATATGATTAACTCTTTATTAAGAAAAGAGTTCAACAAATAGTATGAAAAAAGAATGAAATCCTGTCATTTGCAACAAAATGGATGAAACTGGGAAACATCATACTTAATGAAATAAGAGGGTACCAAAAGGACAAATACCATAATAACTAATAGGGCACCTAAATGGTAATCTGTAGAAGTTAAATTGACACTTTGAGATGCAATGACTTAACAACCCTTGTCTCAACTGTTGAGGAATACTTTCAGGATTTTTTATTTAATAAAGCATTGATTTCCAAGTTAGTCCCTCCTGTTTTATCTATTATACCTGTTAAGGTGGAAGTAAAGCCTATCATTTAAGATCACTTAAGGTTGGCTTTCTTGCCTTTATTAATGAAGAAAGTTCAAAGTCCTTTATTTGTAGAGTCCTGGATAAATATTCCAAAAAAAAAAGCTGAAATTCAAATGAGTGTATGAAGCCAGAAAGATAAGCAGAACGTGAACCTTCTTTTGCTCTGAGAGCATTTATCCAAACAGGAAACTTTAGCTTTGGTTTGTATACTTTCTCAATAGAGTTTAGTCTCCAAAGAGCTACTTTTCTCAGTCTGGTAAATCTATCCCATACATCTAAAGTAGATAGATCCTGAGAATTTGAAACTGAAAGGCAAGTATAAATACTTGATTCAAATTCCTGTAACTAGGATAGTTCAAAAAATTTTATAAACTTTCAATTTATTTAGTGGAACATCATTCTATCCTAGTGGTACTTCAGGTTGCCTGACAGAAGCAAAAGTGAATTCTTGTGCTCAAAGCAATTTTATAAATAATTTTTCAAGAAAAATAAATAGCTCACAATAAACAATAATTACCAAGCATGTATGGAAACAAGGTGCTGTGACCTAAGGCCAGTAGAAACAGGAAGAATAGACCTAAAGGCTTCTGATATTATTAGTGACAGTTTATAAAATATACTATTTTAAGGAATTGCTTGAAAATTTCTATAGAATATAGAAATGTTAAAAATCACACGTTTGAAAAGCTGAAATTAAAAAGGAAGTTATGGAACTCAAAGGCAGTTACTATGCAGAATACCACATAAGAAAATGTAATATACAAAAAAGTAAATAGTTAAAGGTAGAAGTAGAATGAAGTCTAAATTACAGCAAATAGCAGAGTAAAACTTTTCTTAAAATTTGAAATATGAATTTCAGATAAGAGGAAATTGGTCTAAAATGAAAAAATGAAGAAATAAAATGTTGTAAATATGCTGGTAAATCTGAAACAGATGTACACTAGTAATATCTGGGAAGGTCAAAAATATAATTAAATGCATAAAAAATTAATACTAAGTTATGTGGGTATCAGAAGTTTTAAGTGTTCTCAAACTTCTCTATAGTCTGGGAGAAAACTAAGGTTATTCAGTACTTAAGTATGCTTTTTTTAGGATAGCCACTAAAGGTGAAAGAAACATTGTAAAATTTTCAAATTAGCAAAATGAAAAAGACATGAAATTACCATAAAAGAAAAAAAATATAAAGTCAATCTCAACTTGTTCTGAGTAGTATATTCACTTAGAGAGCTTTTAAAAATCTTTATGCCCATATTCCACCCTATGCCAATTTGGTCAGAATCTAAGATTTTATAGCTCCCATTGTGATTATAAAGGAAACCAAAGAGAAGGAAAAAAGACAAAAAGAACACGTGGAGCATATGAAGTGGAAAGAAACTATATTTTAATCAAAATCTGTAAACTCCATCAAAAGTAAATGACCTAAATAATTCCAATTAAAAGATTTTCAGACTGGATTTAAGAATCTGATTCATGCTGCTTATGAGAAATATATTCAAAACATCAGGATTAGAAAGATTATTGGCAAAATTAGAGACATTTTTCCATAATAAAAAAATAAGAAAATATAACAGTTTGAAATTTGTACCTCATGGTATAGCATACATAGATAATGAATATAAGTGTAGTGGTTATATTATTCTTAAAAGTTTCCTAGAGATTTGAAATTTATTTTTGTTTTATCCATACTCATATTTTTGTGTGCGGGCAAGTGGGTAAAAATTGACAGGCAAATCCTTTCATTTTGGGAATATTTTCCAGTGTTGTTTGATAAATCTCAAATCTCTGGCAAAATTCTAAAAAATAGTAAAACTAGTAACCCTATATGTTCATCATCAGTGATGTTACTGTTGATCTTTTCACTAAGATGTTATAACCAGATTTCCCAATTGTAATAATACCTTTAATCTGTATTTTATGGAGGAAGACCAAGTGAATTTCCTCTGTTGTTTTAATACTAATTTAATGGTTTTGTCTCAATCAAGTTTTTTGAATATTACAGTGGTTGGAAAAGGGCAATTTTTCTATTTCTGTCTTGCTTAAATATATATTGGTTGGCATTCATCTATAAAGAATTTTCCCTCTTCCCCCTTTCTGTAATTTTTTGAAAATTCAGACTGATTTTTTTTCTCAATTCAAAGTGTTATAGTTCATTCCTTTCATTATTCATTTTATGCTGAAATCATCCCTAATTTGGCTAGTTGAAACTCCTATAAGTTAGCTTTTTTGATGTTTTCTTGTGTCCCTGTTAGTTTTTTGAGTATTAATTTATAATAATATTATCCAGACTCACTTTGTATTTTCGGTGCTTCAACCCTGGAATAAGCCATTTCATTAAGAAGTACACGTTCCCGGGTGAGCATTTGGTGCAGCAAACAATTACATTCCATATTTGAATGCCTGGGTTCAGATCCTGCCTCTGCTTCTGATCCCAGCTTCCTGCTAATAGGCACCCGGAGAGGCAGGAAATCATGGTTCAAGTACTTGTGTCCCTGTCACCCACTTGGAAGACCTGATTGAGTTTCTGGTTCTGGACTTCAGCCTTGCCAGTCCTGGCTATTGCAGGCATTTGGAAAGTGAATCAAAATGAAGATCTGTCTCTCTGCCTTTAAAAATTTCGAATTTCTAAAACTGTGACCAAAATTCTTAAAAAGAAATAATTGGTTTTATTTAGTGAAGCTGTGGCTTTAAAAACCAAATTTTAGAATACTCATAGCTACAAAGATGTTATTGCTTCTAAATCCTTTCATATGAACCTCTATTCTAGACCATTATTATAGGGTTCTTCCTCCTCTCCTCCCTTCTTCATTTTCATCTCCTAGAAACTTAGTTTATTTGTTCATTTCCTCAGCCCTTCCATACACATTGAATAATTTCAAAATGGCTACATTAGTACCACACCACAAACTTGAAGGTAGTTTGGAAAGTTTGTGAGAAAATTGAATTAAGTTATTTTGAGATTCATGCAGTTGTTTTTGATATGCCTCTCTGTGGACTTTATAAAAGTTTTTGAAATCCATGCATATGAAAGGTCTTAATTCCATTTTTCATCAGCAAAAGTTCATATCATCCTCATGCTAAGTAGTAATCGGGATTTCTTTGCAATTCTTTGAGATATTGTTAAACTCAATAATTTCTGAACATAGTATTCTATCTTACATGATATTTTATATATTGCTAGTTCAGTACTTACTCTATTGGGTTGTATTTTTTTCTCATCTTTATTTTTTGAATCTATAAGATATTAATTTTCTAAAGTCAAAACTATAGTGAAAGTTGTACTCAGATATTCCATGCCTTCCTTAAAGCATTCATTTTGCAAGTTTTCTGAAATTTCATTAGTTTCTGTTTTAGCTTCCTTGATTTGTTTTTGCAAAAACAAACATAAATGAAAATGAGAATTACTTGAAATTTTCAGAGATCATTCTTACTTTGTTTTAAAATATTGGCAAGTTTTTTTTTTTTTTTTTTTTTTTTTTTTTTTTATTTGAGAGGCAGAGAGAAAAAGGAATTCAACAAATAGAGAACTCCCAAAATACCCACAGTAGCTGCAGCTGGACCAGGGCAGAAGCTAGGAGCTGGGGACACAATCCAGGTCTCCAATAAGAATAGCCAAAAACCCTCCCAGGATCTGCATTAGCAAGAAACAAGTTAGGAGCCAGAATTGGGAATGGAACCATGTACTCCAACATATGATACAGGCATGTAATTTCTAGACTAAAAATGTTTAGGAGCAGGTGCTCAATAAACCTTTCTCAATTGTTGAGCTAATATTATTCCAAAACATGGAAGAAAGTATAAAATATTTGAATAACCTGATAACATATTTGCCTACTCATGAACATAGATGCAAACTCATACACACTTATCACTCATAGATACCATATGTGTGAATTCACCTTCTTGCCGAAATTTATTTACAACTCCAGAATCAAGCTTGTGGCCCTGTCCACAGAGGCAGCATTATGATAAATTTGAGTCACCCTGTACACACCTTCCCAGCCGAGGTCAAACAAGCCAAGCTTCAGCTTCCTTTTCACAGCTGTCATACGTAACTAAATATCCTTTTATAGTGACATTTATGTATAATACCAGGGTTTTTTTTCTATTTTCATGCTTTTTACTGTTGATTTTGCTTTTTAAATGACCTCAAAGCATGTTGTTGAAGTCCAGTGTCCTAAGCATAAGAAGTCTGTCTTGTTACACTTTACAGAAAATACGTTACTTAACCTTCAGGTATGAGTTATAATGCTATTGGCCATAAGTTCAGTGTTAGTGAATCAACAATATATATAATAAAATGTCTTTAAACAGAAACATTTCCAGGATATATGTTAATCTAGTTATAAAAATGTGACCAAAGATATAACTCCATACCTCTCCTAGGAACCTGCTTTAGCATTTGCAGTAACTATAAAATATAACTACCACAAATAGCATGAATTGACCACCTATAAACACAAATATATATTATATTATATATGAGACAGATCCTTTAATGTAGAGAAGAGAGTATATCAGAACCAGATTTGGTCTTATGCAAGAATTCAAGGTTGATTTAACACTGTCAAATTAACTAATGATCTCTACCACATAAAGCAGATGTGTATTTCAATAAATGTACAGAATTCATTTGATAAAATTCAATATACCTTTGTTTTAAAACTAAAACCAAAATCTACCTAAGCATTAAAGGAATTTGTTCATCTTTATCAAAAGCAGTGTACAAAAACTACAACAATAATTATATTTAATGGTTAAACACTAGAGTGTTCCCTCCAAGATGGAGATAGCAGTGCCAACCTGTATACTTCTGTACCAGAAGTCCTGAGCGGAACGGTAAAGTGTGTGTGTGTGGAGGGGGGAGTTGGTTGGTGGGTAGGCAGGAAAGGAAGAAATACAAAGAAATAGAAAAGGAAAAAATAGGTAAACTTTTGAGTTAAAGGATATATTGTAGAACTGCTGGATGTAAAAAAATCAATGCATGAAAATCACTTTTTAAATAACAGTAAGGTTTATTTAAGGGGGTGAGAAAGGTAACATTAGTAGTCTGAAAAACTATGAGATACCAAGATAAATCCAACAAAAAATATGAGATCTTTCTCAGAAAAAATGCTGAAGCTACTGGAATCAAACAAAAATATTGAATTTTTAAATTCAAAGAAAAAAAAGTGTTCCATAATGTAAAAATAATTCTTCTGGGGCTATGTTGTGGTGTAGCGGGTAAAGACACTGCCTGCAGCGCCAGCATCCCATATGGATGCCAGTTCAAATCCTAGCTGCTCCACTTCAGATCCACTTTCCTGCTAATGTGCCTGGGAAAGTAACTGATGATGGCTCAAGAGCTTGGGCCCTTGCACCCACTTGGGAAACTGACAAGAAGCTCCTGGATTCAGCCTGGCCCCGCTTAGTTTGTTGCGCTGCAGCCATTTGGGGAGTGAACCAGGGGGTGGAAGATTTCTCTCTGTTTCTCTCTCTTTCTCAAAAATAAAATAAATCATTGTAAAAAAAATAATTCTTCACAAATCATAAGTCCCTGTGGGATGTGTTGTGTATAGATACCACTATATAGGAATGAAAGTGAATTATAGAAGCACAGGTAACTTTCAGAAGCACAATTTTAAATGATGGAAACACATCACAAAAACAAATGTGTGCTGTAAAGCCAAACTACTATTTAGGCTGTGGAAAAAAGTCAAGAAAATGGTTATCACTAGAATTAGGGTAATAGCTACCATTATAGAAAGAGGTGAGGAGTGTCATCAGGGAGGGTCATTCTTAAGCCAGTAGGCAATGTTTTACTTCTTGAGCTGGGTGATAATTACTTGACTATTCACTATGTGACTATGCTTTAAACTGAACATCTATATTTTACACAAATAGAAAAGTAAGTAGCTCAACCAAAGAAGTTGAAATGGACTAAGTACATTAATGAGTATTGATATAAATTAGCTAATCTGTGATATAAGGTTATTGGTAATTATACCATCATGCTGAATTAACTTGAAGGATTCTGAATACTTCTTCCAAGTAGAAAATTCAACTTGCAAGAAGCATATCTTAAGAATATCATAAATTTGTTAATACTTAGTTTACTAGAATCTTTAGTATAGAATTTGATGTGGCAGAAATTCTTCTTTTATTGTGCACAGGAAGATGATTAGTTTTCATCTATAACATAATAATCACTAACAGTAACATCTACCATTTTGTGCACACTATCAACCAGGAGCATTGAGTCAGGAATTGACTCAATTTTGTCGTTTAATACTAAAAACAAACTTCAATGTAAAGGCACCATTATTAGGTGCCTTGTTATTAGGTATCAATATTAGGGACAGAATCAGTATTCGGTCTTTAGTTTTTCTGATTCCAGAACTCTTGTTACATATAGCATTGATTGAGGATTAAAATGATGATCTAGTGGTATATATCATATTATATATTATAAAGTCTCTTTTGTTCTAACTGGTTGTGATCTTAGTATTCAACTCTACATTCATTCAACAGCAGTGTCAGATCCATGCCAGCCATCATTTCTCTGGCTCCAGATAGGAGAAGCTTGTAACCAATGGGGCAAGTTTGCTGGCTTCTTTCTTTCTTGGAACTATTGTGTGCTTTCAGAACCACTAAACTTAATTCAACTTTTACAAATGATTATTTTTTATAGGAATCACACAGTTTACATAGTAATCTGCTCTCAGATTGTCTGCCGTACATAAAATTACATCTGTGCCTCAGAAGCAGCTATTTTCACTGGGAGAGTAGTTATTCCTTGCGAAAACTCAACACTCATCTGATGTCTTAGTCAAAATTAATCATTTGCTTTATAGAGAAAAATCAAAACTAAATGTAAAATTGCTACTGATATTATCATATATCTATTCTCAGATGAGTCCTCAATTGATTTTATTGGCAAAAATCTTTCATTGGCCCTTATTTTATGGTACTATAAAATGCTGTATACTTTATTAGGGAGGTCCTTTATAGTTGGCTTATAATAAAACTGTAGTTGTACTTATTTCCATAAAATGTTAGGATATTAAGGTCCTGATTAAAAATATAACCTTCATTTGTTGTGTTTCTTCTCTGAAAAAATCCTCAGATTGTTTTGATTTACATTGCCTTTTTCATGAGCTTACACTATTATCTGTAGTTTAACACCTCTTTAAGGAGAAATGCTAGCTTATGTATGAGGGAGAAAAGCTGAACAGGCTCTCTGCTTTTTAAAGTATCCAAGATTCTTTTCTAATATGTAGTAATGAATTGTTAAAACTATTTTATAGTTTTATTTTAATATCAGTTGAAATGGCATATGTCTGAAGTCAACATAACCATGTTTTTATTTTTGCTTTATTGTTTGTTCATTGGGACTACCAACTTGGGACAAAATTCACTGTTTTCTTTTATCTGTACTTGTTGCTATGTTTAGTCTCACTTTGACTAAATTTGCTATGTTTTTCAATTGTCGGGCATGAGGAAAGCACTGGATACAATTAGAAATTTTCATAACTTACAGAATACTACTGTTCATGGTGTTTTCTCTTTTGTCCTTTTAAATCTCTGAACAAATTATTGTTGCTTCCAAAGGTTAAAATGTAGTCTGAGAATCTGAAGCCCTTTCAAGTTTTGTACAGGAAGAAAAATTTTCATAAAAAAACTGTCATTTATCTTTTCTACCTCTCATTCTATCATGAACATAGGATCATGTTTTCCAGAGACTACATGTTAGTGATACTGCAGCAGGTGAACACAAAAGCAGATATTAGAACCATTGGTCTTTTACTAAGCCAGACTTTAAAAAAACTTGAAAAAAATTATAAAAGTCTCACTTCTTATCCTTTTTCCAAATTTAGCATTTTAAAAATATTCTTAAAAGCTTTCCATGTTAATGTGAAGTATGGTAATTATTGATAAAAACCAATACAAAGCTGTATGGCATCCTCAGTAATTTTTACATATTTAAAGGGCCCTGAGATCAAAAAGTTACAGAGCTAGTAACCTACATGACCTTTTTTACTTTCAAGTATTTGAGATTTTTCTTTATTGCCTTTTATAACCTAAAATTCTTGTTCGCAGGTTGCTACAAGCCTCAGGAAAGATCAGATTACTTGATGTTGGCAGCTGCTTTAACCCATTTTTGAAGTTTGAAGAATTTTTAACTGTTGGCATAGACATTGTACCTGCTGTAGAGGTATGCAAAGTTTTGTTTTCATACTTGAATATTAGTGTATATATATTTACAGAGGAAAAGGACTGTCCTATGTGTCTGAAACAGCAAATACATTTCCTATGTACTAGATGATATTATTTACTTCAAAAGAAAAAAATTATGTGGTGAAAATTTGAGCATTTAATTAACCAATAGTAATGTGACCAGTACCGTGTTTGTATTTGTTTTGTTCTGTGTTCATCTAAATAACTAAAATTTGGCACTATGCTATAATAAAACCATTATGACCCAGAAACTTGTGTGGATTGCAGAGAATCCAGATGGCTTCAGTGTTGTGCTTTGTGTTTTGTTTGATTTGGATTTTTTTAATGTCTCTTTCTGAAATGTACAGTGTTGTAGACATATGATAGAATCAGTAGAAAGAGACAAGGCTATTAGAATCTGCCAGAACTGTATTAAATGCACCTATATATACTTGAGTAGGTTAAAAATACTTAACTGATATAGACTGTTACTCTACATTTACTAGAGAATTTCAAGAGTAACTTGGCCTTGCACATTATGGGTCCTTAGTAAATGACATTGTCTTTCCCTTTGATAATATTCCAATAAGTCAGTTATTGTGGTGCTGTCAGTTCAGTCAGTGAAGCAGAATCACCTCAATCCTTACCAGTTTTTTTTTTTTTTTTAATCCTGTTCATACAATTCCAAGAGTTTGTTAAGATTATTTTTGATGGCAGATACAGGGCAGGCACATTCTTTATTTATATTAGTAAAAAATTAGGTATTTTTCCTGAATAATAAATTCATAATGTTTTCCATTTTACTTTTGATATAAATAAAAATATTTAATACAGGTATAAAAACAGCCGTATACATTAAAATTTTAATATTATAAAGTATAAATTACAGTATAAACTCCTTGGACTAGGGATTTTCCCCCCTCTACTGCTCTATTACTAACACATAGAAAAGTGCTTTATTTTTTTTTAAGTAAAATAATGGACTCTTTCAACCTAGTTCTCCAGGTCTCTGAGTCTCAGGTTAGTTATGCATAATATGTCATAGGATATTGTAATGTTTCCTTGGCAAAAAATATTTAAAAGCACCTAGCACTATACCTGTTATATATTGAGTACTAGAAAAAATTGCTTGCTATTACTGAAAAGTTCCTGCATGAAGATTTAAATATTATCTTGTTGGGCATGACTCTTAATTTGATCTATATGACTAATACTGAGGAACAAGAAAATGTAAAACCATCACTATTATCTGTCCATCCTAAAGACAAATATCTGACTACAGTAAAATAGCTATTCTTGCTAAAGAGAATTCCTGACACCAGGAGCTATAGTTTTAAGTGTAAGTGGCTTTGTGCATGCATTCTCTTTTCTTCCTTTTTCAAGGTATACTGTAGAAATGTTCCTTAAAGATTGCTGGGAATTGATGACTATTTGTTCTGAACCTGGAGCTTAAATATGTTTAAAATACTACATTTATTTATATGTAGAGCTATAAACCTCTATATAGTCACTAGGAAAGAAAAGAACCCTCTAAGTAGTTTTAAAACAAAGTAAAAATACTTACTATTCCAGCCAAGGTAAAATAAAAAAGACAACATTTATCTAATTTCTACCTAAAATAACCCAAAAAGTGAACAAAACATGTAAAATAGTTTACATGACACCAGAATAATTTTTAAAGACTGTGATCCCTGAGAGGTAAAAAATAAATGTGATGAGCCATATAGTTACACCTGTATATTTCCTTGAGAGAATTTCCTGGGCATGACAATGAGAGAAGAACCCAAGCAGAGCCCAGTCAGTTTTCTGAGTTCTGGAACTGGCATGGAGCTAAGTATAATTAGAGCTGAGTGCTAAGCAGCATTTGTGTATGAGATTGGAAAAGGTATTACTTGAAAGGATTAAAAGTGAGAGTGCCTCACACTCAAACAGGCTTATTTTAGCCTGTTCCCACCAGCCATACAAGAAAACTCAAGATTCACAAGGCATTGGGTAGCCTACAGAGAAGGTTCTTTCCTCAGTAATGAAGAATAATTAGGAAGGTGAGGCTCAGGCTATAACTGTGTTCTAACAAATCTTGAAAACAAGACACAGAAGATCTAGTTGTCTTCAGCTATATTGGTGCCATCCTAAAATAGAGGTCAAGCATATGTATAGATAATCTAGAGCTATCCAGTACCATCAAGATAATTCAACGTATCTGGTATCCCAAAAGGAAATTATCAGTTATGCAGTGAAATAAGAAAATTGGAACCACAGTGAGGAAATAAGTCAACCAACAGTACAAACTCGGAACTGATAGAGGTATTAAAATTAGGAAACAAACACATTAACATGTGCAGATATTGCAGTTTGAAAAAAATTCTTTGAGCTAGACAGTTATGATTTGTGCACATCTGTGTGTTTCATGCTTCAAGGAACACCAAAATTACCAGCAGACTACTAGAAGCTAGGCACAGGCGTGGGATAGATTCTTCTTCATAGTCTTCACAAAGAAGCAATCCTTATTCACATCTTGATCTTGGATATTACCCAGGATCTGAAAATTGTGAGTGTATTCCATACATACCAAAAGGTTAGACATAAAAGGTTTTTAAAAATGACCAAAATTTAACTTCTAGAGATGGGTACTACAATATGTGATATGAAACACCTACTAGATGAGATTTATACCTACTAAATATTGCAAAAAGAAAGTTGAATTGAAAGCATTCAAATGTAAACTGTCCAAAATGAAATAGTGGTTAGAACAAGTGGTTAGACATTTTAAGCAGCTAAATAATGAGCACAATGGAATCCTCAAGAGGGGCTGTGGAGGAACTTTAACATAATGGCAAGGGGTTATTCCAAATTTTACAAAAGCTATTAAACTACAAGTTGAAGAAGCTCAACAAATCCTAACAAAATAGGAAGAAATTACAAAAGGAACATCAATATCAAACTTCTAAAACTAGTGATAAACTTTTAAAAGTACCTAGAAAATTTAAAAGATATGTTAAAATACTAAAAGAAAAAAACAAAACTTGTCATCTGGCATTTCAGATCTTCCAGGCATCCTATAATTGAAGAAATTCAACAGCAACAAACTTGTATTACAAGAAATGCTGAAGGTATTACAGCTAAATGGAAACATGAGTGTAGTCCTATACAAAAGAATTAAGAGTACTGAAGTGATAACTACATGGTGAAAGTGTAAAAGATTTTCTTTTTACTTAAAATATCATTGTTATGGGTTGAATTTTGCACCTCCCCACACACCTCCAGACAAAAAAAAAAAAAAAAAAAAAAAAAGATAAGGAGTCCTAACTCCAGTATTTGGTTTTATTTAAAGATAGGGGCCTCACAAATAATATCATCAGGGTAGCCCTTAATCCATTGTGACTGTGGTGTCCTTATTAAAAGGAGACATTGGGATGTAGAAACAAGCACACAGATTAGGACTTCATGAAGGCAGAGATCAGAGTAATGCATCTAGTAAGCCAAAGAATACCAAAAATTTCCAGTCAACCAACTAGATTAAAGAAAGGCAGAGGCCATGAAGCAGGTGCTCCCTCACCATCCTCAGAAAAAAGAACCTTTCTGACATCTTGGACTTCTAGACTCTGGAACAGTGAGAAAATAAATCTTATTTAAGCCACCTAGTTTATAGTGCTTCATTAAAACAACCCTAGCAAACTGCTACAACTATTGGGAGGAGGCTATAATCAGGTGCAACTAAAATCTATGAAAATAGCGCAGAGGATGGGATGGGAAAATTGGAAATACACTACCATAGGTTCTTATACATGAAGTGGCATATCATTTGAAATACTAAAGCAGTCACTAATATAAACAGTTATAGTTAATAAGCCACTAAGAATATAAAACAGAATAAAAATTTCAATTAATCCAAAGATAACAATAAAAGAGGAAACAGGAAACAAGTGAAGACAAATTTTTAACAAAGATTATAAATTTAAACTTAGGCTACATGCCCATCTTTAATTATTGATAAACTTAACAGTTAAAATACTGGTTGAGACACTTAACGTCCTATATCAGACTGCTTGAGTTCAAGTCCCAGCTCCACTCCTGATTCCACCTTCCTGCTGATGCACACCTTAGGTGGCAGCAGGTGATGCCTAAGTAGTTGAATCTGTATAACCCACATGGGAGAACTGGTTGAATTCTCAGCTTTGGGCTTCAGCCCAGTCCCGACCAGGCCATTGCAGGCATTTGGGAAGTGAACCAGCAACAGTAGACTGAATAAAGAAATTATGGGATATGTACTCTATAGAATACTATACAGCAGTAAAAAACAATGAAATCCGGTCATTTGCAACAAAATGGAGGAATCTGGAACACATCATGCTGGGTGAAATAAGCCAGTCCCAAAGGGACAGATATCATATATTCTCCCTGATGGGTGATAAGTAACTGAGAACCAAAAAAGGAAACCTGTTGAAGTGAAATGGACACTATGAGAAGCAGTGACTTGATCAGCCCTTGTCCTGTCGAGGAACAACATACTATTTTATTCCTTTTAGTATTTTTTTATCTACTTAATATCATTGATTGAATTCTTTAATTAACACACAGTTATTCTTAGGCATTTAAAATTAACTGAAAAGTGATCTCTGTTGAATATAAGAGTGGGAATAAGAGAGGGAGGAGATGTACAGTTCTGCACATGTGCACTCGGACTTACCGCTAATGGTAGAGCTAGAAACATGCCAGGGGATTCCAATTCTGTCCCATCAAGATTGCATGTACCAATGACATCTCACTAGTCCAAGTGATCAATTTCAGTCCATAAGTGATCATAATGATAGGATTAAGTGTCCAAAGGATCACATAAATAAGACTAGTGTCTGCTAATACTAACTGATAAAATTAAAAAGGAGAGAACGATCCAACATGGGAAGCGGGATACACAGCAGACTCATAGAATGGCAGATGTCCTAAACAGCACTCTGGCCTCAGAATCAGCCCTTAAGGCATTCAGATCTGGCTGAAGAGCCCATGAGAGTATTTTAGGCATGGAAAGCCAAGACACTCTGGCAAGAAAAAAATGACATAGATGAAACATCTCTGTGAGTGAGATCCCAATGGAAAGAACGGGCCATTCAAGAAGGAGGTACCTTTCTCTGAAGGGAGGAGAGAGCTTCCACTTTGACTGCCTTGTGTAAATAAGATCAGAGTTCATGAATTGAAGAGGCTTCCATAGCCTTAGCAGCTCATGACAAGAGCCTTGGGTGATTACTGATGTCGTAAATAAGATTGTCAGTTGTTAAATCAACAATGGGAGTCACCATGCACCTACTCCCCATGTAGGATCTGTGTCCTTAATGTGTTGTACTATGTGAATTAACGGTAAAACTACTACTCAAACAGTACTCTATACTTCGTGTGTCTGTGTGGGTGCAGTCTGTAGAAATCTTTACTTAATATATATTAAGTTGATCTGTATATATAAATAATTGAAAGTGAATTATGACGACGAATGTATAACATGGAGTGGGAGATGGGAGGGTTGTGGGTGGGAAGAAGGTTATGAGGAGAAAAAGCCGCTATAATCCAAAAGTTGTACTTTGGAAATTTATATTTATTAAATAAAGTTGAAAAGAAATAATTAGTGCCTACATCAAGAAATTGGAACAGCATCAAATAAATGATCTCACAGTATATCTCACAGATGTATAAACAGCCAATGCCTTGGCTGAGAAGAACTTCTAAGATCAATGCCATTCACAACAGCTACAAAAAAGAAAAATCAAATACCTTGGAATAAATTTAACCAAGGTTGTCCAAGATGTCTATGATGAGAGTTACAAAAAATTAAGGAAAGAAGTAGAAGATACCAAAAATGGAATAATCTCCATGTTCATCGATTAGAAGAATCAGTATCATCAAAATATCCATACTATCAAAGGCAATTGACAGATTCAGTGTGATGTCAATCAAAATGATGCTGAAATTCATATGAAAACACAGGAAACCCTGAATAGCTAATGTAATCTTATACAACAAAATCAAGATGGAGGCAAAATACCAGATTTAAAGACATACTACAGTGCTGGCGCCATGGCTCACTTGGTTAATCCTCCGCCAGCAGCCCATATGAGTGCCGGGTTCTAGTCCTGGTTACTCCTCTTCCAGTCCAGCTCTCTGCTGTGGCCTGGGAAGGCAGTGGAGGATGGCCCAAGTGCTTGGGCCCTGCACCCACATGGGAGACCAGGAAGAAGCACCTGGCTCCTGGCTTCGTTTCAGCGCAGCTCCAGCCGTTGCAGCCAATTGGGGAGTGAACCAATGGAAGGAAGACCCCCCCCCCTCTCTCTCTCTGCCTTTCTTCTCTCTGAGTTTCAAATAAATAAATAAAATAAAATCTTAAAGAAAATAAAAAGACATACTACAGGGCAGTTATAATCAAAACAGCCTGGTACTGGTAAAAAACAGTTGGATAGACCAATGGAACAGAATAGAAACACCAGAAATCATTCCAAATATCTACAACCAACTTAACCTTTGACAAAGGAGCTAAAATCAATCCCTGGAGCAAAGACAATCACTTCAACAAATATTGCTGGGAAAGCTCGATCTCCACATGCAGAAATACAAAGTAAAACCCCTACCTTGCACCTTATACAACAGTCCACTCAAAATAGATCAAAGACCATCAAATTGCATAAGCAATCAAAGCCAAAATTCACTAAAGTGATTACATCAAATTGAAAAGCTTTGCACTGCAAAAGAAACACTCAGCAGAGAAGCAACCAACAGAATAGGAGAAATTATCTGCAAACTATGCCACTGATAAAGGATTAATATCCAGAATATATAAAGAGCTCCAGAAACTCAACCACAACTAAACAAATAATCCAGTTAGGTAATATGCAAAGGAATTAAGCATTTTTCAAAAGAGGAAATCCAAATGGCCAACAGACACGTGAAAAAAAATGCTTAGGGTCATTTCCCATCAGGGAAATGCAAATCAAAACCATAATGAGGTTTCACTTCACCCCGTTAGAGTAACTTTCATATAAAAAATCAGCAAGTAACAAATGCTGACTAGGATGTGGGGAAAAATATACCCTAATCCACTGTTGATAGGAATGTAAACTGGTGAAGCCAATATGGAATACAGTATGCAGGGACTTCAGAAATCTGAATATAGGCCTCTCATATGACCCAGCCATCGCACTCTTGGGAATTTACCCAAGTGAAATATAATCAGCATATGAAAGAGTTATCTGTACCCCCATGTTTATTGCAGCTCAGTTGACAATATGTAAGACATGGATTCAACCTAAATGCCCCTCAACTGAAGACTGGATAAAAAAATTAATGGGATATGTACACCATGGAACACTACACAGTGATTTAAAATATCCAATCATTCGCAACAAAATGGATGAAACTGGAAAACATCATTCTTAGAAAAATAAGCCATTCCAAATGGACAAATACCATATGATCTCTCTGATCTGTGACAACTAATTAGAGTACCTGAAAGGCAACCTGTAGAAATTAAATTGATTTTACTTTGAGAAACAATGACTTATAACAACCCTTGAGGAATATTTACTTTTATACTATTTGTTGAACTCTTTACTTAACATTGAGTTAATCATATGTGTCTAAACATAATTGAAAATATCTTAGTAAAAAAAAAATAAGAGTGGGAATAGGAGAGGGAGGAGAAAGAGGGGTCGGTACAGTGGGAAGAATCACTATGTTCCCAAAGTTGTAATTATGAGATATATGAAGTTTGTATTCCTTAAAAGGTTTCTGGGGAAAAAATAATTTTTTATAAAAAGGATAATATAACATGGCTATTTTAGAGTTTCTGCAGGAGGGCAATATTAATGTTCAAAAATCAATCAATCTATTTGCTGTATTCACTCACCAAAAAGAAAATCATGTGATCATCTTGTTAAACATAGAGAAAGCATTTGATAAAATCCAACATCCTTTCCTAATAAAAGACACTGGTAACATTTGAAGGGAATTTCTTCAACAAGATAGAAGGTTTAAAAAAAAAAAAAAGAAACCCTACAGCTTCTAAATGGTAGAAAAGAAATGCTTTTTCCCACACTAAGATAAGGAAGGATATCTATTCTCACCACTTCTATTTAGTATTGTACTGGAAGTTCTTACAAATGCGATAAAATGAGAAGAAACTGATAAAAGACATTCAAATTAGAATGGAAGAAATTACCCTTATTCCCAGATGACCTTGATCATTTATTAGATTATGCCATGGAAGATATTAGAAGTAGTGAGTTAGGAGGGTTGCAAAGATATGTGATTAATATACAGAATTATATTTGTTTATATTTACTGATAGCAATCAGAATTTGAATTTTAAAATAGTACCACTAATGGTAGCATAAAAATACAAACTTTGACAAGTGTACACAATAAATATTTAACATAAATGGCAATATGTAGAAAAATCTGTATACTGAAAACTACAATTTGAGAGAAATTGAAGAACTGATAGATCTACTATGTTTTTTTGGAGGAGACAATATTATCTGCATGCCAGTTTTCCCCAAATTAATCTGTTCACTGAGGATTGCATGGAATCTAATCAGACTTTTTGTAGAAATATGAAATTTTATTCCAAACTTTGTGTGGAAATTCAGGGCAGCTAGAATAGCTCAAAGAAATGCTGGTAAAAGTACTAGAGAGTAACACTATCTGATTCAGAACTTATTATAAAACTATAATAATCAAGACAGAGTGGTATTAGAGTCAGCATTTGACCTGGCAGTTAAGGCACCTGCATCACATAATGAAGTACTTGAGTTCCACATCTACCTACCGCTCCTGACTCCAGGCTCCTCCTCACAGGACTATAGTAGTCCACCATGATAGCTTAAGCAGTTGAGTTCCTTCAACCTCACAGGATACTTGGGTTGAGTTCCCAGCTCCCAGCTTTGACCTGGCCCAGTCCTCGTCATTTGTGACATTTGAGTAGTGAACCAGTGGGTGCGGCTCTGCCCCATCTCATTCCAGCATTCTGCTAACGCAGGCCTTGGTGGACTCAAGTAGTTGAGTTCCTGCCATCCACATGAGAGACCTAGATTGAGGCCCCTTCTTCTGGTTTCTCTCTGTATCTCTGCCTCACAATTATTTTTAAATATAAAAGATGCTGTTGAGAGAATACAAGACAAGCTGCCTCATATTGAGAAAAATATTTGCAAGTCATACCTCTGAAACAGGATTGACTCATATCCAGAATGTTAAAAAATTAAAATTCCTTAAGAAAATGATTTTTCAAATTTAAAGCAAACTAATTATTTTTAAATGGGTAAAAGATTTGAACAATTACTGAAGATACACAAATGACAAATAAGGCTGTTTAAGAAGATAAACCTCAAAACTCATTAGGAAAAAGAAACAGTATACCACAGCACACTTACTACAAATTCTAAAATTAAAAAGACTGGCTATACCAAGAATTGATGAGGAAGTGGAGGAACTGAATCTTTTGTGTACACACAGTATATAGCTTTTTAAAATAGCTTATGGGTTTCTTTAAGTTATACATATACTTACTGTAAAATCTCACCCACCCTCCTCTCCTGGATATTTACCCAGGACAAATGAAAGCATGTCCATTCAGACAGACACTGGACATGAATAGTCAAAGCAGCTTGAGTTGTAATACCAAACAACTGGAAACAACCTGTGTTGTATCTTTAATACTATGGGATACTATTCAGCACACACAAAAGAAGGGGGAAGATACTATTAATACTTGCAAAAAGGGTAGATCTCAAACTGATTATTCCTAGTGAGAGAAACTAGGAAAAGAAGATTAAACATTCCAGCCTCCTATAACACAGAGCTTGGGAGGCAGCAATGATGGAAAGACTAGTTGAGTGCAAGCCATCTATGTGGGAGATTTGGGTTGAGGCCGCATCTCTTTTTCTGTAGGCATTTGAGTTAACCAAATAGGAACTCTTGCCCTGTTTCACAAATAAAATTTTTTTAAAAACTATGTATTTCAATAAAGTCAGTTACACCTCAGTAAAACTTTCCTTAAAAGGGGGTGGGGGGATAGGAAAACAAGAATCTTATTTCTGATAATACAATGTTACGTATCACTTTCCTCAATAGACAATCCAGATGATTATGTGACAAACCTGTCTGTCCACTAACAAGTATGATACTAAGGTATTAGCCCATGTTTCTGTTAATAGCTATTGCTAGGGTAGGTATCTGTCCTACACAGTCAAGACATCTGTTCCTGTATTAGTAACTGGGTTCTGTAACTGATCTCTGGCTCCTAACTCCACCTTCATGCTAATGCAGACCCAGAGAGGCAAGCAGTGACAGCTCAAGTAATTGGGCTCCTGCCAACCACGCAGGAAACCTAGATTGAATTCTTGATGCTCAATTTTGGCTCAGGCTGTTGTGGACATTTGGGGAAGTAAACCAGTGGATGGGACCTGGCTTAGTCGCACATGCACTTGCTCTCTCTCCCATAGATTTTTTTAAAAGGCACAAGCTGTGTAGCCTCCAAAATAACTATGGGATTGGCATTGTGCTGTAGCGGGTAAGCCACCACATGCAATGCAGGCATCCCAAATGGGCACTGGTTCGTGTCCCGGGTGCTCCACTTCCAATCCAGATCCCTGCTAATGGCCTGGGAAGAGCAGCAGAAGATGACCTAAGTGCTTGGGTCCCTGCCACCCTTATGGGAGACCTAGAAGAAGCTCCTGGCTCCTGGCTTCAGCCTGGCCCAGCGCTGGCCCTTCCAGCCATCTGGAGAGTGAACCAGCAGATAGAAGACACCTCTCTGTTTCTTGCTCTATGTAATTCTTTCAAAATAAATAATAAATAATGCTACTTAAGAATAATTTTTACTTAATTTTAAAATTCTTAATTCTGAACTTCTATATACTTTTTTTAAAACGATTTATTTATTTAAAAGTCAGAGTTACACAGAGAGAGAGGTCTTCCATCCATTGGTTTACTCCCCAGTTGGCCACAATGGCTGGAGCTGCACCAACCCAAAGCTAGGGGCTAGGAGCTTCTTCCAGGTCTCCCATGTAGGTGCAGGGGCCCAAGGACTTGGAGCATCATCATCTGCTTTCCCAGGCCACAGCAGAAAGTTGGATTGGAAGAGGAGCAGCCGGGACTAGAACCGGCGCCCATATGAGATGCCGGCACTGCAGGCGGCGGCTTTACCCACTACGCCACTGCGCCAGCCCCATGCATACTTCTAATATGCAGCAAATTTTGCCATGTTGTTTATTCCTTTAGTTGTAGTGTTTCTATGATTATTTGACTATGCTAATTAAACTTCTAAGGATTAACTTTTTAATAGATTGAAAGCAGTATTAAGATTACTTTTTAAGAGATTAAAGTTAATGGTTTTGAAAGACATTTTTAATGACTTTAAAACATTTTGGCATCATTCTGTTTGTACAGATTTTATAATGCCTCTTTCTTCCTTCCTTCATTTGACTCATCCTTATTTCACTGTGTTTTTTGATTAAAGTTTTTGTATATACACACACACATATGCATGTGTATTCTTTGTAACTGTAAATGTTAAAGTGAATGTAAATATGATTAAGCTTGGAAATCATTCTCTAATCTCTGAATTCAAATTAAATTACAAATAAGCCCTTATGACTTTTTAAAATATATATTTAAAATTATTTCTAACTTCAAGTTGTTAGAGTTGTATACATATTTTAAATGATGTCTCAAAATTCTTGGGGATTAAATACTCTGAGATTTTTGCTAGTAAAAGTTTTGTTGCATACATTTGTATACTTAATCATTTAGAAAGCAAAGGTATGTAATTGGAGCTAGAATTATATAAAAATGCTATGAGATATGAAGTTCTTTGGTATAAGTTATATATAAAATCTAAAAGGTGGATGTGATCTGGAAGTGCTTTTTATGCTGTATTTTTCTCTTTCTACAGAGTGTTTATAAATGTGACTTCCTGAACTTACAGCTTCAGCAACCACTCCAGCTTGCACAGGATGCTATAGATGCTTTTTTGAAGCAACTAAAGAACCCTATTGATTCTCTTCCTGGAGAACTCTTCCACGTGGTTGTTTTCTCTCTCCTTCTTTCTTATTTTCCATCACCTTATCAACGATGGATTTGCTGCAAGAAAGCTCATGAACTGTTAGTGTTAAATGGCTTATTACTTATCATCACACCTGATTCCTCCCATCAGAACCGACATGCAATGATGATGAAAAGCTGGAAGATTGCTATAGAGTCACTGGGTTTTAAACGCTTCAAGTATTCAAAATTTTCACATATGCATCTGATGGCATTTAGGAAAATCTCCCTAAAAACCACAAGTGACTTGGTTAGTAGGAACTATCCAGGGATGTTGTATATTCCTCAAGATTTCAACAGTATAGAAGATGAGGAATATTCTAACCCTTCCTGCTATGTGCGATCAGATATAGAAGATGAACAATTAGCATATGGTTTCACAGAGCTCCCTGATGCTCCATATGACTCAGATTCTGGAGAAAGTCAAGCCAGCTCTATTCCTTTCTATGAGTTAGAGGATCCCATATTACTTTTAAGTTAATATATAAACAGAAGGCCCTTTCAGTCCAGACTCCTAAACTTACACTAATTGAAAATATTAACATGAACTCAGTACTTAAAACCTGGTTTGCATAGAAGAAATGCAAAGGTTTACAGAGTTTGCTATTTTTTTCTACTTCCGGATTTTAAAATTTATTCTTATATGGAAAGCTTAAAGTTTCATGCAGAGTGACTCCTGTCATAGCAAAAACCACTGTTACTTTAGCAGTTAGCACTAAGATATCATAGAAAGGTACCTTTTTGTTTTTTCCTCTTTAGTGCTACTGTGAAAAATGAAGCATAATTTGCTGTATGTTTTCCTTTTCAGTTTTTCCATGTTGACTTTAAACCATTGCAGTGGGAAACTTTAAGATATGTAGAAAGCTGTAGATTGCACTTTGACAACTCACAAATTAAATATGACACAGAGATAGATTGGCTTAGTTCTTTTGTGATGCACTTATCCTTTTTCTTTTTTTTTTTCTAACTAAATTGTTATCGATTACAGAAAGCCATTTTCTGTTCAATTTTGTCTGATGATCCAGTATTTCCTGAACTTTTTTAAATTGGTGATAATCCTTTTCCTTCTTTCTTCTATTAAAAGCTCATTTGGTAGCATCAGACATTGGGGAAAACACTTCCCCCAAAATATGTATTCTGATTTCATTAGCATGATACAGTAAACACCATTGCCAAAGTAGTATTTTCATAACTTCCTTGTTTATTTGAGCCTTGGTGTGAAGTATATTTATCGTAAGAGTTCACTTGTATCTTTTTAAAGCTTAGGTTTCATTTACAAAATTTTCTACTTACACAAGGAACAATGTAGTACTCAATACTGACCTAAAACACCTTTGTGAAAGGGTTTGCACTTGTTAAGAATTTATGTTCTATCTCAACCAACTTTGGTAGAGTCCTCGCCTTTCCATTATGGAGGTGCTGCACTACAAGTTTGAAATTATAGAGAAAATTTAGAAATAACCCTCTGCCGGTAATCTCAAAGTAATTTTGACCTTTTGGTATCCTAACTTCTATCTAAATCCTAGCAGAAATTTCTTTGAATATATAAACCATTAGTTGGCTGTGGGAATTCTCCCTTTCCACATTGATAAATGCTGTCTTTCTGAATCAGAAGCAAATGATTAAGGAGAAATATATGCCCAAACAAGACAAGATTAGTTTTAAACAATTAAGAACATTTAGTCCATATTGTCTTGTCAGTCAGCAATTGTCATGTAAACTATCATTTTTAAGAGTGCCACTGTGTGGATTTTTTTTCAAGTGGTTGTTACATTAAAATTGCCTCATACTGAGGTTTTTGCACTGAAATGTCAGTTTCAGATTTCATGGTTAACGTTGTGTGTATGTGTATGTGTGTTTTTAAAGGAAATGCATTTTCAATAGTTGATCCTAAATTTCATAACTGCACTTCTTTATTCTGGTAAAACTGATGTTTTTGTGCTTATTGTGAATTGCTGTAGTTAACTTTAAATGTCAAACTTTATTTAGTTTAAAACTTACCTTTCCAGATAAAAACAACTGAGTATGTGTACCTAATATTTCAAATTAAACTTCACAAGCTAATTAAAAGATTTAAGAATGTTAACTAACCCAGAGTCAGTTGACTAAATGCAATAAATATTGGTTGCTCAAATATTCCATAAGTAACCTAAAGTTTTTCATTTACTTTCAACAGCATAAGATTCCTTAATAATTGGGATTTTTTTGTTTCTAGTTAAGCACTGCAGGATCATGTCTTGTAATTCACTCAATATAAACAAGGAATAAAATTTTAAAAGCACTGTGTTCAGGATAATACAGTTTTTGGTAGTACCTCCTGTGTTTTATTTAGCAAAATTTAATCTTAAGAGTGAAGAAAATAGTGTTCCAAGTGAAAGTGCTTTGAAAGTAAATGAAAACAGTGCTTTTGAAGGGCAGATTAAGTATATACCTTGGAGTCAGAGTCAGCCTTTGTGTTACAGCTAAAATGTTGGTGCTATAAATTCTTCTGATTGTTTACAGATGTTCATTCTGCTTATGCTCCAAAGTGTGCATGATGTATTTTAAGTAGTACTTTAAAGAAAATTCTCTAAAACCTACCACTTACTATAAATTTATTTGAATTTATATCATTTGTTACTGTAAATTCAGCTCCTTCAAATTAGGTTGTCATAGAATTTAAGACAATGCATATTCCACCAAAGCCAACTCAATGTATAAGTGTTGAAAGATAAACAGTCATTATGGCATGGTGCCAAATCATAAATATAGAGACAAGAGAATTTAATGGGGCCTTCTGAAACTGTATAGGTACTCTTAAAGATGATTTCATTTGAATATAAAGAGTCCTCCTGGCACATTCACAAGATTCTTCAAAATTTGGTGTTTCAAAAACAAATGATAATCATTTGGTTGGATTTTTCAAGATCATGACTCAATTATGTGGTTTTATCATAGTTGCCAAGTGGTGGGAGGTAGCATTCCTGAAAATGTATGTTTGTGTTGTTGTATTTTTTCACATTTTGTGAACAAAGCACATTTATTAAAAATTTTAAATTTTCTAATTCTCTTTGTCTATAACTTATTAACTGAAAGTGTTGTAGTCTCTGACATATCTTAAGTGTTTAAGGATAGGAAATCAATTTCAAATCTGGAATGACTTTTAGAATTTTCCAAATGAGTTTCATCTAGTCAAATCCCTTAATTTCCATAAATCTATTCACTGATATCCAGAGACTTAAATGATTTCCCTGTTGCCATGCATTGTGATGTTTTTTATGACAGAACTAGGACAGCAGTGTAAATTCTAGTTCATAGGGGTCAACTATGTGTAATTAACTACATTATCAGTTTCCTTGAAAGTTAAATATATAATTTCTTGGAGGGGAGCAGGTGAGTTTCTCATGATACGAGGTTTTTAATTCAGTGTTCATTTACATTTGTCCACAAGCAATACAATGGAGAGGTAGCAGGTAGCACAGTGATAGCAGTCCCCTACTTTCATGGAGCTTAAAACCTGATAGAGAAGACCAGCACTCTATATGTACTCCATATCTGTATCTGGGAATGATTGCCTACTCATCCTACAGTTTTATCCCTGCTTGAAATCCCTTAATTTATTTCCCTTCAATGAAACAGATGATTGAAGAAAAAAGCTGAAACACACACAGGGAAAAAAACCTAGCAACATATACATTGTGGATAAGAGGAATGTATTTTCACTCCTAGAAAAGTGCAAGGTAAATAAAAATTCTTAATGTAAAAACAGCAAAAACAAAAAATGGAATCAAGCTCTTGTATGCACAGCATAGCAGTTGTAGTTCTCCATAATTGTTAACAGTGGGCCGGCATAATATAGATTGCAATTTGGTTTCACTTTAGTGTTGTATGTTGTTAGATAATAGCAAAAATGAACACCAAATTCTTGTGTTACTACCACAAAAATCCCTAACAAATGTTTCCTATGAGAAATGGTTGCACTGTAACTTATTCTTCCCCAAAAGAACTAAATTGGAGTAAAATCTTCAGGATGGTTTACAATAAAAAATGTTCATATTCACTGTGAATACAAAACTCCGAGAATATGAGTGCTGGCCTATACTACACAAAACCCAGTGAATAAGCATGCAAGAATAACTGGCAATGTCATTCCTTTTAAAGACTTCTGCTATAGAAGGAGAGAAAGACTTAATTTTCTGAACTATTTTTTTCTCTTGTTAGAGAAATAAAACCAGCAAATTGCAGAGGTCTTTTTCTTTAACTTACCTTAACCTTGATTTGAATGCTTTGCCCCAAATTTTTTTCAGAACATCAATAGTTTATTATGCATATTTTAAAAAATAATCTGTAACATTTGGCATTATTGATTGGTAACTTAGTCAATATAAGAGTTCAAGTTATTCTAAACTTCATTTTCAACCATCTTAAGTTACTTATTCCTTTTTTTGCAGCACTATAAAACACTTTTTAATGTTTTTGTTTTTACTAACAAAAAGTGATAAAAACTTTTGCATTATCTATTTAAGTGTCTAATACTGAGCCCATGAGTCACAAAGATGGAATCTGTATTTTTGAAGTTAAAAGGAAATTACCAGAAATAATATAGGCACTGTCTGCAAAATTATTTCTTGACTTAGGCAGAGCCAAGAGCTGGAAACATAAGTAGTTGAGCTATCATCTGCTACTTCCCAGGGTGCACATTATCATGCAGCTGGAACCAGCAGCAGAGCTAGGATTCAGACCCAGGGACTGAAATATGGAATGCAGGCAAAGTAAGTGGCATTTTACCTTCTATCCCAATTCCCCAACCCTGAACGGATCTTTTAATTCCATTTTGCCATGGATTTTTTTTTTTTGAAGCCCTCTTGCATGCCATTTACTGATGGATGTCTGTCACAGCCAAGTAACTCGTTTAGTAATATCCCAATGACAACAATTTCTATAGTCTCTTGAGCTGGTATGGGAATCAGCTATCAAGAATGATTTGTGAAGATAGATGTTTAATATAAAGCTATTTTGGGATCTACATTTAAATCATTTGCATTTACATTTATCTCTAGACTTAGAATATCTTTTACAATTAACTAACACCACTTTATAGCCAGCTCAGTGTCTTCTATCAAGGAAAGAGAATATAAACACAGACCTGGAAAGTACTTATTTAGTTTTCCCTCAAACTCTAATTTTGTGTAACCCATCACTAATTGGATGATAGAGTTTGCAGAAATGGACTAATATGAAGGAATGATAAAGTTGGCAAACCAAATCATAGTTTCCGAATTATCACAAAGAAGCTTTCCACTAAGAATCCAAGAGATAAAATGTTCCCCAAAGCCAGGCATGGCTGAAACATTCCCTGGAAATAAAGTAGATAGGCAACAGCTAGAAAGAAGTGTAAAAGAGTAAGTAGGGACAGAATGCTTTGATTCAGAGAGGATTAAGATGGCGGAATAGGGAGGGAGATTACTGCTCTAGTCTAGGAGAAGATAGTTTTTAAAAAGTGGAAAGTGAAATCTCAAGGAAGAATTAGGGGAAAAAAATGTCAAAGGAAACTCCACACAAACTAGAGGAACATTGTGGATCTGTGTGTAGTGTGTAGACATGGACAACTCAGGACCCCAGCAGCTGAGAACCTCAGCACCAGCCCTGGAGTGAGAGTTGAGAGCAGTCTGCAGTAGCCTAATTAAAGGGTACCTGGCTATTTAAAAGAAATGTTATGGATCTAAAGGGAGACACAGACTCCAGTACAATAGTAATGGGGGACTTCAATACCCAACTTTCAGAAGTGGATGGATCAGACAGAAAAATCAGCAAAGAAATAACAGATTTAATCGACAATATAGACCAAACGGACCTAACAGATACCTACAGAACTTTCCATCCTATAGTTGCAGAACACACATTCTTCTCACCAGTACATGGAACTTTATCTAGGATTGACTACATGCTGGGCCATAAAGAAATTCTCAGTAAATTCCCCCCCCCAAAATCAAAATCACAATGCATCATCTCTAACCACAATGGAATAAAGTTGTAAATCAACAACTCAGGAATCTCTAGAACCTATGCAAACACATGGAGACTGAACAACATACCCCTGAATGAATAGTGGGTCATTTAAAAATCAAAAGAGAAATCAAAAAAATTCCAGAAACAAATGAAGATGACAGCACAACATATCAAAACTTATGGGATATAGCAAAAGCTGTGTTAAGAGGAAAGCTTATAGCAATTGATGCCTACATCAAGAAATTGAAAGGCAACAAATAAATGAGCTATCAGGACCTAGAAAAACAGCAAACCAAAACCAAAACTAGTAGGAGAAAAGAAATAATTAAAATTAGAGAAGAAATCCACAAAATTGAAAGGACAATAGAAAAGATTAACAAAACAAAGAGCTGGTTTTTTTGAAAAAATAAAATAGACACACCATTGGCCCAAATAACCAAAAAAAGGAGGAAGATGACCCAAATTAATAAAATCAGAGATGGAGAAAGAAATCTAATACACACCACAGAAATGAATCATCAGAAATTACTACAAAGAGCTGTATGCCAACAAATCAGGAAACCCAGAAGTAATGGACAGATTCCTGGACACATACAACCTACCTAAATTGAACCATGAAGACCTAGAAAACCTTAAGAGACCTGGCCGGCACCATGGCTCACTAGGCTAATCCTCTGCCTTGCAGCGCCGGCACACCAGGTTCTAGTCCCAGTCGGGGCGCCGGATTCTGTCCCGGTTGCCCCTCTTCCAGGCCAGCTCTCTGCTGTGGCCAGGGAGTGCAGTGGAGGATGGCCCAAATACTTGGGCCCTGCACCCGCATGGGAGACCAGGATAAGTACCTGGCTCCTACCATCGGATATGCGCAGTCAGCCATAGTGCACCGGCCATTGGAGGGTGAACCAACAGCAAAGGAAGACCTTTCTCTCTGTCTCTCTCACTTTCCACTCTGCCTGTCAAAAAAAAAAAAAAAAAGTGACCCATAACCAAGACAGAAATTAAATCAGTAATAAAGACCCCACCTCAATAAGCAAAAGCCCAGGACCAGATGGCTTCACTGCTGAATTCTATCACACATTTAAAGTAAATTAACTCCAATACTTCTCAAGCTATTCAAAACAGTAGAAAAGATAGAGAAACCTCACAAATTATTTCTGTGAATTCAACATCACTTTAAATCCTAAACCTGAAAAGGATACAACAGAGAAAGGTAACTACAAACCAATTTCCTTGATGACTATAGACACAAAAAGCCTCAACAGAATATTAGCCAATCAAATCCAACAACACATCAGAATGCTCATTCACCCAGACCAAGTAGGATTTATCTCTAGTATTCAGGGGTGGTTCAACATTTGCAAATCAATGTGATGCATCCCATTAACAAATTGAAGAACAAAACCATATTTTTTGTCTGAATAGATGCAGAGAAAGCATTTGATAAAATACAACACCCATTCATGATGAATCTAAGCAAATTGGGTATAGAGGGAACATTCTTCAACACAAGACAATTTATGACAAACCCAAGGCCATGGTCATATTGAATGAGGAAAAGTTGGAAGCATTTGCACTGATATCAGAACCAAAAAAGGATGCCAACTCTCACCATTGCTATTCTGTATAGTCATGTAAGTTTTAGCCAGAGCCATTAGGCAAGAAAAAGAAACCAAAAGGATACAAATAGGGAAGGAGGAAGTCAAACAATCCCTATTTGCAGATAACATGATCCTATATATAAGGAATCCAAAAGACTCAACTAAGAGACTACTGGAACTCACAGAAGCATTTGGTAAAGTAGCAGGATATAAAATTAAAACACAAAAATCAACAGCCTTGGTATACATAGACAATGCAATAAGTGAAAAACACATTCTAAGATCAATCCCATTCACAATAGCTACAAAAAAAAATCAAATACCTTGGAATAAATTTAACCAAGGAGGTCAAAAATCTCTGACAAGAATTACAAAACATTAATGAAAGAAATTGAAGATACAAAAAATGGGAAAATCTTCCATGTTCATGGATGGGAAGAATCAGTATCATCAAAATGACCATACTACCAAAAGCAATTTACATATTCAATATGATACCAATCAAAATACCAAGGACATTCTTCTCATAAATAGAAAAAATGATGCTGAAATTCATATAGAAACACAAGAGATCCCAAATGGCTAAAGCAATCTTACACAACAAAAACAAAGCCAGAGGCATCACAATACCAGATTTTAAGACATACTAAAGGGCTAGCGCCACAGCTCACTTGGTTAATCCTCCGCCTGTGGCACTGACACCCTGGGTTCTAGTCCCAGTTGGGGTGCCAGATTCTGTCCCAGTTGCTCCTCTTCCAGTCCAGCTCTCTGCTGTGGCCCAGGAAGGCAGTGGAGGATGGCCCAAGTGCTTGGGCCCTGCACCCGCATGGGAGACCGGGAGAAGCACCTGGCTCCTGGCTTCAGATAGCGCAGCACGCTGGCCGTAGCAGCCATTTGTGGAATGAACCAACAGAAGGAAGACCTTTCTCTCTGTTTCTCTCTCACTATCTCTGCCTGTCAAAAAAAAAAAAAAAATGACAAGACATACTAAAGGGCAGATAAAATCAAAACAGCCCAGTACTAGTACAAAAATAGATGGATAGACCAATGGAACAGAATAAAAACACCACAAATCATTCCAAACATCTACAAACAGCTTATCTTTGACAAGAGAGCTAAAATCAATCCCTGGAGCAAGGACATTCTCTTCAAAAAAAAAAAAAAAAAGGTGTAGGAAAAACTGGATCTCCACATGCAGAAGTATGAAGCATGATCCCTACCTTACACCTACCACAAAAATCCACTCAAAATGGATTAAAGGCCTAAATCTGTAACCCAATGTCATCAAATTACTAGAGAACATTGGGAAACCCTGCAAGACATTGGTGTAGGCAGAGTGCTTGGAAAACACCCCAGAGGGAGAGGCAATCAAAGCCAAAATTGAAAATTGGAATTATATCAAATTGAGAAGTTTATGTACTGCAAAAGAAACAAACCCTCAGCCAAGAGGCAACCAACAGAAGAGGAGAAATTATTTGCAAATTATGCATCTGATAAAGGATTAATATCCAGAGTATATAAAGAGATCAAGAAACTCAAGCACAACAAAATAAACAACCCAGTTAGAAAATGGGCAAAGCAGGCATTTTTCAAAAGAGAAAACTGAAATGGCCAACATGCACATGAAAAAACTCAGGATCGCTAGACATCAGGGACATGGAAATCAAAACCACAATGAAATTTCACCTCACCCCTGTTATAATGGCTTTCATATAATAATCAGCAAACAACAATTGCTGTCGAGGATGTGGGGGAAAAGGTATTGTAATCCACTGCTGGTGGAAATGTAAACTGGTATAGCCACTATAGAAAACAGTATGGAAATACCTCAGAAATCTGAATATAGACCTACCACATGACCCAGCCATCCCACTCCTGGGAATTTTCCCAAGGGAAATGAAATCAGCATATGGAAGAGTTTCTGTATCCCCATGTTATTGCACCTCAATTCACAATAGCTAAGATATGGAAACAACCCAAATGCTCATCAACTGAAGACTGGATAAAGATATTATGGGATATGTATACCATGGAATATTACACAGTGATAAAAAATGAAAGCCTGTCATGTGCAACAAAATGGGTGAATCTGGGAAACATCCCTAGAGAAATAAGCCAGTCCCAAAAGGGTTAAATACCATATGTTCTCCCTGACCTGTGGTAACTAATAGAGCACCTAAAAGGTAATGAATAGAAGTGAAATTGACACTTTGAGATGTGATGACTTTGAACAGCCCTTGTCTCAACCGTTGAGGAACATTTTTTTTAATACTGTTTTTTTACTTAGTATAGAATGAATCATGTGTATATAAAGTTAAGTGAAAGTAGATCTTAGTAAAATATAAGAATGGGAATACAAGAGGGAGGAGGAAGCAGTGTAGGAGTTACAGGTTGGGGGGTGGGTACGGTGAGAAAGATCACTATGTTCCTAAAGTTCTGTTTTTGAAATGTATGAAGTTTGTATACTTTAAATAAAAGGTTCCTGGGAAAAAATAAATTATGTAAGACCAGAAACCTTTCAGTTTATGCAGTTTGCCATAGTTTTGGAAATAAGTAGGCAGTCTTTTTCAGTAATTAACACTAGCAATAAAATTCATTTGCTGTTTAACAGAATGTCAAATTTCTCATTTCCTCATTTCTCTCATTTTCGTACTGATCATTTAATCATATTAACTTGTAAGTGAATTTTCTTGTGCAGTATTATGAAATTCTATTAGGCAACATTTATAATCTTCCATTCACAAGCTGAAGTTTTTCAAAAAGGACCATGAAAGTGAAAGCAACTATTTCTGCAGCCTCATTTCTTACCTTTCAGTGACAACCACAAGAAAACCACACTATAAGAGCTTTCCAAGTGTCACAAAATGGTCAAATTTGTTGATTTTGTAGTGTCAATATTATGGTAAAATTTATTGGGGCTTACTACTCATATATGTGAGGCAATGTTCTAAGAATTTTATCTTTGTTTATTCAGTTTATCCAATTCTGTGTAGATTGTTCTTATTCTCCCTACATCACAAATGAAGAAACTGAGGCACGACCAGTTTAAGTAAATCTTCCCTGTTATTCAGTTATTAAGAGGAAGTACAGAGATTTGAATCTGGGCAGTCGAACTCAAGGTTATCTATTATTCTAGAAATCCTGTGATCTTCAAATTATATTCTTACCTTCATTTGAATATTCTAGATAAGCAGTGAAATTGTCAGGAATAGCAGTGATTAAACTACATATATTGAGGCTAGAATCAGAAAGACTGCAAAGGTAACTACACTCTTGTTCCTCTGAGTCATATAGACTTGGTTTTCATGAAGATACTGCCTGTGACAATGCTTTTATTGCTTTTGTTTCAGCAGGATGTATGTGATTTTTTAGTGTGTTGATCCTACAGAGAGCAAAGAGGTGAAATAACTGAGAAAGTATAAGTGGAATAAAGGTAATCCCTGGTCAAAAGTCTACTTAGTGACTTTTGAAATCTACTTTAAAAAGCTGTATGTATTTATGCATCACTGCTTTCAGTGGCAATTTCCTAGAGTTGATAATGCTCAAACAGTTTGCATGTTATCTCATTTATCCTCAGAGTCTTCCTTACAAGCACCAGTATGGAGCCAACACTGTGGCGCAGCAGGTCATGCCTCTGCTGCACTGCCAGCATTCCATGTGACCGCCATTGTTGGCTGCCATGGTTCTGATCCAGCTCTCTGCTGGTGGCCTGGAAAAGCAGTGAAGGATGGCCCGAGCCCATGGGCTCCTACAACCATACAGGAGACCTGGAGAAGGCTCCTGGCTCCTGGATTTGGCCTGGCCCAGCCCCAGCCATTGTGGCCACTGGGGAGTGGTCAATTTCTTTCTCTGTCTCTCCTCTTTCTCTGCATGACTCACATTCACATAAATAAATCTTTTACAAAGGGCACAAGTATTCATGACTCTCCTTCAATTGAGAAACACCACTGGAAAATGAAGAAATCATCATCAATGAATGTCTTTTATTTAGCCCATTTTACTGGCCATTCTTGATGGTGTATATAGTCTGTTCTCTATCCCTGGCTTTCCTCCTTGAATTTCATAGCCATGGTTTACAAGGCACAGCCAACCCTGCTCCCGGTTGGCTGCTTTGTCTTTTGAGAAGCACAGAGGCTTGTCTAGGAATCTACAATCCCATGGGAGCTCTGAACAGCTTCCAATCCTGTAGGGAAACCTAACATGTCAATGGCAAACAGGCTGTGCCTTGGGCCAGGCTGCAGAGAGGACCTTGAAGGACCTCGCTACTCTGAGCAAGTGTGTATTCACTTGGCTACAAAGTTCTTTCTTGGAACAAAATTGTGTATTGTAAAATAGCATGATATAACAATTGAAAGTAGGTGATCGCCGGCGCCGTGGCTCACTAGGCTAATCCTCCGCCTTGCGGCGCCAGCACACCGGGTTCTAGTCCCGGTCGGGGCACCGGATTCTGTCCCGGTTGCCCCTCTTCCAGGCCAGCTCTCTGCTGTGGCCAGGGAGTGCAGTGGAGGATGGCCCAAGTGCTTGGGCCCTGCACCCCATGGGAGACCAGGATAAGTACCTGGCTTCTGCCATCAGATCAGCGCGGTGCGCTGGCCATTGGAGGGTGAACCAACGGCAAAGGAAGACCTTTCTCTCTGTCTCTCTCTCTCACTGTCCACTCTGCCTGTCAAAAAAAAATAATAATAAAATAAAAAAAAAAGAAAGTAGGTGATCGCCTCTGATTTAAAACAATTCTATTTTGTTCCTAGCATACTTTTATTCAATAAGTGCTCTGGGACTCTGAGAGGAAGCCACGTTCAACTCCACTTACTTTACTCAACTCTTATCTACCTGCAAAACAAAGTAACCCCACCATGACTAACGGACATTTTAATAAAGGATGAGAGGGGGTGAGTGGAAAAGTACATGGATGGCACAATACACAGCAGAGACCTGACAGTTCGATTTTTCCACACTCTCCTGCCCAAGATCTCATTTCTGGCCTCCTACCCAACCCTTCAGTCCCTCTCAACAGGCCCCAGCAATTCAATTCTTCCCCTCGGCTTGCATTCCCATCTCGGTAAAACAGTCAGCTATTTATCATTTGTCGGGTGTGCACCTCTGGGGTATGATTTCATCATCTCCATTGTAGGTTGCATAGCATTGACAAAATTGTCTACTAACTAAACCCTCAGTGAACAGTCTCTCAGACCTTGTCCTGGCCAGGTGACTGTGTGTTTAGACCTTGGCAGGTGGTGGGGAAGTCCCAAGGGTTAAAGGACAAGGTAGAGGAGAGAGCGTTCCACAGAAGTTTATTTAGGCTATTATCTATAACTCAATTATAGTATCAATACTTGCTTTAGTATTTGAATTATAAAAGAAGGTGAGTAAAGAAAAGGGAAAGGAGCAAGATTTTATTGTTTCTCACTCGCTGTTTTTAGGTAGCCATAAAACATTTGGACTCTGCAACCTTTATGTCCACCCCATCTTCCCCCATGGTTTGTTTCTGGGATCCATTTCCCTTGACCCCAGACCTGCATGTTCTCTGCTGTACAAATCCTTTCCAGGTCAACATTGAGTCTCCCACCACCAATTATCAACCTGCAAATGGTAGGCATTTTTGTTCCTCAGTAAGATGAATTGCAGCTGGCAGTTGTGAGGCCATGGGAGTAACTTTGCCTATGTGTGTAGAGTGAGTAACACTTGGCCCTTTCAGGAGGTAATCACAGTTTAAAAAAAAAAAATTGTTTCTTTGTTTGAAAGAATGACAGAGTGAGAACAGGGCAGACACAGAGACAGATCTCCCACCTGCTGGTTCATGACCCAAAGAGCCCCAATGGCAGGTGCTGGGCCAGGCTGAACCAGGGGCCTGGAACTCCACCTGGGTGGCAGGGGCCCAAGTACCACGATCATTTTCCAATGCTTTCCCAGATGCAACAGGGTCTCGATTAAAAGTGGAACGGTTAGTACTTAAACTGGCAATCATATGGGATGCCAGTGTTGTAGGCCATGGCTTAGCCTGCTACACCAGGTATGGCACTGTTATGCACATTTTAAAGTAAGATGTAAATGAAAAAATGATCTTTTTGGTAGAATTTTAGGAGGTATAACAACGGAAAGGCAAAAATGAAAAAAGTACTTCAGGAAGTATTTATTTAGGCGTGGAGTGCTCTTTGGGAATCTTGCTTCAGTGTCTGTTCATCCTCTCCACAATTTCTTCTCTCAGGCACTGTTTTGAATTCACGGATTGTCTAAATTCCATCAAGCTGTATTCCTCCTTTCCTCCACTCCACGTTCGTTCAATTGGCTGTGGCCTTGAATCTTTTCTGTGGGTTTTTAGGTATGTCCAATTGAGGGGAAAAAAGGTATAGATGGGAGCCAGGGAATTAAGTTTATGGATCATTAGTAAATGTTGTTTCCTTAACTCAGAAATTCCTCAGACTCAGAAGCACCATTATTTGGCATGTGGTCAGAAGTGCCAACGATAGTACTTGACTATTATAATCAATTAAAACAAAACCATTTGAATTTAAAAACCATCCAACATCAAAGTGATAATTCCCATCTTTTGCTGCTCCAATTCTACTCTGTAGGACCTCCATGGTTTGCAAATGAGGATTTATGCTTTCATACTTTATCCATACTTGGATAATTTTGGTTCTGCATAATCCTGACATTAGCTTTTTAAGCATATTCATGGACTATCTTGTGCAAAAAGATAGATCAGATTTACAACTGAGCTATGGCATGTAATGTTTAATAAAGGGAACGTGTGCTTGTGCTGTAAACTGAAAGCTTCCTGCAACATTAAAGAAGCCCAGCTATTGAACACTGTTACTATTTTAATTCTTTGTACCCACATGATGGTTTATAATCTTCTACAAAATTTTTGCTAGCAAACTTACTTCTGCCCGAGTTATGAATTTACACCACATGTTCCTGTTTTGTTAGTGTGACTTTTTAGCTTGAGGTCTCTCTTCATGTCCTTTTTTTATGAATTTTGTTTGGAGATACACATGGAAGATGGAAAAGCAGAGTACTGATTAGAGCATAAGACTCAAAGCAAACAAAGAATACCTTCAGACAAAAAGGTTTTACTGCTCTCTGCATTTATCAATTAATAATACTTCAGTTACCTCTTCTATTAATGCAGATAATTGTTGGATGTGCTAATTATTTAGCATACATTTTAGAATATTTCACTATATCTTCAATTTTCATTTCCCTGGATGGAATAATTCAATTAGTTTTCATTCCAATTTACTTCTATCTCCAAAACTGTGAATTTCTTTTAAGTATGTCTAACCTTTTTTTTATTGCTGTGATTTTTTTTAAAGACCAGAGATCAGCTTTGGCTTTTTACTTAATACTACACTTTTCAGATCCTCTTCCTTCAATGATAATTTCACTCAAAATGTATTGCTTGAACAACTGCTTTACACTTCAGGTACTTTAAAACTCTAGGATTGGGGCAGCTTGGATCTGGGGAATAAGACTGGCAGCCTGGCAAACCAGGTAAAATTGGACTGCATGCTACTGTTGATACAAAGGGAAGGAGAGCTTAGGGAACTGCATCTTGTTGAATCTGGTCCAAATTCCCCAGGACAGCTGAGCGACTGCCCACCCAGAGAGGGGGGCAGAAAAAACCGGCACATGTCTTTCTTGCCCCTTCACCCTCCAACAACAGTGACCTACAGCCAGTGGTGGGAGGGCTGGCACCATTTTTGGACATAGGCAGGTAGCAGGTGCTCCAGCTCGTGTGCAAACCTAGCAGTTATTGGGGTCTCCCTCCACCCAGTCAGCGGGGGCAACCACAGCAGTTCAAGAGAAACGACTGGGATGGTTTCCACTGTGCCAGCTGTACCCACTAGGCAATGGGTGGGGTGGGGGAGCCATCCCTATGCAAGGGAAGTGTCGCATGCAGCACTCTCCTAAGCGCCCAGCACAATTTGAAGTAAGTGGGGCTGCAATTCATGGGTATTGTGCATGCCTGTGATCCAGAGATCTTACCAGAGAGAAAATCCTGTGTCCTCCACTGACATCCAATCCGGTTAGGAAGACCTGACTCAGTCTAGCAGACTGGAACACTCATCTACAGCGGCTCTGGGAACACCTCAGTCTCCCTGCAGTTGGGACAGGCTAGTGGGGAGGCGGGGCCCCACTGGCACTCCTTGACCCTGAGAGCCCTGGAAGCTGAGGCTGAGAAAACACTGTGACTGTGTGAGAGGACACAGGGTGTGGCTGGGTTCTGGGCAACCACAGAGTGCTGCTGCACACTCTCAGAGCTCTTTGGTTGCCTAGAGCAGCTCATAGCAGAGGGAATCATGCTCACAGGAAGGACTGCACAGAAAATATGTATGGTTCATACGGTGGTGCAGATGAGTGTTGAACACACTGAGAGCTAACACCTGGGAATTTCTCAACTTGGAGAAGGGGTAGTCGAACCAACAGAGGGGACCATTTCTCTCCATCCAGATACTCAGAGGAGAGCTACCACACTCAACTTCGGTGGTACCCTGGTACTCTCCCCATCCTAGAGCACTGAACCAAGCTCCCGGGCCAAACTCACCACGCATCTCTTGCGGTTCACTGAAAGTGCAGACATTCCACTAAGACACAGAGGCATAGCTCAAGATAAAAGCCATCAGAAGAAAAAATAATTCTACAAATGCTAAAATTAAGTACAGAAATTCAAGAAACAACCATAAGGAAGACACTATGACCCATACCCCCAAGGAACACAACAACATATCAATATTAGAATGTGAAGATGAAGAGATTAAGGAAGTGCCAGAAATAGAATTCAAAAAGTTAATTATAGGATTACTCAAAAGCAATCAGGAACAAATCAACACTCTAAAGAAAATCATGTATGATATGAAAATTTTTCCCATAAAATTGAGATTTTAAAAGACTATTCAAAATGAAATACTAGAAATGAATTCAATAAAATCAAATAAAACATGCAGTGGAAAGCTTTAACAATAGAATCAGTGAAGTAGAAGAAAGAATATACAAGTTAGAAGACAAATCTGAGGAAATTTTATAGTCACACCAAAAGCAGGAAGAAATTAGAAAACAAAAAAGTGCTGGAGATCTATGGGATAATATCAAACGACCCAGCATACTGGTCTTAGGAGAGCCTGAAGGTGGGGAAAGAGAAGGGACTAGACAGCCTATTTATTGAAAATAATTACAGAAAACTTCTCTAATTTGGAAAAAGATGAGACATTCAAGTACAGGAAGCTCATAGAACTCCTTAGTAGACATGACCAGAAAACACCTTCACTATGATACATTGTAGTCAAACTTTCCACAGTAAAACATAAAGATGTGCATGAGAGAAACCCCGGATTACTTTCAGATGATCTCCAATTAGACCCACAGCTGACTTCTCATCAGAAACCCTACAGGCTAGAAGAGCATATAGTCCAACTCTTAAAAGAAAAAGCTACCAACCCAAAATACTGTACCCTGCAAAGTTCTCAATTATGAATAAAGTTGAAATAAAGATCTTCCATAACAAAGAGAAATTGAAGGAATTTTTCACATGTCCAGCCATACAAACGATGCAAAAGGATGTGCTATACACAGAAACACAGAAAGAAAGCCATCATCATGAAAAAATGTAAAGACAACAAATCCCCCAGTAAAAATACAAAAGAATCCAAAGTAAACGATAGGAATACTGACAACAAATGACAGGGCAAAGTAGTTACTTATCAACAGCTATATTGAATATCAGTGGCTTCAACTCTCCAGTTAAAGATCCAGACTGTTCTCCCCCTCCCCCAACCTGGTCAAGATGTCTGACATGGAGGATGATTTCATGTACGATGAGGAGGAGGACTATGACCAGGAATACTCTGAAGATAGTAATTCTGAACCAAAGGTGGATTTGGAAAATCAGTACTATAATTCTAAAGCGTTTAAAGAAGATGACCCAAAAGCAGCATTAAGCAGTTTCCAAAAAGTTTTGGAACTTGGAGGCGAAAATGAGAATGGGAATTTAAAGCACAGAAACAGATGATTGAGATTAACTTCAAGTTGACAAACTTTCCAGAAATGATGAGTAAACAACTATTGATCTATATTTGGAGTGCAGTCAAAAGAAACTATTCCGAAAAATCCATTAACTTGTTTTTGATTATTATATCTCCACTTCTAAACAGATGGATTAACTGCAGGAATTTTATGAAACAATAGTGGAAGCTTTGAAAGATGCTAAGAATGATAGACTGTGGTTTAAGACAAACACAAAGCTTGGAAAATTGTATTTAGAATGAGGGGAATATGGAAAGCTTCAAAAAATTTTACGCCAGTTACACCAATCCTGCCAGACTGATAATGAAGATGACCTGAAAAAAAGTACACAATTATTAGAAATATATGCTTTGGAAAATAAAACGTACACAGCACAGAAAAGTAACAAAAAACTTAACGCACTACGCACTCTATGAACAGTCCCTTCACATCAAGTCTGCCATCCTCATCTACTGATCCTGGGAGTCAGAGAATGTGGTGGTAAAATGCACTTGAGAGAAGGTGAATTTGAAAAGGCACATAGTGATTTTTTTTAAAACCTTTAAGAATTACGATCAATCAGGAAATCCAAGACGAACCACTTGCTTAAAGTGTTTGGTCCTAGCAAACATGTTAATGAAATCGAAATCAATCCATTTGACTTCAGGAGGCTAAGCTGTATAAAAATGTTTCAGAAATTCTAGCAATGACAAATTTACTAAGTGCTTATCAGAATAATGACATCACTGAATTTGAAAAGATTCTGAAAACAAATCACAGCAACGTCATGGATGATCTTTTCATAAGAGAACACATTGAAGAGCTTTTGTGAAACATCAGAACACAAGTGCTCATAAAATTAATTAAACCTTACACAAGAATACATATTCCTTTTATTTATAAGGAGTTAAACATAGATGTAGCTGATGTGGAGAGCTTGCTGATCCAGTGCATATTGGATAACACTATTCATGGCCGAATTGATCAAGTCAACCAACTTCTTGAACTGGATCATCAGAAGAGGAGAGGTGCACGATATATTGCACTAGACAAATGGGCCAATCAACTAAATTCTCTCAACCAGGCTGTAGTCAGCAAACTAGCATAACAGAGAACAAGCTTTGACAGGCGTCCTTGAGGCAAAGTGCAGAGAAGTAAACCTTAAGAGAACTGGGAATGGCAAAGCTACTGTCAGTTGATGTGTCCTGAAAATTATTGGAATATGGCAGATGTGATTTTTTGAACAGCTGGTTTGTGTTTTCCTGTTGCATTTATCCCAAGAAAAACAGCTTTAATCTCCAGAAGAAAACCAAAATACCATGGGATTTATGCTGAATTGACATCTTGCCCTAAACATACAAATCATAGTAATTTGTCATGGGCAACATGACCAGAGAGAAGATTTTTTCATGATTTTAAATATACTGACACGCTACTGTTAGTTAAATTTAAACATGTTTTATCTGCAGAAATTTTCTCACAAATGACCTTCAATAACTTGAAATGCGTACCCCTTTGAGCACTTCCTTTTCTCATGTATAAATAAAAATGTTTGATGCATTTTGCAAAAATGTCAATTCTCCAAAAATGTGTCCATATATTTCTGTACCTGCAGTGTAGTAAAGGTTTAGATGAAACCCCATAATTATAGTGGCATACTGTCACTTAGGTTTCAAGCAGCAAAATAAACAGTGTAGCTCAGAAAAAAAATAGATCCAGATTGTCTGAATAGATTGAAAAACAAGACCCATCTATTTGCTACCTATAAGAAACCATCTGACTAACAGATACATGCAGACTAAAAGTGAAAGGATGGAAAGATATTCCATGTTAATGTGAAAAAAAAGGGCAGGTATAGCCAGTTTAATATCAGAAAAAATAGGCTTTAACACAAAAACTGATAAAAAAAGATAAAGAGAAGGGAACTATGTAATGATTAAGGGATAATTTAAAAGAAAGATATGACAATTATAAAGGTATATGCACCTAATTAAAGGGTACCAGGCTATTTCAAAGAATGTTATGGATCCAAAGGGAGACACAGACTCCAGTACAATAGTAATGGGGGACTTCAATACCCCACTTTCAGAAATGGACAGATCAAGCCGGCGCCGCAGCTCACTAGGCTCATCCTCCACCTGCGGCGCTGGCACCCAGGGTTCTAGTCCCTTTTGGGGTGCCAGATTCTGTCCCGGTTGCTCCTCTTCCAGTCCAGCTCTGTGCTGTGGCCTAGGAAGGCAGTGGAGGATGGCCCAAGTGCTTGGGCCCTGCACCTTCATGGGAGACCAGAAGGAAGCTCCTGGCTCCTGGCTTCGGATTGGCGCAGCACACCGGCCGTGCAACCATTTTGGGGTTGAACCAATGGAAGGAGGACCTTTCTCTAACTCTGTCAAAAAAAAAAAAAAAAAAAAAAAAAAGAAAGAAATGGACAGATCAACAGACAGAAAAATCAGCAATGAAATAAAAGAGTTAACTGACACTATAGACCAAATGGACCTAATAGATATCTACGGAACTTTCCATCCTACAGTTGCAGAACACACACTTCTCACCAGTACATGGAATTTTATCTAGGATTGACTACATGCTAGGTCATAAAGCAAGTCTCAGCAAATTCTCCCCCCCAAAAAAAAAATCAAAATATTACCATGAATCTTCTCTGACCACAATGGAATGGAGTTGTAAATCAACAACTCTGGAATCTCTAGAACATATGCAAACAAATGTAAACTGTACATCATGCCCCTGAGTGAACAGTGGGTCATTGAAGAAATCAAAAGAGAAACCAAGTTCCTGGAAACAAATGAAGATGACAATACAACATATCAACAATTATGGTAAACAGCAAAAGCAGTGGTAAAGAGGAAAGTTTATAACAACAGGTGCCTACATAGAGAAATTGGAAAGGCAACAAATAAAAGAGCTATCAGTGCATCTCAAGGACAGAGAAAAACAGCAGCCAAACAAACCCAGAACTAGTAGAAAAGAAATAATTAAAATTAGAGAATGAACAAAATCAAAACAAAAATATACAAAAAATAAGCAAAAATGATGAGGTAGCTTTTTGAAGAAAGTAACCAAAATTGACACACCATTGGCCCAACTAACAACAACAACAAAAAAACACACAGAGGGGGAACATTCAAATTAATAAAATTAGACATAAAAAGCAAATGTAACAGTCACCATAGAAATAAAAAGAATCATCAGAAATTACTACTAAGATCTGTATGCCAGCAAATCAGGAAATCTAGGGGCCTGTGCTGTGGTGCAGCAGGTTAATGCTCTGGCCTGAGGTGCTGGCATCCCATATGGGCATCGGTTCTAGTCCTGGCTGCTCCTCTTCTGATCCAGTTCTCTGCTATGGCCTTGGATAGCAGTAGAAGATGGCCCAAGTCCTTGAGCCCCTGACCCATGTGGGAGACCCATAAAAAGCTCCTGGCTTCAGATCAGTGAAGTTCTGGCTGTTGCGGCCATATGGGGAGTGAACCAGTGGATGGAAGACCTCTCTCTGTGTCTCTATTTCTCTCTGTAACTCTTTCAAATAAATAAAATAAATCTTAAACAAATCAAGAAACCTAGAAGCAATAAACAGATTCCTGGATATATACAACCTACCTAAATTGAATCATGAAGACAGAGAAAACCTTAATAGACCCATAACCAAGACAGAAATTGAATCAGTAATAAAGACTTCTGCACACAACAACAACAAAAAAGCCCAGGACCAGATGGCTTCACTGCTGACTTCTACCAGACAATTAAAGAAGATCTAACTCCAATTCTTCTCAAGCTATCCAAAAGCAATTGAAAGATAAAGAATCCTCCCACATTCTTTCTATGAAACCAGTGCCACCTTTCACCTTAATTACAAAATCTGAAAAAGATACAACAGAGAACAGGAGCTACAGACCAATTTCCCCGATGAACATAGACACAAAAATCCTCAAAATTCTAGCCAATTGAATCCAACAACACATTAGAAAGATCATTCACCAAGTAGGATTTATCCCTGTTATTCAGGCATAGTCCAACATTTGCAAATCAATGTGATACATCACATTAACAAATTGAAGAACAAAAACCATATTTTTTGTCTGAACAGATGCAGAGAAAGTATTTGATAAAACACAACACCCATTCATGATGAATCTAAGCAAATTGGGTATAGAGGGAACATTCCTCAACACCATCAAGGCAATTTATGACAAACCATGGCATCTTACTGAATGAGGAAAAGATAGAAGCATTCCCAGAAATCCAGAATCAGAACCAAAGATGCTCACTTTCAACATTGCTATTCAATATAGTCCTGAAGTTTTAGCCAGAGCCATTAGGCATGAAAAAGAAATCAAAGGGATACAAATAGGAAAGGAGGAAGTCAAACAATCCCTATGCAGATGACATGATTCTTTACATAGGGGATCCAAAAGACTCCACTAAGAGACTATTGGAACTCAAAGAAGAGTTGTTTAAAGTAGCAGAATATAAAATCAACACACAAAATCAACAGCTATGTCCTGGGAAAGCAGTGGAAGACGGCCCAAGTCCTTGGGCCCTTGCACCCTCCTGGGAGACCTGGAGGAAGCTCCTGGCTCTGGATTGGCACAGCTCTGGCCATTGCGGCCATGTGGGGAGTGAACCAGTGGATGGAAGACCTCTCTCTGTCTCTACTTCTCTCTGTAACTCTGTATTTCAAGTAAATAAAAAATAAATCTTTAAAAAAAAAGAAAGAGAGGAAAGGTGATAGTCTGAAGCTTGTGTGACTGGAAGTATCCAGGTAGGAGGGACTTTGTGAGTCTAGACAATGTTGCCAGCTGCAATGAGGATATACAGAATGGAAGTTATTATGTCACTAGCGGTCTTTTTGATGTGGTTATGATTGGCTACACTGAACTGTCAACCTCAATTTTATGCCTCAAAAATTTGAACAAATCCTTTATAATAAAATTAAGAACAAATGTCTTCCTAAATTTTATTTGTTTAAAGATTTATTTATTCAAGAGGCAGAATGGTAGGGAAAGAGAGCAATCTTCCATCCACTGGTTCATTCCCCAAACAGCTACATCGGCCTAGGCTGGGTCAAGCAGAAACCAGGAGCCAAGAACTCCCATCTGTGTCTCCCATGTGGGTGGCAGGGGCCAAAGTACTAGGAGCAACTTCTATCACTTTCCCAGCCACATGAGTAGGGAGCTAGATCAGAAGCAAAGCAGCCAGGACTTGAACAGGCCCTCGGATACGGGATGTCAGTATTGAAAGGAGAAGCTTAACCTGCTACACCACAATGCTGGTCCCCTACCTACAATTTTCTGAGGTGTAAAGTATTTGAATGTTATTAGTTCAGGTACAGGTAAATGTAGGTAAATAGTAATCATTCTGTGATTAATTTCACTTCTCACAGAATGTGAAGCATGAAATTTCAGAGATCAATCTCAGGTCTTGACAGATCATTTACCACTGAGTACAGAATTGCTTAAAACATGCTTGGGTTCTGGCACTGTGGTGTAGTAGGTTAAGCCTCCTCCTGTGGTGCCAGCATCCCATATGAGTGCCCTTTCGAGTCCTGCCTGATTTAATTCTAATTCAGCTCTTTGCTAATGTCCTGGGAAAGTAGTGGAAGGTGGACCAAGTGCATGGGCCACTGCACTCATGTGCGAGATCTGGAAAAAGCTCCTGACTCCTGGCTTTGGAGTGGCCCAGCTCTGGCCATTGCGGCCATTTGGAGGGTGAACCAGCAGATAGAAGACCTCTCTGTCTCTTCCTCTCTCTAACTTTCCTTCTCAAATAAATAAATAAAATCTTTTTTAAAAAAATACTTGGAGTTGTTTTTTAGTATGATGAAGTTTTTTGTTTTGTTTTGTTTTTGTTTTTTTTGACAGGCAGAGTGGACAGTGAGAGAGACAGAGAGAAAGGTCTTCCTTTGCCGTGGGTTCACCCTCCAATGGCCGCCACGGCCGGCGCGCTGCGGCCGGCGCACCGTGCTGATCCGATGGCAGAAGCCAGGAGCCAGGTGCTTTTCCTGGTCTCCCATGGGGTGCAGGGCCCAAGCACCTGGGCCATCCTCCACTGCACTCCCTGGCCACAGCAGAGAGCTGGCCTGGAAGAGGGGCAACCGGGACAGAATCCGGCGCCCCAACCGGGACTAGAACCCGGTGTTCTGGCGCCGCTAGGCGGAGGATCAGCCTAGTGAGCCGCGGTGCCGGCCTAGTATGATGAAGTTTCACTAAGGCCAGGAGTTTCCCTTCCATTTCTGTAAGGGCTCAAACTGACGTTGGGCCTTTTATAACCTACAACAGCCCTGGGTGTAGACCAGTTGGACTGATTAACCAATTGCAGCTTAAATAAGTCTGATTAATGGAAGTAGGTCAAGCTTACAATTAACTATGAATATTTGTTGAAATTCTTACTAGGATAACTGGCTCAACTTAGAGATACCACCTGTGGCAACAGAATAAAGCAACGTTGTCTACACTGATCAATACTGACTCACTAGTTAAGGCTTAATTTTAATTACTGCACTGTTAATAATGGACTAGGTTTAATAAAGAATAGTTATCTCCACTTTTCAGGAGTTGATGATATAACTCACAAAAATACATATCAGAGTGGGCATTGGCACAGCAATTAAGACAGTACTTGACACAACCACATTCTATGTTGTACTGCCTAGGTTCAGGTCCTGGCTACACTTTTAATTCCAGTTACCTGCTAATGTGCACCCTGGCACCCTGGGAAGCAGCAGATGACGGCTTATGTATTTGGGTCCCCGACACCCACATGGGAGACCTGGCTTCAACTTGACCCAGCTGTAACTGTTTCAGACATTTAGCAAGTGAACCAGTGGATGGAAGACTCTTCCCCTCTTATTTACATAAGTAAATAAATTAAACATCAGCACTAATACAAGGCCACTAAAAACTTAAGATTGTAGAAAACATTCTTGCATTGCAACATCTGATGGTACATTTCAGTTAAATTTGTTCATTTGACCTTTTTAACTGTTCTTAACTCCTCTAGATGCAATTTACTTAAATGTGGGTACCCCCATCACTGGAGGATCAAATGTAAATGATGACCCCCCTCTTTCTGTAGCTCCCTACCACTCTCAGTTAAAGTCCTAAGGGTAAAAAGAAGCACACACATATAAACAGATGCCCTGGCAAAGTCAATCTGCCTAGAAATTCTTCCTCCTATATTCAATTTACACTACTGGTGCATTTTTCTTACATTTCAGCTTGCATGTCACTTCAACAAGAAGTTCCTAGTCTACATAATCTAGTTTCTTCGCATCACCATTAAGTCTCCAAATTCACCTTTTTTCTTCAAAAAAAAATCTCATGGAAAGTAAAATTAAAAACCATGTTTATTTTGATGCAAGAAAAACTTGAAATTCATGCAGTTTTCATCAGAACCATTTTCCATGAACTTTTGAATATGCCTCATTTATAGCAAAGCCTGTTCTGCATCTTCAACCTGGAAAAGTAGCCTGGAAAAGTCAAGTGACAGATCAGTTAATTTTCTCATCCAAAATGCAACTGAGATGATAAATATTTTAGGGTGGTCTTACTCTGTTTTGTATTAAGTAATTTCTTCCTTAATGCATTCTCAGAATTAGGATTAGGCTCAATTTATACTTCAGACAATTCTGAATCAGTTTGTATAAAAGTTAGATCAATACTAAGTGATTCAGAATAATTTCTCTTCTCAGCTTTAACTCAGTCATTAAAATTTATTGCAGCTTAATCCAAGATCCTACTTTCTCACCACTTATCAGTACTATCCAGTCCTCACTATCTGTTCTTTGCCAATAAATGAATTAAAGTTTGTGGAGCCGGTGCTGTAGCAGAGAAACTTCACTCTCTATCAACAGTACTGGCCTCCCATATGGGTGTTGGTTTCAGTCCCAGCAGCTCCACTTCCCACCCAGCTCCCTGCTAATGTGCCTGGGAAAGCAGCGGAGGATAGCCCAAGTACTTGGGCCTCTGCATCCACGTGGAAGACCTAGAAGAAACTCCAGTCTCCTGGCTTTGGATTTGCCCAGCTCTGGATGTTGCAGCCATTTGGGGAGTGAACCAGCAGGACTGGGACACTGCAGCTTAAATAGGAAGAAATGCTTTGAATTACAGTTTTCAGCACTTAATGTGCTGATTTCTCTAGCATTATGCAAGCACACCCATGTTGTTTCTATCATATCTCAAGTTACTTCTATGTAAACTCATCCATGGGAAGTAATTATCTGCAATTACCCACTGGTGTTATTTGTGGCACTACTATATACACATGACCCCACTGGAGACTTAACATTCCCTGTGATGTGACAACACCCTAGAAAATTACACCAGGACCAACAGAAAAGAAATAGCTTTGCTAAAATTCAGTTCTAAGTAAAGTCCTTTCATTAGCTCTAATGTAAGTATCATTACTAATCAACCATTTTATATCAAGTATTGTACTAAGCACTCTACAAGCAATGTTTCACTTTTATTCTCTAGCAAGTAAGGACTATTGCTTTAGAGAGAGGGAGAGAGGGAGAGAAGGAAGAGAGGGAGAGTGGAGGAGGAGGAGGAGGGAGAGAGGGAGAGTGGAGGAGGAGGAGGGAGAGAGGGAGAGTGGAGGAGGGAGAGAGGGAGAGTGGAGGAGGAGGAGGGAGAGAGGGAGAGTGGAGGAGGAGGAGGGAGAGAGGGAGAGAGGGAGAGTAGAGGAGGAGGAGGGAGAGAGGGAGAATAGAGGAGGAGGAGGGAGAGAGGGAGAGAGGGAAAGCATTCACCGTCTGCTGGTTCACTTCCCAAATACTTGCAACAGCCAAGCTGGTCCAGCCCACAGCTGGCAGCCAGAAAGTCAATCTAGGTTTCCCACAAGGGTAGCGGGGACCCAATTGAACCATCACCTGTTCTCCTCCCACCCCAACCCTGGCCAGGATTCCCAGTAGCAGGAAGTTAGTTATCAAAAGCAGAACCAGGACTCACACCCAGCAACTCTGATATAGGACTCAGGTGTCTAAACCACTAGGCCAAATGGCCTATTAGCATCATTTCATTAGTGAGGAGAGTGACTCTGCGGTGTTAGCAGCTGTCTCAAGTTAGAGTTAAAAATATGGCTTAATCAGGAATGTAACCCAGGACTATGGGGTTCAAAGCTCATATTCATGCACTATCTGTTCTGAGTCACCTAATCATCATAGCTGTCTAAGTGACCATATATTTCTGAAACTAGTTTCCTAAGCACTACACCATGCATACTATGCTGTGAAGATGCAACACTGAGATACCCATGTTAAGTATTTGCATTGCAGTATGCAAAAGATTCTTTTAAGTGCCCAGTTAGATGCCAAAATAAATTAGATTATGCTTCAAGAAGCTTCCAGTATAGAAGACAAAATACATACATGAACATTACAACACAAGGTAGAAAAAGGCATGTCACAGAAGAAACTGAAACAGAATCAAATATCTTCTCTTTTAAAAGGCACGAGAACCAGATTGTTTTATAGGTGTTTCCTAAAATGTCTATGGCTTTTGTTCTAAAATCTTTTAAGTCATTAAGAAGGAAACTTCAATACTTGAAGAGCACACAGGATTATAGCATGTATTAGTTTTCCATTGCCACCAGAACAAACTTTGTAGCTTAAAGCATAAACTCAGTATCTTACAGTTTTGCAGATCAGAAGTCCAACAGGATCTCATGGGACTAAAATCATGGTTTCAAGTTCTTTTCTGGAGGCTCTAGAGAAAAAATGCATTTTCTGAGGCTGGCACTGTGGCATAGCTAGTGAAGCCGCATCTCATATAGCTTGTTCATGGCCTGGCTGCTCAACTTCCCACGGCCTGGGAAAGCAGCAAAAGATGGCCCAAGTGTTTGGGCCCCCACAACTGCGTGGGAGACCTGGAAGAAGCTCCTGGCATCAGCTTGGCTCTGCCCTGGCCATTGTGGCATTTGGGGAGTGAACCAACAGATAGAAGATTCTCTCTCTCTCTCTCTCCCTCCCTCTCCTCCCATCTCTCCACCCCCTCTCTGTAACTCTGCCTTTCAAATAAAGAGATAAATCTTTAAAAGAATGCATTGTCTTGCCTTGACTGCCTGCTCTCTGGCCCAGGCTTCTCCCATCTTCAGAACCAGCAGTGCATGGTCAGGGGTTGGGGGGCTTCTCACATCACTTCTCTGAACCTTCCTTTACCATCACCTCACTCTCCCCGTCTACAACTGGAAAAGGTTGTTCCCTTTTAAGATCATGTGTATCTACTTTGGGCTAATGTATGTAATCCAGGATACTCTCCTTGTCTCAAAGTCTTTAACCCAAATCACATGTGCAAAGGTCCTTTTGCCAGATAAAGTGCCTAGGTAAAGGCGCAGGTTCCATGAATTGGAACATCCTTAGGAGGCCATTTTTCTGCTTACTCAAGGGCTGATTTCACTTAACTATTAATGTGAAACTACTAAATAAAATTCTAGAAAAAACAGGAAGCAGATGTATTAAGACACCGTTCATTACTACCAAGGAGTGCTCTTTTTTCCCTCCGAGAATGAATTCAGGTAAGTAATAAAGTAAGTCATTATATCCAACAATTAAGTAGAAAAATGATATGATCATCGGGATGCTGAAGAAAGTATTTATTCAGCTCAACATGCATTTGGCCGTGTGCCCAATAAACTCCTTCCAAGCTGCCTTTGAGTTTTCAGACTTGGGGAAAAAAACTCCAATTTTTAGTTTCAGGCTCTACTCAGTACTTTGCCCTACACAAAGATCTCAATGTTTATTTTTCATTGCTTGGATTTATCTGGTGTTAATTCCTTATAATAATAAAGTCAAATGTCATAAGCAAAAAAAAAGTCCCTTCTAAATATGGAACTTGAAAACTATTGAATCAACCAACTCTAGAAGACTTTCATCAAAGGCTAAAATAAGAACCAGGATGCCCAATGACACCATGACTATTTAATATTCAACCAAAACAAGTACCCAATTTAGTACATATGATAAATGAGGTATAATTTGGAGAGATAAAATCCATTTTCTAAGTATTATCTATGACTAAAATATATAAAATAAAGGACTGAAAAACTGAGAATAAGATAATTCAGCTAAATTGTTTTGCTAAAAATCAGCAAAACCCAATTAGCAAATCTAATGAAAAAAATTCATGTTTGAAAAAAACATAAAAACTATAAACACTTACAGCAATAAATTAAATATAAAAAAGTTTTGAGGCTCCTATGAAGAAAATACTAAACTCTTCACTCTAAAATACTAGGATTTCAGAGATTTCCAGGTTCCTGATAGGAAGACAATATTAGAGGTAAGTCTGTGATTTGGGGAGATATCAAGATTGAGAAATGTCAAATCTCCCCAAAATAGATGTATAAGTCATTACCACCTCACTCAAAACCCAAAGATTTTATAAGTTGACTAAAATTTATCATGAAAGGAAAAATGTGAATAAAGAAGATATAGACATAAAAGCAAATCACAAAGCTATAATAATATAAACACAAATAGATTAACAGAACAGAAAAATTCAGAAACTCCTTAATTTTCCTATAGGAATTTAGCATATGACAAACACGACTTTTCAAATCAGTAGACAAACAATGAACAAATCATTATCATTGGCAGTAGACAATTCAACAAATGATAGTAAGTATGAACAAAAGGGGGCAGGTACCATGGCACAGTGGGCTAAGCCATTGCCTGGGACACTAGCATCCCACACCAGAGTGCCAGTTAGAGTCCTGGCTACTTCTCATCTGCTTTCCAGTCTGACCCCCTGCTAATGTACCTGGGAAGCAAAAGATGATGGCTCAAGTACCTGGGTTCCTGCCACCCAGGTGGGAGATCCAGATGGAGTGCTGGAGTTCTTCTCTCCTCGCTTCAGCCTGGCCCAGTGCATGCTGTTGCAGCCATTTATGAATCAGCAGATGGAAGCATCTCTCTCTCTCTCTCTCTCTCCCTCTCTCCCTCTCTCCCTCTCTCCCTCTCTCCCTCTCTCCCTCTCTCCCTCTCTCCCTCTCAAAGAAATAATTTTTTAAAACAAATATGGATAAAAATATGAATTAAATAAGATCTGATAGTTTACATAAGAAAAATAATTTGCAATAAGATAAGTAATTCAATCTCACTGGTCATGAGGAAAAGAGAAAACTTGAAAAACAAGGGATTTTTCATCCACTAGCCTGACAAAACTGAAAAATGCTAATATGCCCTACTGACACAGGTATAGGGATATGAAAATTCTCTGTCACTGTTGGTAGGAATTTGGTATAAATTCAACAAGCCTTTTTGGGGAGTTATTTAACAGCCTCACCATTTTGAATGTACACTTAACCAAGCTTTTTCTAGTCTAAAAGCAGATAGCCATGTGTGGAAATTTTGTATGTTCACTGAAGCAAAGTTCTCAACGATTAAAAATTGGAAAGACTAAGAATCATAACAAATGTACACAAGGCATTTTTTAAATTTAAAAATAACAGTCTATCTCTGCCTTGAGAACATCTCCAAGATAAATTGCTAAAAATAAAAGGCAGTCAATAATACTATTAGCAAAGGAACATAGTAACAACCAAGAGAAACAAAACTGTCCATATGTATAAAAACACCTGCATAATGCATGGATAAAAACAGTAATTCTCAAAATTTAGTTCAAGAGAGATCAAAGTGCATCTCCTGGGTCCCACTTCCTCTCAGGTGATTTGAAGCCTCAGGGAGTCTGTGGCCAACACTTTGAGAAACACTGATTTAGAAGGAAACAACACTTCAGACAGTAATATTGCTTTCTTATCTATGTGAGAATGGCTTTGACACAGTACTGAAGGAGAACTAACACCTTTTTATGTTTATTTATTCATGTATTTTTATCTACTTGAAAGGCAAAGGGACAGAGAGTCTGCTATATGCTAGTATATTTCCCAAAGGGCTGCAGAAAAGAATTAAAAGAAAAAAAAAATGGGGCCAGCGCTGTGGCATAGCAGGTAAAGCTGTCGCCTGCAGTGCCGGCATCCCATATGGGCCCTGGTTCAAGTCCTGGCTGCTCCATTTTCTATCCAGCTCTCTGCTATGGCCTGGGAAAGCAGTAGAAGATGGCCCAAGTCCTTGGGCCCCTGCACCCATGTGGGAGACCTGGAAGAAGCTCCTGGCTCCTGGCTTCGGATCAGAGCAGCTCCGGCCATTGCGGCCATCTGGGGAGTGAACCAGTGGATGGAGGACCTCTTTGTCTCTCTCTCTGCTTCTTCTCTCTCTGTGTAACTCTTTCAAGTAAATAAATAAATCTTAAAAAAAAAAAAAAGAAAGAAAAATATTTTCACAACTGGCACTCAGGAGGAACCTCCTGGAGGAAGTGGCATTTGAAGTGAACTTTGAAAGAAAAGCTGAGGTTGGGATAAGTAAACCCCCCAAAAAATATTCTGGATAGACAAATGAGGTACAGACAGAGGAGGGAGAAACGAAGGTCCTCAGAGAGCAATCGGGTTTGACCAAGTACTGCAACCTGAACAGAAAGGTTCAAAACTACGAGTGTAATACGTTAAGGCGATATTTTTCGGGGGACTTAGCTATCAGACTAAAGAATCTGAACTCTGTAAGCAGTAAGCAATTTAACTTAAGAATCTTGTCATAGAAGAATACTTGAAGAAGGTTCATCAGCTACCAGGATGCACTGAAGAGGCAGACATTGTAAGAAAGGCTATAGCCTTTCCCAAGGAAAGGAACATGAATGATGGTGGAGGCAGTGCCTATAGGTGGAGCAGGGCTGTGAAGACAGGGGGCGGGGCGGGGAGGCTGAAAATGTGGCCTGGCTTTCGGAAAGCTTGGGATAGACAGGATTAGGAACCAGAACTGATGGCAAGATCTAGCTAAGGTGGGGGTGGACACCGAAATAAAGAGAGCATCAAAATGGACCTGAGGGCAGGGAAGAAAATCTACATGGGGAAATCTGTTGGGACCTGTTTTTAAAACAATGAAAACAGGCCGGTGCCACAGCTCACTAGGCTAATCCTCTGCCTTGTGGTGCCGGCACACCAGGTTCTAGTCCCGGTCGGGGCGCCAGATTCTGTCCCGGTTGCCCCTCTTCTAGGCCAGCTCTCTGCTGTGGCCAGGGAGTGCAGTGGAGGATGGCCCAAGTCCTTGGGCCCTGCACCCCATGGAGACCAAGAGAAGCACCTGGCTCCTGCCTTCGGATCAGCGCGGTGCAGCGGCCGCAGCGCACCGGCCGTGTCGGCCATTGGAGGGTGAACCAACGGCAAAGGAAGACCTTTCTCTCTCTCTCTCTCTCTCACTATCCACTCTGCCTGTCAAAAAAAAAAAAAAAATGAAAACAAATAAAGTGAAGAAAACAGAGGGGCCGGCACTATAGCATAGCAGGAAAAGCCACCGCCTGCAATGCCAGCATCCCACACAGGCACCAGTTCTAGTCCTTGCTGCTCTACTTCAGATCCAGCTCTCTGCTGTGGCCTGGGAAAGCAGTAGAAGATGGCCCAAGTCCTTGGGCCCCTGTACCTGCACAGGAGACCCAGAGGAAGGTCCTGGCTCCCGGCTTCAGATCCACACAGCTCTGGCCATTGCGTCCATCTGGGGAGTGAACCAGCGGATGGAAAATCTCTCTGTCTCCACCTCTCTCTCTAAATCTTCCAAATAAATAAAATAAATATTTAAAAAAATGAAAATGGCTGATGATTCAGACACTATTCTAAAAACTTTACAAAAATTAACTCTGAGTTCTCACAACAACCTGTGAATAAACACTATTGCTATTTCTGTTTTACAGATGGGGAAACTCCTGGAGCCAGTGAGTATGCAGATGGAATTCAGACTCAGCCAGTCTAGCTCCAGAAATCTGTCTTAATCACTACCTCATACTGCTTCTCTTAATATTGAATGACTACATCAAGCAATGAGGCAGAGAGAAAAACACACCAGAAGTCTTGAACGAAGATTTTAAAAGTGTTTTATTTATTTGAGAGGCCAAGAGACCCAGAGATACCTCCTCCACTGTCTTACTCTTCAAATGCCTATGATGGCTGGGGATGGGTTGGGCTGGGCTGGGCCAAAGCCAGGGCCAGGAGCTCAATCCAGGTCTCCCAACAGGTGGCAGGAACCCAAGGACTTGAGCTGTTACCAGAGCCTCCCACAGTGCATATCAACAAGAGTCTAGAATCAGGAGTTGAGCCTTGGCTTGAACCCAGGAACTCTGATAGGAGATGCTGGCATTCCAAGGGGTGTGTTAACTGCTACAACAAACATCCACCACAAAGTGCAGATATTTTTGAGAGTACATGGAGAATAGGTTGATAACATATCAAGCAGGTCTTCAAAGATTAAATTGATAAATGAGAAATATGATGTGATAGGAAACACTTTTAAAATTATCAAATTAATTAGAAAAATCTTGACATAAGCAGTCAGTATTCTGAAAGCATTTGAGTTATTAAAACTAACTTAAGGCTGGTGCCGCGGCTCACTAGGCTAATCCTCCACCTTGCGGCGCCGGCACAACCGGTTCTAGTCCCGGTCGGGGCGCCGGATTCTGTCCCAGTTGCCCCTCTTCCAGGCCAGCTCTCTGCTGTGGCCCGGGAGTGCAGTGGAGGATGGCCCAAGTGTTTGGGCCCTGTACCCCACGGGAGACCAGGAGAAGCACCTGGCTCCTGCCTTCGGATCAGCGTGGTGCGCCGGCCACGGTGGCCATTGGAGGGTGAACCAACAGCAAAAGGAAGACCTTTCTCTCCTTCTCTCTCTCTCACTGTCCACTCTGCCTGTTAAAAAAGAAAAAACAAAACAAAACAAAACAAAACCACTAACTTAAAGGACCAGCACTGTGGAATAGCAGATTAAGTTGCCACCTGCAACACCCAGGCATCCCATATGGGCACTGGTGCGAGTCCCAGCTACTCCACTTCTGATCCATCTCTCTGCTAATGTACCCAGGAAAACAGCAGAAGATGGCCCAAGTCTCCTGCCACCCACATGGGAGACCTAGATAAAGCTCCTGGTTCCTGGCCCAGCCCTATTTGAGGAGTGAACCAATAAATGGGAGATAGGTCTGTCTCTCTCTGTAACTATTTGAAATAAATAAATCTTTAAAAAATAATAAAGTCAAGAAGCAGCATTTGAAAGACTAAAGGTGAGAAAAGAAAATGTTTAATACCAAAAAAGTCACCCCTTTAAATATTCTGGTTCCAAATGTTCTGGGACTGAGTTCTTTCAAACTTAAAGAAAAGATGATCTGTTTACTAAATAATCTGTTGCACAAAAAAGAAAAAAAATACCCAATTTGTAAATGAAACAAATATACCCCATATTCCAAAACCTAAAAAGGCAATGCAGGATTAGAAAATCATGTAAAAAAATCTCACTTAAAAATATAGAAAAAGTTAAATCTTGGGTATTGAATTTAACAGTTCATTAAAAGAACAATGAGAATCTGTTATGGAATTACAAGGCTATATTAATATTAGTGGTTATTATGCTACATTAACTTCTGTGTGAGTCAATGAAGAAAAACCATATGACCAATGGAAAAAACCATTAACAGAATTTCATGGAATTCAAAACTAATTGGTGAAATAAAACACACAATGAAAACCTTTTCTTATTTAACTAGGAATTACAGGTTATATTATTTGAATATCCCCTTAAATTAACCAAGTAGAGTATTCTTTATGATGACAATATTAGAAGTTTTTCCATTAAAGTCAAGAGCATACCAAGAATGTCTACTTTCATTTCTTATTAATATAAACCAATAATTCTCAACAGTGCTTTAAATTATGATGTAAAAAAAAAAAAAAGGTAGCCCCAGGATGCTGTTGTGGCACAGTGGGTTAAGCCACTGCTTGCAATGCTTACATCCCGTATCAAAGTGCCAGTATGGGGGGCTGGTGCTGTGGCTTAGTAGACTAAGCCTTTGCCTGAAGAGCCGGCACCCCATTTGGGCACTGATTCTAGAAATGGCTACTCCTCTTCCGATCCACCTGCCTGCTATGGCCTGGGAAAGCAGAAGATGGCCCAAGAGCTTGGACCCCTGCACACACGTGAGAGATCTGGAAGAAGCTCTTGGCTCCTGGCTTTGGGTCAGCGCAGCTCCAGCCATTGTGGCCATCTGGGGAGTAAACCAGTGGATGGAAGACACCTCTCTCTGTATCTACCTCTCTCTGTAACCTTGTCTTTCAAATAAATAAAAATAAAATCTTTAAAAAAATTAGAAGGTAATTCTCAGCAAGAAAATGCATATGCTATTTGAATATGGAAGACAAGGAAAAACTATCACTCTCTATAAGAAATTAAAGCAGGAAGGTTCAAGAATCACAACTACTGTGGAAAAGCAAGAAATTCCCAACACCTGGACAAAGTTGATACTAAGGAAGAGAGATGACAAGTCCAGCAAAGGGCCAAATCTGCAAGCTATGAAACAGCAGGCCAGCATTCAGAGCAGGATCTCAAACAAGGGTGTTGAATATCTGCAGAAGGCAGAGAACAGAATGAGCAGTAAGAAACCAAAAAGGGAGAACAATTGTAAGAAAAAGGAAAAAATAAAAACAAGAAATTTTAAAGGGAACTACAGGCCTAGGAAAACAAAAAAGAAAGCCTACCTAGTAAATCTGTAACAGAATTACACTGAAGAATTTTTCCAGAAAGCAGCATAAAGAAATCAGGAGATGGGATGAGCATTTGGCACAGCAATAAGATACCAGTTGGGATGCCCACATCCAGTATTGTGGTGGCTGGGTTCAAGTCCAGCTCTGCTCACAATTCCATGTTTCTGTTATGTGCACCTTGTGAGGCAACAGGTAATAGCCCAAGTACTTGGGTCCCTGTCACCCACATGGGAGACTTGGTAGAATTCTAGGCTCCTGGCTTTGGCCTGGCCTAGCCGCAGATGTTGGAGGCATCTGCAGGCAGAACCAGCAGATGGAAGATTTGTCTCTCTGCTTTTCAACTCAAGTGAAAGGAAAGAGATTTAACGGTTTAAAACATGAAAGAAACATGAGATTTACATACAGTTCCAAAAAGTATTAGAAATAGGAGGTCCAAATAATAGAGAAAATACTAGGAAAAAATGTGGTCAGTATTTTTCTAGAATTGGAGAATGAACAGAATCATTCAATTCAAAAGAACTGCTAAATATAGGGGCCTCTCGTAGTTAAACATGATGAAATTTCAGAACATTCAGGATAAAGAATTTTCTGAAAGCTGAGAGAGAGAAAAAATAGATTACCTAATAATGGATGAGAATCAAATTAACATCAGACTTCTCCTTGGGATTTAGAGAATATAAGAAAATATGCATTCATTATTTTCAAAATCTTAAAATCAGCAAAACAATTCAAAAATGACAAAAATTTTGCTGCTAAAAATGTAGCTTACTGACAACAGGAGCACAATACAGTTCCTTCACGGCAAAAAAAAAAAAAAAATTAGCAGTATGAAGAAAGAGCCCTAAAAGTGTTCCTTTTTTTTTTTTAAAGATTTATATTGGATGACAATAAGCAGTTTTTGCCAGAGCTGAACTCTGCCTTTTCCCTGCCTTCTAAATTCTTGATCAGTTAAGTAATAAGCAACATTGTTTGAATCACTTTTGATGTGCTAGTCTAAGTGATGTTATTTCATTAGCCTTTTTCCACTGTATTAGTGATGACAAATATGTAGCTAAATCTCACTTTTGTAAACTGTTCCTCTAATTTGAATATTTAGATGTTTAAATATTTTGTTGAAAATACTTCAGTGATGAATACTTGGGCTCATTGCATTTATGATATGTTGCATTTCTTATGATCACTTTGGAAGGGATATCTAGACAGATTAAAGAATATGAACCTTTTGGGGGCCAGCACTGTTGTGTAGCAGGTTAAGTTGCTACCTGCAGTGCCTGCATCTCATATGGGCACTGGTTTGAGCCCTGGCTGCTCTACGTCCAATCCAGCTCCCTACTGATGCATCTGGGAAAGCAGTGGAGGATGGCTCAAGTACTTGCACCCCTGCTCCAATGTGGGAGACCCAGAAGAAGCTCCTGGCTTCAGCCTGGCCCAACTTGGGCCATTTGGGGAGTGAACTAGCAGATGGAAGTTTCTCTCTCTCTCTCTCCTCTGTGTGTGTGTGTGTGTGTGTGTGTGAGATTCTGCCTTTTTTTCTTTTTTTTAAGATTTGTTCCAGGTGATGCTGAAGTAGCTGGCATGGGGACCCTGCTTGCAGAAGAATCCCCCACAGCAGTCCTCAACCCTTGCTTTACATTAGAATCACTTACGGGGTGTGTGTGGGGGGGGGTGCTGCATGTGTAGGTTAAAGATCTTCCAGACGATTCTCAGATGTAGCCAGGCTTGAACACTGTAACACTTTCCCTGCTAACTGTGAACAGCAATAATGAGCTGGAAATACCTGTGTTGGCCCAGAGAAGGGCACTGTTATTCAGAAAACTGCACTTCATGGTCTAGAACTTTAAACCAAAAGACAGGTTTCAGTCTCTCTCTAACACAGTTTTGAGGACCTGAAACAATGCAGCTTCATGGAGCCTTGGTTACTTTATTTGTAAAATGATGGAAAACACTTAAACCACTGGGTTTCTCTGAACATTGTATGATACAAATAAGTAACAGCACTTTGTAAAAAAAAAAAAAAATGTGGTATAAACTATCCAAGGAATAGACCTTGCAGAAGGCCTTCGAAGAGCCCGAGTTAGTTTAGACTGATTCTGGGTTGAGGGATTGAAAGGGGTAGAAGGAAAATGAGAGGAGACAGACAGAAATAGTACAGATCTCATCTGAGACTCCATGCCAGACATCTGGAGTGTAAGATAAGATTAGCTATTGCACCTGGGAGGGACCTGCTCCCTCTTCTGTTTGATTTTTCACTATCAAGAATAACTTTTCAACAGGTATTCTTAGTCTGAAGTAACTCCTGTTGGTGAAATTCCTGACCCTGAATCTTGCCTGTATGATGTGGGTATTGAAGAATGGGTGTTCCACCCATTAGTATCATTACACTGCCATTAATAACCATAAGCTAAAACCTCCTGTCACTGAAATGATTTCCCAGGTGGCCGTCTGATATCCAGGTATTTTACTGTGGATGTTCCACATGTCAGGAGCTGGTCCAGACACGAATTTCAGGATAAATAGCACCAGGCAAAGGGAGATTTCGATCAGGCTCTGGAGGGCCTCAGGTGCCTGAGTAAGGAAGTTGGACTTCATTCAGCAGCATCCAGAAGTCACTAACTTGACTCTCAGAAGTGACAGGCTGGTACTCTGAAAACCAGATTGATGAGAGCAACCTGTCTCCTTCCCTACTTCGTGGTGTCCTACAATGAAAGCTAGCTTCAGACTAAATGCTACTGCAAAAAGCAGTACACAAACAGTACCTTGTTGTGGAGTACTGAACACTCTAGACTTGGAGCCATTCTGAAGAGTGTCAGTGTGCTAACTCAATAGATTTTTCTAGCACATTTCTCTCAGGGCAGAGGTGCATACACAATCTTCCAGCTGGTCATATAACTTGCACATTTCTTACTCTACAATGAAAACTTCCTTCTAATCCTTTATGCTAACTAACATGCCTCTAGCGCAGGTTTATATGGTGCTAGTAGAAGCATTTGTGCATCCAACTCTGCAGTGAAGATTCCTAATTACTGTCTTTCAAATGCTAATTACTTGCCTTGGAATGTTCAGAATAATTTCCAAATGTATACTCATCTCATTTAAATATTCTTTTTTATTTTTTTTATTTTTATTTTTTTTTTTGACAGGCAGAGTGGACAGTGAGAGAGAGAGAGAGAGAGAGAGAGAGAAAGGTCTTCCTTTGCTGTTGGTTCACCCTCCAATGGCCGCCGCGGCCGGCGCGCTGTGGCCAGCGCACCGCACTGATCCGATGGCAGAAGCCAGGAGCCAGGTGCTTTTCCTGGTCTCTCATGGGGTGCAGGGCCCAAGCACCTGGGCCATCCTCCACTGCACTCCCTGGCCACAGCAGAGAGCTGGCCTGGAAGAGGGGCAACCGGGACAGAACCCGGCGCCCCAACCGGGACTAGAACCCGGTGTGCCGGCGCCGCTAGGCGGAGGATTAGCCTAGTGAGCTGCGACGCCGGCCTCATTTAAATATTCTAAAGTATAGGGACAAGATGAAAAGCATCAAAAATAGTTTCAAGGTCACCAGTGGGTCAAGTTTGAGAACAAAGATGATAAAGCAATGGTTTAGTGAAAGGTCTTAGTGCTATATAACAGAAAACAGCTATAGCTGATTTAAGCAAAAATGAAATTTGTTAGAGTATGATTGAAAGCTCAAAGGTTTGCTGGCAGTTCAGGGTACCTAGACATTCGGTCTACCACAGGTTATAGAATTGACTGGTAGAGGCTCTGGGTGCACCTCTGCCCTATTAACACTGGAAGCCAGATGCCACCACAAGAACCACTCTCACTACTGCATCAGGAGTTTACCTTGCTACACTCCTGCAATTGCCCAGGGAGTGTAGCTTTCTGTGACTGTCCTTTTGCATCATTAACTTCCAGATGGCATACATGATGGTTTGAGCATGTATTTGGCATTTCAGCTTCAGCTACTAAACTCCTCTAAGGTGGGAGATTCCCTAAATCCAGACCAGGATTCAGATCGTGGGCATCAAAACATAAATTTTTTTATTTATTTATTTTTGACAGGCAGAGTGGACAGTGAGAGAGACAGACAGAGAGAAAGGTCTTCCTTTGCCGTTGGTTCACCCTCCAATGGCTGCCGCAGCCAGCGCGCTGTGGCCGGCGTACTGCGCTGATCCGGTGGCAGGAGCCAGGTACTTCTCCTGGTCTCCCATGGGGTGCAGGGCCCAAGCACTTGGGCCATCCTCCACTGCACTCCCGGGCCCCAGCAGAGAGCTGGCCTGGAAGAGGGGCAACCGGGACAGAATCCGGCGCCCGGACTGGGACTAGAACCGGGTGTGCCGGCGCCACAAGGCGGAGGATTAGCCTAGTGAGCTGCGGCGCCGGCCAAAACATAAATTTTTAAATGTCCACTTAATTAAGGCAAGTTGAATTGGAAGTGAAGACAATATATTCGAGTGGGAACACTTATCAGGTAATTATAAATGTGACACTGGTGTTCTCCCAAAGAGCCAGAGTTACATATGTGGGAGTTGGTTAAAACTGCATTGAAAATTAGACAAGTGTCTAAAGGATTTTGAATGTTTTTTACACCCAAAAAGGTGATAAATGAGTGGAAAGATATTTACCTTGATTCAAAACATCACAGGACATCCCATAAATATGTGCATTCTCATATCAATTTAAAATAATTATATATAAGTCTAGAGAGAATCTAGCTCAGACTTTTCATCTACATATTTGCAATCTGAATCTGAGAGTGGTTGAACTCTATGGATATGCAACCCACACCAACTCCAACATCTATTAAATCAAAGAAATTCACACTCCATTTGGGGGGACAGTACTACTGCACAGATCATACCTATACAACACATGTTGGGGGAAAGGACTACGAATTATTAAGGACCTATAGTACACTATTATCTTACAAATGTTGAAATGCCAACTAGATATCGGGCACTAGGCAAATAGTAAGACCAGAAATATCTGTGTATTTGGGAAATGAAAATAGGAAGAGGTGTAGAGAATTGTATGGATGGCCTTGAAGCTGGAGCTACAAAGGGGGCAGACTACTTGTGGACACTTATTTAAGGATTTTGAGTTTCATCTGAAGGTTTTAAGGTTTTGTTTTTAAGTTTAGATATGTCCTTTCATTTAATTGTACAATAACCCTGTAAAATAAGCATTATCAACAGCCATTGACATCTGAGGGAAGTGGACTTGGAGATGATTTGACCTAAGAACTGCAAGCCATAGAAAATGATGTAGACTAGAGGGACAGCAGGCTTGAAGGGTTTCTTAGGAAAGAAGAGAACTTAGACTTTTTGAGGACCTATTGACAGATTCCTTGCTGGCCAAACTTTATGGAGGCTTCTAAACCATCTTCTGGGCCCATCCTGGGCTTCCTCGAAAGAGTACAGTTTTAGCAAAAGAATTCTGCTAACTCAGTTTAGCAAACCTCTCTGTCCTTAATTAATCTGATCAACTTCCTCACCCCTCTATCCACAGACTCCACCAGGTGATGTTTGAATACCCGGTTCTCTCTCACCCCGGACATTTCTCTTAGTAATTTCACATCCACTCTCATACCCTCCCCCCTGGCTGCTTGGCTATAAATTCCCTTGCTGGAGTTGAGCCCAATTTCAACCCCATTACAGCGGCTCCTATACTCACGGTGACCGTCCAGAAAAACTCTTCCTTACTGTGCTTTAACAAGTAAGATTTTTAAGTGAGTAACTTTTTTATGCTACCATACGCCAGGAAAGAAAAAAATACTGTTTCATTGAATAGTCACAAAAATCCTGCAAAGAAAATTTCATTACCATTTTGCAGACGCAGAAATTGAGACTGCAACTACGATTCGAACCCCATACCCATTTGGCTATACGTTTTGAAATAGTGCCTCAAAAAATATTTCCATTAAGTTTTTTAGGCTCCTCGGCGGGGTGGGCAGTGGTAAGGGTGTCGGTGGATTAACGTCAGACTTAATTAGAAAGCTAAGCTGGGGCCAGATGAGGAGGGCTTTGAAGGCCACCTGAGCTTGGGCGTTGGCTGGCCAGTGGGCACGAAGCTGCATATTAGGCCACATCCTTGTCTATTAAACAGTAGCGACATCTCCTGCGGTATTGACAGTCCACACGTGCCCCTCCCCGCCCGTCCCGCCCCAGTTTCGGTCCACCCCGAGGCGGTGGCCTAGATGTTTCCTGGGCACAGCCAGCCTGTTCTCTTCCGCGGGCTCCAGGTCCCGGCAGAAGCGTTGGCCGAGCCCGGGCCGCCGCTCTAAGCGGGGCGGCGGTCACCGGCGCAGAGACGGCAGCACCTGGCTCCGCCGCGGCGCGCGGGCTTGGGCAGGGAGCGGGGGCCGGGCCTCGGAGAGGAAGCGCGCTGCGCGGTTTGACCCCGGCGGCGCTCCGTACCGTCGCGGACCCCGCGGCGGAAAGATGGCGGCCGTGTTAGGGCCGGTAACGGAGAAAGTTTCTACGGAGACGGGTCTGTACTAGCGCGTGGAGCCTCTCTGTCCCGAGTCGCATGCTCAGCCCCCAAGGCCTCTTCCTCCCTGTTATCTTGTTGGGCTCCGGCGCAGATTCTGAGGGTTGAGACAGCCTTGGTGGCGACCACCGAGTCAGGTAGGGGGACCGGGGGCGAACGGCGGGGCGGCGAGACCTGGGCACAGACACCGCCCAGGGCCCCGCGTGGTGCGGGCAGTAAGCTCCGCCCAGCCGGCCTCCCGGGGCGGGGGTAGGGCTGCCAGCCCCTGGAGGAGCTGAAGGTGGCCGGGCAAGGATGGAGGCTCTGGGGACGTCTCCGGGTCGGGTTACCCGCAGCGGCTTCCCCTTATCCGGCCGCCTCGTTCTGGGCGCCTTCTCCGGAAATAAAAGGTTGGGTAGAGAGCCAGGCTTCTTGGCGAACGGCCTCACTTCTCGCTAGGAGGAGGCCGAAGGGGAGAGAAGTTGCTGTTGCTGTTGCTGCCCGTTACTGAGAAGTTTAATGTTCGAGATTAATGTTTAAGTTTAATGTTCGAGATTGTCCTGCTCTAAGGGCCCGAAGAGTTCTCACCAGAACTCGCAGAAGCAAAGCACTGAAATTCCCCGACCCTGCTTCTCGGAGCGGTTCTTTCCGCCTCTGACACTTCCTCCACATGGGGCAGAAGTAGTTTCAGAGTGGAAGATGGTGCAAGTGATACAGTTGGTCTTGAAACCATTTCATAGAGGTAGGACACGGAGACAGAACTTACTGGTTTGGTGGAATTCGCGTGAATTAATTGAAGGCTGGAGTAAGGCCGAGAAAGAAACCAGGAATTCATGGAATCTGCCCCATCTCTACTACTTGTTAGCTGTAGGATATTTAGACAAGTTATTCTCATGGTGCATTAGGAAGTCAGCCTTAACTGATGACCAGTATTGCTAAATATAATTATTTCTGATTAGTCTTTTATCAAGTATTTGTTGGCTATGTGCTTAATAGCATACTTTTCTACTAGACACTGGTGTACAATATTGGAGACAAGCCTTCTGAGACCTTGTGATCTAGTGGAAAATGTATACGTGACTTTTTCTGTTAGGAAGTATAGGGATTATATAATGGGGTCAGGAGTAATCTCCCTAAGTATTTTCAGCTGTGGCCTGAAAATCGTATTTGTGCAGTTCAGAATGGAAAGGCCGGCATGGCTGCAATGCAAACTGTGGAAGGGAAGGGAACAGAGGAGGCAGGAGAGTTCTTCAGGCCCAGTGGGAAGTGCTTTATAAGGTGTCTTGCTTAAGGAGTTTTTATTGCTGAGAGGTAAAATCCTCCATTGGCTTCCCTTCACTAACAGAGTGACTTGATACATCTTGGTTGAAAAAAGGGCACTTTGTAGAGAACACAGGGAGACTTTTGTGTGTGAGATGAGGCCAGCACTGGATTGGCGATTTCAGAGGTGCAAAGTGGAAACATGTGAGAGATGCTTAGGAAGAATAGATAGGGCCTGGTGAGAATTAAATGGTAGGTGGTGCAGGACACAGGGTTTAGAGTAATATATGGGGGTTTATAGAATAGACTCTGGTAGGGATTGGGTAACTTTTCCCATATACAGACTGACTCTTCTGGGCTCCATTTTGTTCTGCCTCTGGAGTAATTTTCCATCGAATCTAGTGATGGCAGACAATTTGAACAGGGTTGTAATGCTTTTTTGTTTCACTCTCTCTGATTTGGACTATTTGTATTTTGAAGAAGATCAGAATCGGGAAACAGTTTTGTAGATGAGCTGTCTATAAATACTTAACTGCTATGCTGTTTTGACCCACAAGAATGTGGCTGCACATGTTCTGTGGCATGGATATATCCTACTTTAAAGTGTTAAGTTTATTTGTTCACATTTACTTTGTTTCTAAATGTCTACCTCTGTAAATGCAGAACAGCTTGTGCTTTTTTCTATTAAGTAGATTAATATAGGTGGACAGTTGGAAATAATTGAGGTTGCTCAGAGAGGGTGTAGTGAGAGAAAAGTATAGGCTTATGTTTTTTCTTCTTTTAAAATTTATTTATTTTGACAGAGAGAGGGAGAAAGAGATATTCCATCTGTTGGTTCACTTCCCAGATGTCTGCAATGGCCAGTGCTGGGCCAGGCCAGGTCTCCCACCTTCAGTGGCAGGGGCTCAAGTGCTTGGGCCATCTTCCATGATTTGTCCAAGCCATTAGTAGAAAACTGGACTGGAAGTGGAGCAGCCGGGATTGAACTGGCTTCCAGATGGGATGCCAGCACCACAGGTGGTGGCTTTACTTCCTATGCCAAAACACTAGGCCCCTTGGCTTGTCATGGAACATTCAAAGGGTGAATTGAGAATGAAGAGCTTTTATGGAGATTGAGGAGAGACTAGTGAATTAGAAAGAAAAACTGGAGATTTGGCCTTTGGAAGCCAAGCGAAGGGGAGGTTTCAGAAGATCAGTGTCACTGTCAAAGGTTGTTTAAAGATTGTGCAGGCTACTGAGTAATAAGCACCTGGCATATTTGGAATTTACAAGTCATTTCAGAGCTCAGCAGAGCAGTTGTGTGGTGGCAACCACTGTTTAGTAGTCTGAAAAGTGAATGGGAAGAGGTGAAACAACCAAATACTACTTATCAAGAAGAGGACAGAAGATTGAACTTGATCGAAGAGATGCAGATGAGCAAGTTTTGGTTTTGTATCTTTTGGGGGGTAACATTTTAAAAAAGATTTGCAAATGTTTAACTGCTAGTGGATAAGAGACAAGCGAGACAGGAAACAAAGTGACTCTGGATGAGGTAGAAGGGAAGATACACATGGTGTGGCTGAAAGATTTAGCCTTAGGTAGGGCAAGGGCACCCTTCTTTTCCTGTATGGCGAGATAGAGGGAGATGTGAGTTTGTGATGTTGGAAATGCAAGTGAGCTCCCTTCTGACTGATTCTGTAGGAGCTGATCTTCTGGTGGAAATGTAGTGGGAAGTGGATTTCGGAGATTTGAGGAGAGGGAAGAGAGATCTGAATAGCTGCAGAGAATGAGATGTTTCGTGAACTTAGAGTGACACCAGTTAGCCTAATGTGCGATTTTTCTTTTCCTCCAGCAATGTTCAGTAGTCTGAGCCCAGACTGTACCATCAGCCCTTTGAGATGTATCAGTGTATTTGTTGTGTGGTGATATAATACACAAGAGTGGTATTTTGAAAATCTCAATATATTACAGATTTGATCAATTTCTTGCTCTTAGGTAGAAAAAAACTAAAATATACAAAAGGAAGACATTAACATGGTATGGTATCTTAATAAATTACTGAGTTAGAATATAATTGAGGAAAACCAATTGGAATACCTAAAAAGATTGTTATAAAAAAATAAGCTTTTTGTACATGTAGAAGTAGAATTAGTGATAATACTTAGAACTCCCTAACACCCCATGGTTATTTGAGTGACATTCCTTTCTAGCCAAATGAGTTCTTAAGTGTTAATTCCAGATAGTCTCATGTTTCTGTTGGGTCTCTGGTGTGCCCCTGTGAAGAAAGTACAAATGACTGCTTATAAACCAGTTATGTTTTGAATCTGGTTGAATTGTCCCACGATATTCAGTGTGACCATTTGTCATTGCAATAGGTCAGTTGTTTTGAAACAGTATACTAGAAACAAGTGAAAAATTATCTAATACTTGTTTAAATCATTTTTTGACTACTACCATGTTTTAGGTACAGCTTGTTGGGGTATTTAAGGTTGAAATAATTATCTGGTTTCTCTAACAAATAATTGTTACAGTAACTTTAAGAAGTGAAAACTTCATTTACTATTTTTTTATTTATTTATTTTTTATTTTTTATTTTTTTGACAGGCAGAGTGGACAGTGAGAGAGAGAGACAGAGAAAGGTCTTCCTTTGCCGTTGGTTCACCCTCCAATGGCTGCCGCAGCCGGCGCACTGCGGCCGGCGCACCGCACTGATCCAGTGGCAGGAGCCAGGTACTTATCCTGGTCTCCCACGGGGTGCAGGGCCCAAGGACTTGGGCCATCCTCCATTGCCTTCCCGGGCCACAGCAGAGAGCTGGCCTGGAAGAGGGGCAACCGGGACAGAATCCGGCGCCCTGACTGGGACTAGAACCCCGTGTGCCAGCGCCACAAGGCGGAGGAATAGCTAGTGAGCTGCGGCGCCGGCAAAACTTCATTTACTTTATAATGACTCTTGGTCAGCATTCTAATTTTCAATTTTGGCTAGAAAGTTAAGGAATTGGATCGCTACAGAGATGGTATTTAGATTAGAAAATAATTTACGTGAGATAAAAATACAGGGAGAAATATGGCTTGACTTTAGTGACTAAGTAACTTCAATAGTGAAACTCTTTTGTTAAGTTTGTCAGACAAACAATGTGAAGACTAGGATTTTATAGCATTCCAGAACTGCCTTCTGATAAGACTTAGGGGCTTATAGATTGCTATTGCTGTGTAGTGGTGCTTCTCAAATTAATGGTAGTGATGAAATTCCTTATTCTAATAGTTAAATAGCTTTCCACGATGCCAAGGCCATTGGCTATAATCTGAACTAAGTTGAACATCATGAGATGTATGAATTTGCATGTTGTTGACAGACAAGGTACTGGAATAATAGTAGACTAGGTGAATTCTTCACCTTGTCTAGAAGAGCACTTCTACTGATGCTGTTTCAGCCATACAAATTTAGCTTATGATGTGTTGAAAGCATTGCCATTTTCATTTGGGTAAACTGTCAAGGTTTTAAGCTGGAAACAGTTACAATTAAGAGAATGCAAATCAGGTTTGAAACTGGTTTTTGGAAGGAACTTTTTGTTTAACTTATTATTTTGCATAAAGAAGATGCATATAAAAGGTATATAAAGCTAACACTGAATTTTCTTCTTTTTTTAGATCACTAGAAACAAATTTCCACCTGAGAAAATGTTGAAATAGGAATTACACACTTACTGGATTTTCTGGATGAAATACACGCAGTTGATTTTTGTAACGTGGAGAAAAAGCCAGATTACATGTGTAAATCACTGCGTTATTGCTTTAGTCATTGTCTGTATTTAGCAATGACAAGACTGGAAGAAGTAAACAGAGAAGTGAACATGCATTCTTCAGTGCGGTATCTTGGCTATTTAGCCAGAATCAACTTACTTGTTGCTATATGCTTAGGTCTTTATGTAAGATGGGAAAAAACAGCAAATTCCCTAATTTTGGTAATTTTTATTCTTGGTCTTTTTGTTCTTGGAATTGCCAGCATACTGTATTATTATTTTTCAATGGAAGCAGCAAGTTTAAGTCTCTCCAATCTTTGGTTTGGATTCTTGCTTGGCCTTCTATGTTTTCTTGATAATTCGTCCTTTAAAAATGATGTGAAAGAAGAATCAACCAAATATTTGCTTTTAACTTCCATAGTATTAAGGATATTATGCGCTTTGGTGGAGAGGATTTCTGGTTATGTCCGTCATCGACCCACTTTGCTAACTTCAGTTGAATTTTTGGAACTTGTTGGGTTTGCCATTGCCAGCACAACTATGTTGGTAGAGAAGTCTCTGAGCGTCATTTTGCTTGTTGTAGCTTTGGCCTTGCTGATTATTGATCTGAGAATGAAGTCTTTTCTAGCTATTCCAAATCTGGTTATTTTTTCCGTTTTATTGTTCTTTTCCTCATTGGAAACTCCCAAAAATCCGATTGCTTTTGCATGTTTTTTTATTTGCCTGATAACTGATCCTTTCCTTGACATTTATTTTAGTGGACTTTCAGTAACTGAACGGTGGAAACCCTTTCTGTACCGTGGAAGAATTTGCAGAAGACTTTCAGTTGTTTTTGCGGGAATGATAGAGCTTACATTTTTTATTCTTTCAGCATTCAAACTTAGAGACACTCATCTCTGGTATTTTGTAATACCAGGCTTTTCAATTTTTGGAATTTTTTGGATGATTTGCCATATTATTTTTCTTTTAACTCTTTGGGGATTCCATACCAAATTGAATGACTGCCATAAGGTCTATTTCACCCACAGGGCAGATAACAATAGTCTTGATAGAATCATGGCATCCAAAGGGATGCGTCATTTCTGCTTAATTTCAGAGCAGTTAGTTTTTTTTAGTCTTCTTGCAACAGCAATTTTGGGAGCAGTGTCCTGGCAGGTAAGTGTATGCTTATTTTATCAGTGCCTATGATTTCTAATGAAACGCTAGCTTCAAAGTTAAAGTTGAAATTGTAAAATCAACTGTCAGATTTCAAAAGGAGATTTTTCTGATGCCTACTCAATTTTGTTCATGGAATTGAAGCCTTGAGTACATTCTGGATAATTTGTTCTCTAGCAAAAAGGTACCAAAGTGCAAGAATACTCAGTATGTGACATACTGTCTACTTCTTAATTGTTCATTAGTGAAAGACTCACAGATTTAAGACCCCTAGAATACTAGCATTTGGAGAATGTTTAGGGACAGTAGTTTATTCCTTTCATTTTACACATGAGGAAACTAAAAGCCAGAGAAGTCATACCCAAAGTCATGGTGCTAGCCAGAGCCAGGTGACCTGGCTTTTCTCTAGTACCTGGTCTCCTCACTATAGCACATTTCTTTTAGATGGCCATGTCCCTGAAGATTTTATATAAAAGATATTAGGTTCATAATAACATATCAGGTTCTTAATTATAACCTATCTGTAAGAAAGAAAAAACCCCAAATTTTATAGTACATTTACTGCCCAAAAATGTTTATTTTTATAGACAAGGATATATATATATATATATACATAGACAAGGATATTCAAACTGTACAGTTGCAATTTGGGACTTGCTCAATCGGACTTGCCCCAAATGGTGGAGTTAGAATCATGCTAGGGGATCCCAATACAATCCCATCAAGGTGGCATGTACCAATGCCATCTCACTAGTCCAAGTGATCAATTTCAATTCACAATTGATCACACTGATAGGTCTAAGAGTCAAAGGGATCACACAAACAAGTCTAGTGTCTGCTAATACTAGCTGATAGAATCAAAAAGGGAGAGAACGATCCATCATGGGAAGCGGGATACACAGTAGACTCATAGAATGGCAGATGTCCTAAACAGCACTCTGGCCTCAGAATCAGCCCTTAAGGCATTCAGATCTGGCTGAAGAGCCCATGAGAGTATTTTAGGCATGGAAAGCCATGACACCCTGGGGAAAAAAAAAAAAAAAAAAAAGGAAGACCTAAATGGAAGATCTCTGTGAGTGAGATCCCAGTGGACAGAACGGGGCCATCAAAGAAGGAGGTACCTTTCTCTGAAGGGAGGAGAGAACTTCCACTTTGACTATGACCCTGTCAGAATAAGATCGAAGTCGGTGAACTCAAAAGGCTTCCATAGCCTTGGCAACTCATGACTGGAGCCTAGGGTGATTACTGAGGCCATAAACAAGAGTGTCAATTTGTTAACAACAGGAGTCACTGTGTACTTACTTCTCATGTGGGATCTGTCCTTAGTGTGTTGTCCAATGTGAAGTAATGCTATAACTAGTACTGAAACAGTATTTTACACTTTGTTTCTGTGTGAGTGCAAACTGATGAAATCTTTACTTAATATATACTGAATCGATCTTCTGTATATAAAGATAATTGAAAATGAAAAAAAAACTGTACAGTTGGAGTTACCTACAACCCTAAGAAATCAGTACACCATTAACATTTATTAACTCTGCACTGTCTGCTGCACACTACACTAGGTGCTGAAATTGTCAGGCTGCTTCTTCCCTTAAAGGCGGCAAGAGTAAGAGGCAGGCATATAAACAAACAATTGTGGTTCCAGTGTGACCAGTGCTGTAACTTGAGTACATCAGACTGGAATGTGGGGCACAAAGCGAAGTCAGACCTGCTTGGTGCAGTTCTCTGCTTTGTACCAGTTTGTTGTTGCAGAGTGCTTTCTGGATGTAGTTGAAGGCAGACTTGCCTAGACCTGGTGCTTTCTAGTCAGTGTGGGCTGGGGAAAGAGCCTATGTGGGAGTCAACCAAATGATGGCAACATCTTGGGTGTTGCCTGGGGGTGTCCTCCCCGTAATAAGGACTCAGAAGAGCTGTTCCCCCTCCTCTTCTCCCTGTTAGCTTCTTTCCCAGCCCTACTTTTTCTTTGCTGAGTCAGCCTCATTGATGCAGAATGCCTTTCTAGGGCATCAGATCCTGTTAACCAAAAATTTTCTTAGTTACCAAATTTTGTGTATTTGTATTATACAGCAGTGATCTTCAGATATAGGATGTGTGTCCCTGGAAGTATACAAAAGCTTTCAAGAGAATGTGAGCAAAGATATCTTTAAGAGTCAATTTCTAGGTTCTTACCTTCCATTCTACTCTTTTCTGAAGTTGATCTACTTCATAATGCCCCTCAACTTAGATGTGAAGTGGTATGTCATGTGATTTTAATTATATATTTCTAATGACTAATGATATTGAGTATCTTCTAATGTATGTGCTAGCCATTTATTCTTTGTTTTTGAAGAATCTTATTCAAATCTTTTCCCCATTTTTAAATTGGGTCATATCTCAAGTTTTAAGAGTTCCTTATTCTAGATAAATCCTCTGTATGAGATGAATGATTTGAAAATGTTTTCTACCAGTCCACAGCTTATATTTTCATTTTCTTAATGATGCTTTTTATTTAATAGTTACTTGAAAGGCAGTTACAGAAAGAGGGAGAATCAGAGATCTTCCATCCACTGGTTCACTCTCCAGCTGCAATGTCCAGGGGCTGCTCAAGACTGAAGCCAGGAGCTTCATCTGGGTTTCCCAAGTGGGTGCAGGGGCCCAAGTACTTGGGCAATCTTCCACTGCTTTCTTTGGCACAGTACCAGGCAGCTGGATTGAAAGTGAAGCAGCCAGGACATGAACCAGCACCCACGTGGGATGCTGGCATCACATAACTCCATTTGCCACCACTCACTATGTGGGCCCCTTATTAATGCGTTTTGAAGTGTAAAGATTTTTAATTTTTACAACATGCAGTTTCAGTTTTTTCTTTCAGTATCTTGAGAAATCTTTGCTCAACCCTAGGTCACAATGATTTTTGTCCTAGGTTTTTGTTCCAGAAGCTTTATCACTTTAGTTTTTACATTTAGATATCTGATCCATTTTGAATTAATATTTGTGTATGTTGAGGTAAGGATTTTTTTTTAAAATACAAATTGCTAATTGTTCCAGAACTATGTTGAAAAGAGTGTACTCTCATCCCCTGAATTGCCTTAATACCTTTGTCTAGAATCAGTGAAATGTAAAAGTTTTATTTTTAACTATTTATATTGATCTACATGTCTATTGCTAATGCTAGTGTTACACTGTCTCGAGATGTTTTCTAATTTTCTTTTAAATTTCTTTCTGTATCTATGGGTTATTTTTTTTTGACAGGCAGAGTGAACAGTGAGAGAGAGACATAGAGAAAGGTCTTCCTTTTGCTGTTGGTTCACCCCCCAATGGCCGCTGTGGCCGGCACACCACGCTGATCCGAAGCCAGGACCCAGGTGCTTTTCCTGGTCTCCCATGGGGTGTAGGGCCCAAGGACTTGGACCATCCTCCACTGCACTCTCAGGCCATAGCAGAGAGCTGGCCTGGAAGAGGTGCAACCGGGACAGAACCTGGCGCCCCGACCGGGACTAGAACCTGGTGTGCCGGTGCCGCAGGTGGAGGATTAGCCTATTGAGCTGTGGCGCCGGCCGAGTTATTTGTTTTTTATGCTATACTTGATATAGCTAATCTATTCTCTAGACCAAGGAATTAATCCTTTAATGAAGGCTTCACCCTGTGACCCACAATACACCCCTCACTAGGCCCCACCTCCTAGCACTGCCACACTGGGGACCAAACTCAGTGTGAGTTTTGTAGGGGAAAATCCATATTCAAACATAGCAATTTCCTCTTTCAGTTCTGTCATACTTTTTTGACTTGTGGCTTCTGAAGTTCTGTTCTTAGTTGTAAGTGCATCTTTGTTATGTCTTTTTAATATAGTGACTTTTTAATTATGATAAACATAGTTGAGTAATTACAAATTATATGGCCTACAAACCCCACAGAAATAACTAGCCCTTTATACAAAAAGATTGCCAACCTTTGTTCTAAACCAGTGCCTCTCAAACTTTATTATGCATATTAATCATGGAAATCTTACTAAGATTCTGAAGATTGGAATTCACTAACTTTGAGGAACAGCCTGAGATTCTGTATTTGTAAAAATCTTCAAGGTGATGTAGAAACTTATTGGATGGCATTAATTTATTTGAGACTAATATAATCTACCTGAGACGTCTATATTCCAATTGTTGCTATTTGATAACTGCTACCTCTGGTATACACATTGTACCTTGGAGGCAATTTTTTTTTAACTTAATTTTAATTTAACTAATGTTCTGTGAGAAGATTTCCCAAACTGTTCTGCCCAGTGTTCTGTGAAATGCTAATGATTATACTCAGAGAAAGTGTTTAAGGAAGTACAGAAAGAAACATTTCCAAATTTACTTGACTGTGAAATCTTTGCTTCTACCCTTCATTACTCCCATTATTCACTGGTCCACACACAACTTTTAACCTCTGTATGAAACAATTTGGGAGGCACCTCCTGGGTTTATACGAGTTTCACTCAATTTGAATGATGAAAGAATCAGAAAATTATATGTGAAAGACAAATAATTAAGAGCTTTGTTAGGATAAGACTATTCTAGGGGTAACATTTTTAATCCAAGTACATTGTAAGGGCTATCTCAAATCTTTAAATTAGATTTTAATTTAATTTTTAAATTGAACTATTTTCACTTAACATTCCTGATGCTGTTGATAGTTAAACTTTTTTAATAGTATAAACCCATTTGTAACATTTCTTTGAAAAGAGTACTAAAATGCTAAACTGATTTTTCTCTGTCCAATTAAAATATCCTTGAGTAGCTTTCCACTGGAAGAGACACAGTGAATTTGGCAAGAAAAAAAATAAGGAATTAAACAATCATTTTGATTAGATCAGCTTGTCAGCAATGGACAAGATTGGTGAAAAGAGATACAGGTTGAAATCAAGAAGTCCAGCTAAATGCAAGAGAGAATAAAGACTTGGACTAAGGTGTTGTAGGAAAAGTGCAATGAAAAGAATACAGAGATTATTATCAAAGGAAAAACAGATTTTATTGAGAAGTAACTGTAAAATTCATTTTATTTATTTGAAAGACAGTTACAGAGAGGTAGAGGCAGAAAGAGAGGGCTTTCACCCGCTGGTTCACTCCCCAGATGGCCACAATGTGCGGAGCTGTGCCGATCTGAAGCCAGGAGCTTCCTCCGGGTCTCCCACGTGGGTCCAGGAGCCCAAGGAGTTGGGCCATCCTCCACTGCTATTCCCAGGCCATAGCAGAGAGCTGGATCGGAAGAAGAGCAGCTAGGTCTAGAACTGGCGCCCACATGGGATGCCGGCACTCCAGGCCAGGGTATTAACCCACTGCACCACAGCGCCAGCCCCAAGAAGTAACATTTAAAGAGAATTTGGATTGATGTTGAGTTGAACATTCTTACATGGTAGATAGTCAAAAAGATGGTGGGAAACTGAAGGGAGCAATGGGAATGTAGGATGAGAGAAAGCATGAAATTCATGGAGTTAATGACCTAGTATGCATTTGTACTTTATAAAACCCCTGAAATTATATTTACCTTTTAAATATTTCTAGGGAGTCAAATGTACTCTTCTTACTATTAGAAAAGTAAAATAAGATACATGAGGTTTATATGTCTTGTGGAGTACAATTGTAACCTGGATGTTAATTCCCCAAAAATGAGCCTAGCTATTTTTTCTTATTTTAAATTTTTTATATGTGGGAAAATCTCAGTTGTTAGTAAAACTAATAGTTTGACATACAAATAATCTGCGTTAAGGAAAAATTTGTATATGGTAATACACATCCATTTCAATATACAATTCTATGATTTGGACAAATGGACATACTTAGTTGTATGACCACCAGTACCACTACCACTACCACTGTCAAGATATGGGGCAATTCTATTACCTCCCAACAATCCCCCCTGCTCCTTTGTAGTCAGTCCTCCCAATAATCCAGTACTTAGAAATTCTTAATGTATGTCCATAGACATAGACATTTTCCTAAATCCTAGAATAACATATACATAAAATCATATAGTATGTGACCTCTGGAATCTGGCTTCTTAGCATAAATCATTTGAGATTCATCCATGTTAAGTGTGTTGTCAGTAATTTATTTTTATTGCTGAGCAGCCTCCCATTATATGGATGTAGCACAGTTTATCCATTACTCAGTCGAGGGAGATTAAAATTATTTAGTTTTGGGTAATTGTGAACAAAGATTTGTCTTGTGGTAACATAAGCTTTTATTTTAATATAGTCTTGGGTTGTCAGATGGTAAGCATGAGTTTAACTGTATAAGAAACTGGGCTGTTTTCCAAAGGAGCTACACCATTTTGCATTGTTACCAGCAGTGTACAGGAGTTGCAGTTGCTCCACATACCCAGTAGTCCTTAATATTATCTGTTTGGTTTTTAACCATTCTGATAGATGTGTAGTAATTAATTTGTTGTGGATTTATTTTCTATCTCCCCAGTGACTAATGATGTTAATCTTTTTATGTGCTTACTTGCCTATTGTATGTTGTTCTTAGTGAAATACCTGTCAGTGTCTCTTGGCCATTGAAAAACTGGTTTTTCATTATTGAGGTCTGAGAGCTCTTTATGTATTCTACATAGAAATCCTATACTAAAGATATACAAGGACTCTTAAAAATTCATGAAAAATGATTATGAAAAAAACTATGCATGGATTTCAGTATTTTTTTGGTACTGAAACAAACTTAATTCTATTTCCTTGCAAAACTTTTTGAAGTACCTTCATATGTCTTGTAAATTTTTCATGTCAGTATGTGATTTATCTTTGCATCATCTTACCATATTTATGGAGCAGAAAAACCTTAATTTTGGTGTAGTCCAATTCAGTTTTTTCTTGTATGAATCACATTTTGATGTCATATCTAAGAAATCTTTGCCTGATCTCTTTTAAATAGATGTTTTCTAAACCCATTGGAATAGCTTTGTTTTTTGTTAGTTTTGCTGAGTTTAAATTTTCAGAATGAGTCAATAGTCATTTACATTAAAAAGCTAGAATTTCACCATTAACTTCTGTTGTGTTTTCTTCATAATCTCATTTCAACTTTAAAATGCAACATCACAGCTGTTGTTTCTTGCAATTTGTATTATATTCATTGAATGTGCTATTTGCTTTCCTCTTTTAAACTTTTTTCCTCAAATAAGTCAGTTAGAAAGGCAGTACCATAACATTTGGTGCTAGTTTTATTGCTCAGCCATAGGCTTTTATGATAATTGATAATTCACAGAAGGATAAAACTGGGGAAAGTGTTTAGATACATAAGAGCCCCTTGGCTTTCCTTATATTTAGTAATTCTCCATGTAATCTTTTACATGAGATTTTATATGCCTTTCCTTGCCAGTCATTGTCATTTGTAGATTCACTGGGGGTTGATACAGATTCTCATAGAAGCCCTTTTAACCCAAATGAGAAACCATGACCACTGTTGATTTCTCCATAGGGGAAGCAGTGCAGTCACTGCGTGTGGCAGATGTCTATAGATCAGCCTCACATCTGTGTAAGGCAAAAGTGGTGAACATCCAGCTCACAGGCCCTAGAAGGCCTACAAAATCATTTGCTCTGGCTCTGCCAAGACAACTGCAGGTGGTACTCAAAATTCAATAAATTTATAGCAGGCTGAAATTAAATGGATAATTTTGTATGGCCCACAAATGAAGTTATAAATATCCAGATGGCCCTTGGCAGAAAAGCTTCCTGACCCTGAAGGGATCACACAGATGCAGCAGAGTGAGTTACATTTCTAGCAAGATGGCAGGATCAGCCATATCACCTCATTGGGCATGAGGGCAGGGAGTTTTTAAATCTGCTAGGACTAGGAAGTGTTCAATTGTACAATTTTTGTTGCATTTCTCTTCCTGTCGCTTTGAACTATTTTAGATGAGATGAGGACATTAACTCTTTCAGCTTGCAGCTAAAATTTTATGTTTTATCACTTTTGCCAGAACACTATGAAATAGGATGTCTTTGTTTTATGTTCCTATAACAATACTACAGAATGGGTAATTTATAAAGAAAAAGATAATCACAGATATGGAAACTAGAATGTCTAGTATCAAAGTGTCATCATTTGGCAAGAGCCATCTTGTTGTGTCACTCTGTGGTGGAAATTGAGGGATGGGGAGCCAAAAGATCCAATTTACATCCTCAAGCCTCTTTTTTTTTTTTTTTTTTTGGACAGGCAGAGTGGACAGTGAGAGACAGAGACAGAGAGAAAGGTCTTCCTTTTGCTGTTGGTTCACCCTCCAATGGCTGCCACGGCCGGCGCACCGCTCCAATCTGATGGCAAGAGCCAGGTACTTATCCTGGTCTCCCATGGGGTGCAGGGCCCAAGCACTTGGGCCATCCTCCACTGCACTCCCTGGCCACAGCAGAGAGCTGGCCTAGAAGAGGGGCAACCGAGACAGAATCTGGCACCCCGACCAGGACTAGAACCTGGGGTGCCGGCGCCGCAAGGTGGAGGATTAGCCTAGTAAGCCACGGCGCCAGCCTAGCCTCCTTCTATTTGGTAGAGCCCTCATGATCCAAACATCTCCCATTGGGCCCCACTTCCCAACACTGCTATATTGGGGATTATATTTCCAACGCATGCTTGAGACCCATTCAAACCACCACACAGGAGTAGAGGCTTCCCTGACCCTATCTCAAACCAAGCCCTGAATATTGTTTTCCTCATAAAAAAGAACATGATACAAATCATGCCTTACTCAATGACTAGGATGAGTTCTGAGAAACATATTGCTAGGCAACTTTATCATGTGTAAACATTAGAGCATGCTTACACAAACCTCCATTCAGCTTCTTGATGTAATCAAGAAATGCTGTAAATACAAGATGTAGGTGGCTTCTGCCAGCTTAATACAGCATACTGTTTTACAATAAACATTTTTAAAAATAAGTATGCCCTAAAAACATAAAAAGTACAATATAGTAAATAAATGTGTGTGCCATACTTTTATATGCCAGGCAAAGTAGGGTTTTTTTTTTTTTTTTTTTATTATTTGACAGTTATAGACAGTGAAAGAGAGACAGAGACAAAGGTCTTCCTTCCATTGGTTCACCCCCCAAATGGCCACTACGGCTGGCTGCACCGATCTGAAGCCAGGAGCAAAGTAGGGTTGTTTATGCCAACCTCACCACAAGTGCCTGAGTAAATGCATTGCACTACAACGTTACAAGGGCTGTGATCACTAGGCAGTAAGTTTTTCAGCTCAGTTATGAGACTATCTAATGAGTAACTTGTTTATACCTAGAAGGTATGAGTGGTCTATTGTTGAGCAAAACGTCATCATCTGTATTCCCTCTAACCAGCTGGTCTTCCAGCTTTTAAAAACATTAAAACATTTTTAAATAATTATAGGTTTTCAGTTTTTTTTCCATTTTAATAAGGCTTACCATTCTTGCACTGTTTTATGTGTACTAACTGCTGTTCTGTCTGTGTCATTTATATGTATTGTTTTACTTTATCTTCATGACTCTGAGATGGGTACCATTACTGTTACTGTTCGCAAGAGGAGAAACATGCTTGAGTTTAGGAAAGTTGCTCAGCACGGCTGGTGTGAATCCAGGCCGTGTACCTTTGCAGCCTTTACTTTAACTACTTTACTCCATTTCATGTACTGTTAGGAATGAGCACAGAGCACTTAATGTCTATTGGTTATGTAGAGGAAAGTAAGACTCAGTAGACTGAATTTGATTCAACCATTGTTTCACTTTTATAAAGATTGTGTTCTAAAGCTTTTTTTTAAAATTAGAAATTTTTAGGTTTTTTTTTTTTTTTTTTTTTTTTTTTTGTAAGGCTGAGAGCTCTCATCTGCTGATTCACTCGCCAAATTGCCCATGAGGGTCAGGACTCAGCCAGGCTTATGCTGAGAGCTGAAAACTCAATCTGAGTCTCCCACATGGGTGGCAGAAACCTAATTACTTGAGCCTTTACTTGCTGTCTCCTAGGATTGTGCATTAAAAGATGGAATCAGAAGCAGAACTTGAACCCATGCACACTGATATGCTACAGGTGTCTCAGCAGGCACTTAAACACTACCCAATGCTTGTCTCCAGTTTGTTATCTTTTGAGGATCCTCAGCCCCAAGATAGTTCTAATTATCTACGAGGGTGTTTAAGATTGATTTATCTGAAACGCAGAGTGACAGGAGAGATAGAGATCTTCCATCCACTGTTTCACTCCTCAAATGATGTCAATGACCAGACCAAAACCAGCAGCTTTTTCCAGGTCTCTCACATGGGTGTAGGGGCCCAAGGACTTGGGCCATCCATTGCCTTCCCAGGTGCAGGGAAGTTGGATCAGAATCAGATCAGCCAGGACTTGAACTGGTGCAAGTATGGGATGCTGCGCCACAACCCCAGCCCCTCTACAAGGGTCTTAACAACTACACATCAAGATTTAAATAACAATAGTCATTTAGATAAAAAAGTAATAATTGTTTAGATTTCTATTGTTTATAATGACCTCATACCACTTTTCAAATGTTTCATTACAAAGAATAGCTACCTTTATTATACTAGACATTCTTCGTATTTCTAATCTATACAATAGGTCATAAAATAAGTATACCCTTTATGGATTCAGGAAATCAAGACTATAAAGGTTAATTAACTTGTTCATGTACACACAGATGGTAAGTGGCTGAGAGCTAGAATTGAACCAAAGTCTAACAGCAAAACACTTCAGCCTATTGATTCTACATTTAAAACTATAAAGAGGCTTTTGTAATTTCTTTAAAAAGATTTATTTATTCAAAAAGTAGAGTTACCGAGAGAGGGAGAAGACAGAAAGAAAGGTCTTCCATCCTCTGATTCACTCCCCAAATGGCCCTGGTTGGCAGAGCTGGGCTGGCCTGAAGCCAGGAGCCAGGAGCTTCTTCCAGGTCTCCTATGCAGGCACAGGGTCCAAGCTCCTGGGCCATTTCCTGCTGCTTTCTCAGGCCATAGCAGAGAACAGGATTGGAAAAGGAGCATCCAAGACAAAAACTGGCACCTGTATGGGATGCTAGTTCCATAGACGGAGGCTTAGCCTATTATGCCACAGTGCTGGCTTCGATAATGTTCTTAAATTGCCTGAACTAAGCAAAGTTTTGAAAGTTGCGTGTGGTTTCTTAAATCTAGGTTTCTCACTGAACAATATAGTATCTCCATTTACATATTGCTTCATAACACCCATTATTTATGTTTCTTAGGCTTGACTTTCCCATAGATTTCTACATATATTTTCTAAATCTGACTGACTCACTGTGGCACTTAGAAAAATACTTCTAGACAAGAATTACATGCTTCTTAGTGTAAATGCCAGATTTTATATGTGAAATTTAGACATTGGCATTTGTATGTTGCATTAAAAGTTTTGTTCCTGTCACCTGAAAAATTTTAGGATATGGAATGTTGAGCTTTAACATAGCTTTCAAGTTCAGCTGAATAGATAACCAATAGCTTATAATTACTTTTGTCCAAAAGACATTGCTTACAGGTTGTTTGTTGGTTTTGTATTTTATTTATTTTTTTAAACTTTTATTTAATGAATATAAATTTCCAAAGTACAGCTTATGGATTACAATGGCTTCCCCCTCATAACGTCCCTCCCACCTGCAACCCTCCCCTTTCCCACTCCCTCTGTAATTAACACAATTATTCTTAGGTGTTTCAATTTTAACTGAAAAGTGATCCCTGTTAGGAATTTGGAAAACATTATGCTGAGTGAAATAAGCCAATCCCAAAGGGACAAATACCACTTGTTCTCCCTGATAGGTGACAACTAACTGAGCACCAAAAAGGAAACCTGTTAAAGTGAAATCAACACTAGGAGAAACGGTGACTTGATCAGCCCTCACCCTGACTGTTGATGAACAACTTAATATGTTATCCCTCTTAGTATTTTTTTTGTTCTACTTAATATTTTTGGTTGAATACTGTAATCAATACACAATTCTTCTTAAGTGCTGAAACTTAACTGAAAAGTGATCATTTAAATAGAAGAGTGGGAATAAGAGAGGGAAGAGATGTGCAATTCGGGACATGCTCAAGCTGACTTACCTCAAACGGTAGAGTTAGAAACAACCAGGGGAGTCCAATTCAATCGCATCAAGGTGGCATGTACCAATGCCATCTCAGTAGTCCCAGTGATCAATTTCTGTTCACAGTTGATCATAATGATAGGACTAAGAACCAAAGGGATCATATAAACAAGAATAATGTCTGCAAATACTAGCTGATAGAATCAAAAAGGGAGAGAATGATCCAACATGGGAAGTGAGATACACAGCAGACCCATAGAATGGCGGATGTCCTAAACAGCACTCTGGCCTCAGAATCAGCCCTTAAGTCATGCGGATCTGGCTGAAAAGCCCATGAGAGTCTTCAGGCATGGAAAGCCAAGACACTCTGGCAAAAAAAAAAAAAAACCTAAATGAAAGATCTGTGCGAGTGAGATCCCAGTGGAAAGAACGGGTCAGCAAAGAAGGAGGTACCTTTCTCTGAAGGGAGGAGAGAACTTCCACTTTGACCATGGCCTTGTCTAAATATGATCAGAGTCGGTGAACTCAGGGGGCTTCCATAGCCTTGGCAGCTCATGACAAGAGCCTAGGGAGATTACTGAGGCCATAAACAAGAGTGTCAATTTGTTAAGTCAACAACAGGAGTCACTGTGCACTTACTCCTCATGTAGGATCTTTGTCCTTAGTGTGCTGTACATTGAGATTTAATGCTATAACTAGTACTCAGAAAGTATTTTTCACTTTATGTTTCTGTGTGGGAGCAAACTGTTGAAAGCTTTACTTAATGTATGCTAAACTGATCTTCTGTATATAAAGAGAATCGAAAATGAATCTTGATGTGAATGGAAGGGGAGAGGGAGTGGGAAAGGGGAGGGTTGCGGGTGGGAGGGACGTGTTGGGGGGGAAGCCATTGTAATCCATAAGCTGTACTCTGGAAATTTATATTCATTAAATAAAAGTTAAATAAAAAAAAATTACTTGAGATGCAGAGAGGCATAGGGAAAGGGGTGGAGACAGAAGTGGAGGCAGAGAAGGATATAGAGAGCTCTATCCATTGATTGATTCCCCAAACTCACAAATGCCAGGGGCCAAAGTCAAGCCAGGAACTCAACCCAGGTCTTCCACGTGGGTGGTAGGAACCCATTTACGTGACCCATCACCTCTGCCCCCAGGGTCTACATCAGCAGGAAAGTAGATTGAAGAACCAAAGCTGGAAATCGAACCCATTCAGTCTGATATGGATCATGGTAGTCTTAGCAAGCACCTTCACTGTTAGGCTAAATGCCTACCTTGGATATTGCTTTTTTTTTTTTTTTTTTTATCTAGTTTGACAACATCTTCCTTTTGAGTGTAATCACATTAAATATAGTTATTTACTTGGAAATGTCAGCCTTTTTTTCTATTTGTCTTTTAGATGGTGCATGTATTTTTTTGTCTGTTTTTCCTTTATGGTTCTTTTGTGTCAAATTTCTTTTAATGTATCACTTTAATTCTGTCCATTTTCAATTGTTTTAGTATTAGCAGTTGTGCTATGGATTTCTGTATGTGTCATAATTTATGATTAACTACATCAGGTTAATACAAAGCTTATTCCAGTAAAATATGGCAAAAACTCTACCATACTTTTCCTTCCTCCATCTTTGTGCTATTGTCATGTCAATGTATCTTTAAACTCAACAGTACAGTTCTAAAATACATTTATACATTTTTAAAGTGTTATCTACATGTTTACTATTTCATTTTATCCTATGGATTTAAGTTGCATCTTGTGTTATTCCTATCAGTGTGAAGATTTTTAGTATCTTACGAGGCAGATCTAACTCTTCTCAAACTTTACCAGCCATAGAATTCTTCATTGACTTGTTTATTCTGCCAATACTTGGTATATATTTTTCTTTTCTTGCTCTTAAGGTAAATCCTAAACAGTTTTGACTCCTTCATTCTTTTTTTGAACTCAAAATCCAGGTGCTTTCTGCCCCATAATCTTGACCTTTATATTTTCCTTTGGTTGATTTCTTAGCCTTTCATTTCCAGTTGGTCATGAAAACCCCTGGACATTCCAATTATCAATAGAATAACCTCTAGAAGGAAAAGGGAATTTTATTTACTTGCTCAAAAAAGCAATGATTATTGCCTTGGCTTTCCAGAAAGCCAAAAGTTAAATTTCATTTGAAAATATAAACATTGGCTCCCAATGTAATCATCTCTCCTTATAGATCTAGCAATCTATCATTCTTCTAAATGTTTTGTTTTTAACTATTCCAGTAGCAAATCACCAAAGAACCCAGACTTCCTGGTAAGCTGTTAGCACCACCATTTTCATTTTATTTACCAAATTAAGGAATAGAAAATTGAAACCCAAGCTCAGACTTTTTCTAACCCACTTGGTTATGGTGTATAATTCTTTTTAATGTTGCTGGTCCCAGTTTCTAATATTTTGTTCAGAATTTTTGTGTCAGTGTTTCTTTTTTCCTGTTTTCCTGTGAAGTTTCTGTCTGGCTTTCAGATACAGTTACCTTTTCTTACCTAAGACCCTCAATGGATGCCTGAACCTGTTCATAATACTAAAACTTATATATACTATTTTCATCCTTTACATATGCATCTGCTACATAAAGTTTAGTTTATAAATTAAGTGTGGGGAGGGATTAGCAATAATAAAACAATAACTATATAGTATGTGACCACAAACACTGCAGTATTGTGACTTGATCTGTCAACTGAGCTGGCTAAGTGACTAATGGATGGTCATTCCTATACCATGGACAAGTCGGACCAAGGGATGGTTTATGCTACTTAGAACAGTGCCCAGTTAAAAACTTGTTTCTGTAATTTTCCATTTAATATTTTCAGACTGCAGTTGACCATGAATAATTCAAACTTCAGGAAGTGAAGCCATGGCTAAGAATGACCTACTATGTTATATAACTAGCCTTTTAGGATAAGTTGAAGTTCTGCCCTACTCATTATTTCTTTATTTGCATTCTGTTTTGGGTTTAATTTGCTCTTTGTCTATTTTTCTTAAGGTAGAGGCTTAGATTATTGATTCAAGATTCTTTCAAATATTTTTAAGCGATGTGTTTTCTTTCAAGCACTGTGTTAGCTGCATTCTAATGTATATAAAATGCTGTGCTTCTGTTTTGATTCAGGCCCAAATTTTCTAATGTGACTTCTGAGTCCTTAGGGTTAGTCATAAGTATGTTTATTTAACTTTAAACATTGCAGGATTTCTCAAATTTGTTTCTCATTTGTAATGAATTTCCACTGTGGTCAGAGCACATACTTTGATCGATAATAGGGTTGTTGTAAAATACAGTATACATTTTTAAAGTTACCCACATGATCTCGATTTCACTTATAGTTTACCATACAATGTATCTTGGAGAATGTTCCATGTGTAGTTGAAGTTAATTTGTATTTCTCTGTTGGGTAGGACATGGGTGGCTAAATGCCTTTTAATTTATTACAAACTACACCTGAAATAGATTGATAGTATTTTTGAATTCTTCTATATCCATTTTTATTTTATATCTATTTTTTTGTATCCAATGTAGAAAGTGGGGCATTGAATTTTTTTTGTATCCAATGTTGAAAGTGGGGCATTGAAGTCTGAATAGTATTTTTTTTTTTTTTTTTTTTTTAGTTATTTGAAAGGCAGAGAGACAAAGATCCCCCATCTGCTGGTTCACTCCCCAAACATCTACAACAGCCTGGGCTAGGCCAAGCTGAATTCAACAGATAGGAATTCAATCCAGGTGTGCCACATGACTGGCAGGCCTACCTGTCACCTGCTGTCTCTTACGCATTAGCAGGGAGCTAGAATGAGCAATAAAGCTGAGACTTGAACTCAAGCACTGTAGTGTGAGATTGTCAGTGTCCCAAGTGTCATCTTAACTACCTTACTAAAAGCCTACCCCTATAGTTTTAATTATCTACCTCTCTTATACATTTTGTTTCTTCTTATTTGAGGATCTTTTGAGATGATTAAAAATTAAGTGTTATTTCCATAGTAAATTGACTCAATTATAAAATATCTCTTTGCTTCTAGTAATATTTCCTGTGTCCTATATTAATATATTAATGTAGTCACATCAATGATATTAATAGCTTTTTCTTTTAAAGAGATTGCATCTTGGAAATCTGTATTGTGTCTTATGAATAGCATGTACTCTGGACATTGCTTTTTGAAAAATACTCTGGCCTCAGAATCAGCCCTTAAGGCATGCGGATCTGGCTGAAAAGCCCATGAGAGTCTTTCAGGCATGGAAAGCCAAGACACTCTGGCAAAAAAAAAAAAAAAAAAAAAAAAAAACCTAAATGAAATATCTCTGCGAGTGAGATCCCAGTGGAAAGAATGGGTCAGCAAAGAAGGAGGTACCTTTCTCTGAAGGGAGGAGAGAACTTCCACTTTGACCATGGCCTTGTCTAAATATGATCAGAGTCGGTGAACTCAGGGGGCTTCCATAGCCTTGGCAGCTCATGATAAGAGCCTAGGGTGATTACTGAGGCCATAAACAAGAGTGTCAATTTGTTAAGTCAACAACAGGAGTCACTGTGCACTTACTCCTCATGTAGGATCTTTGTCCTTAGTGTGCTGTACATTGAGATTTAATGCTATAACTAGTACTCAGACAGTATTTTTCACTTTATGTTTCTGTGTGGGAGCAAACTGTTGAAAGCTTTACTTAATGGTTTTATGTTCACTTTATATATTCTGAAATTTCAGGGTTGTCTTCAAATTTGATAGTAACATTAGGCTAATTTAGAGAAGCAAAAGATGAAAAGTATCTACACTTAGTTGCTTTAATCTGAAGAGTTGATCTTACTGTCACGGCGAATTGATTAATGAGTACTTCAGAGTCACATATGGCTTCTTGGTTGAAACTGTGGAATAAAGGTTTCCAAGCCAGTATAACTGAAGCTTTCTGAAAATGACAAGTGAATAAAACATTCAAAATTTGTTTTGGCTTTCCCTGGACACACTTGCCATCTGTTCTGATTGTGAATTTTTTTTATTGCCAGCTATGTTCATTTTTTGTGTTATATTAATATTTAATATTTTTCTAAGCTTGCTTACTCAAAATACCTAATGGAAGTGTTTAATTCTATTCCCCCAAAAATTTTGTTTGAAAAATTTGATAAAATTCAGTTTTCAGTTTCCAAGCATTTATAAATATGAAAATAGGTTACCTGTTTTATATGAATTGTAATTAGTAACCCCCTAAATCCCTACTTTAGCCCTACTATGAGATATTATCACTTGTGTTAAATAACTGACTTGAAGGTACTGAACAATATTAATGTCAGTATTTTCATTGTAATTTAAATTATTTAATTAGACTTTCCACTTAAGTTATTTACAGATTGATTGGCAATTGAACTTTATCTTACATAGTTCACTACTAAATCAGACTGTTTAATACTTTCTTATAGTGGTTGAAAAGTATCATATCCTTAATTTCACAATAAAAATCTCAATGGCTTGCAAAATTCTTTAATGTAGTAGTAATAACCATTGATATTTTGTACGCAAGAATAAGTCCGACCAATCTCTACATTTGACATATTTAGATAAGTAGAATCATGTTTAAAATAAATATTCTAGCTCTGCTTTTAGAAATGGAAACTTTTTTCCATTTTATTCTTTTTTTTCTGTAGGAAAGGAGAGGAAATTGATAGCTTGTTAACGAAGAACACCTTTTCTGCTGGTACCATAGGGAGGAGAACGTAATTTTTTATTTCTGTCCTCCAGAATTCTTAGTCTTTCATTCCAGGGGTCAATGCCAACTAACAAGAGAAAAGCAAGCCAAAGTTTATTGATATGTATACCTCATGTCTACATGCAAAACACCTAGGGCACGAGCAATTCTCAGAGATGACTTAAACTTTTTTTCAACATATTTATTTGTATTCTTTTAGAAAATTTGAAGGGTTGCAGGGGGAATAGTGAGAGAATGAATGCTCCCATCTGCTGGTTCACTCCCCAAATTCTCACAATGGCTAGACTGGACCAGGCCAAGCTGAATCTGGGAGCTGGAACTCGATTCAGCCATCACTACTGCCTCCTACAGTCTACATTGGCAGGAAGCTGGAATTGGGAGCCAGGGCCAGGTATTGAACCCAGGTACTCCAGTATGAGACATGAGCATCCAGATAGCTGTCTTAACCACTAGGTTGAATGACCCAAAAGATGACTTTTAATTAAGGCTTATATAGCATTTTCAATAAGGAAAGTAACTTGTTAGAGAAGTGGCATGACAAAGGAAAAGGACTTTGAGTCTCTAGAGGTGGCAAATTTTGGGAAGGCAAATAAGTGGGATTCTGTTAGTACCAGAGAACATACCTATCTTCTAGCCCATTAAGGGTTTAAAGCGGTCTTCAGTGATCAACTTTTGTCCATTCCGGTAGGGAAAGGTAGAAAGGAGACCTTTGTTTTTATAAAGTTCTGTCCTGCTTTTAATGTATAAGGGGAGGCCACAGGTTTTCTTTCGTCTGTTTCTTCACAATTTGCCTTCAACTCAAATCAATCCTTATATTAATAAGGAATAGTTTATAGTGGAATATTCTGGTCTCCTGGAGTATAGTGTTCCAGTCTTTTTTTTTTTTTTTTTTTTTTTTTGACAGGCAGAGTGGACAGTGAGAGAGAGAGAGAGACAGAGAGAAAGGTCTTCCTTTGCCGTTGGTTCACCCTCCAATGGCCGCCGCGGTCGGTGCGCTGCGGCCGGCGCACCGCGCTGATCCGATGGCAGGAGCCAGGAGCCAGGTGCTTTTCCTGGTCTCCCATGGGGTGCAGGGCCCAAGCACCTGGGCCATCCTCCACTGCACTCCCTGGCCACAGCAGAGGGCTGGCCTGGAAGAGGGGCAACCGGGACAGAATCCGGCGCCCCGACCGGGACTAGAACCCGGTGTGCCGGCGCCGCTAGGCGGAGGATTAGCCTAGTGAGCCGCAGCGCCGGCCAGTGTTCCAGTCTTTTACTATTTACATGTTAAACTCTGGTCCCCTGTTCTAAGAGGAAAACAAATTTTCTAATGTTTATGATTTCTTTAGTATGTAAATGAGGATACTTTTAAAGGTACATGGGGAGTTGGAAGGAAGTCAGTCTATTTTGGTACAAGAAAATTTTGAAATCCATGCTTCTTCATATTTTTTCTCCATGTCATGAAATTTTCTAGTAACTCTCAATACAGAAAAGCTGTTTTATACATTTTACCTTTGAACTCTTCCTTCTAATAACTCTCCTAGTCTTAGCAGTCATGTGCAGGGATTTTTTTAAGGGGACTATTCTCTTGTAATTTTTTTTTAATTTCATAATTACACCTTTGTCTATGTAACAGAATAAGTAAACAAGCCTGGAAGAATACCGAGTAGACTGTTTTATTTGACCAGACCTATTTTTGAAGTGTGTACCTTTAGATAGTAATGCACCTTTGTTTTTTTCTCTGTAACTGCATACTACCATAGCTGCAGCACACATGCACTTGTCTGGCCCCTGATGACATTGGAGTTTGTGACCCTTGCTATAAAGGATAAGATGGTGAATTATTTCTTCTATTGCTATCATCAGTGGAAAAGTACTCATTATATGAAGTAAAAGCTGGAATTAATAGTGTTCATGTTATTGATTAGTGGTTCTTATGAATTGCTAATATAATTTGAAAGTAATATTTTTATGTGAATAAAGGCTTAATCAAAACATTTTCTATTGAAATAGAGCAACATGTGCAATGGAAATTGAAATTATTAATATTTAAGATAAGATGATTAATTATCAAATCTAAGAGTTAACAAAAATGAAAATACTATAGTAATGTTTGGGAGAATTAGTTGCTTTAAAGTTGTGAACTATCAAAAAGGTTAATTTTGTTCACAGATACAGTTATTAACCCAACCAGTATAAAACTATGTAAATTCTCTTGAACTTATATGAATTATGTAAAAAATATGGTATATAATATATAGTTTATATATGTTATAAGAAATGTATTTACCTTGGAAATTTGTAATACCATTAAGATGATGACAAATGAAAATGTAAATATTTAAAATTAATACAACTTGGAAGTTAATAATCAGCTAGAAAATATAACAAAGCGTAAAATGCCTAGAAATGAGTTTTTAAAGAAACGTATAAAACAAAGAAGTACTATAAAACTCTGCTGAAGGGGTAGGCATTGTGTCACAGCAGGTTAAACCATTGGTGGGGATATTGCATCCCATATCTGAATGTGCCAGTTTGAATCCCAGCTACTCCATTCCCTGTTCAGCTTCCTGCTGATGCACCATAGGAAGCAGCAGAAAACTCAAATGCTTGGTTCCCTCTTGGCTTCAGCCTGGCTCAGCCTTGGCTGTTGTGGGCATTTGGGAAGGAACATAGAAAATTGATGTACTCCCTGCCCCTGTCTTGCAAGTAGATAAAAATAACACTCCACACACACACACACACACAACTTTAGGGGCTGCCACCATGGCTCACTTGGTTAATACTCTGCCTGCGGTGCCAGCATCCCATATGGGTGCCAGGTTCTAGTCTCGGTTGCTTCTCTTCCAGTCCAGCTCTCTGTTGTGGCCTGGGAAGGCAGTGAATGATGGCCCAAGTGCTTGGGCCCCTGCACCCACATGGGAGTCTGGGAGGAAGCACCTGCCTCCTGGCTTTGGACTGGCGCAGCACCGGCCGTAATGGCCATTTAGGGGGTGAACCAACAGAAAGAAGACCTTTCTCTCTGTCTCTCTCTCTCTCACTGTCTAACTATCTGTCAAAAAAAAAAAAAAAAAAAAAGAACTCCATTGAATATCATAAAAAAAACAAATGGAAAAACATACTGCACCTAATAGGATAGAAAAACTCAGTGTTGTGCCTGGCAGACATGATTTTCAAAGCTATGCTGAACTTCTGGTCCTCTATAGGAGTAAAAGTGAGGGCCTCCAAAAGTGGGATCACTGATAAATTACCTCCATCTTATGTGGACACATTAAAGAAAGAAGGTGGAGCCATGGTAAGGGTACTTCAAAAATTGTGGAAAAGTGAATTGAAACGTAAATATTAGTGTAAAAAAATTTGACATCTGCATATAGTTTTTTCATAATATGCATTTCATGAACTCCTTGAAGATGCTTTGTATGCATGGACTTTAATTTGTTTATGTGTGTGTCCAAATAACCATATCTGGTAATTCCGCTTTCCATGAGTATTTTGAAGTGCCATCTTAGAACAGTCCTCTAATGAACCTTGTCTATTGTTAATGATCAAACCTGAATTAAGATATGTATACTGGTAATGGCCACAGCTCTCTGGCGCAAAAATCATCTCTCCTAAGCCTAAAATGAATCATGTGAGATCTAGTTTATTTTCCCCATGCATAGTCACACATAAATGTAACCAGGTATATCCACATGGCAACAAGAGCAAGAAGTAGCAGTACCAACAAAAGCTACAAAAAATTCTTGGAGTAAAAACCTATTAGAATTGTCATGCATAAAACCACATGCTCACTAAGTTGAATAAAACAGCATCTGTTACGATTTTTTAAATCTGCCTTGTCATTTTTTACAAACAAAATACAAGTCTTGGAAAATACCTGGAGCTAACTGAATGTGCATGCTTAACAATAGATTCTAGCAGGCTGAAGTGAATGTTAGTGAAGTGGAAGATGTGGAGAGGCTGTGCAACAAGGAGCACAAAAGAGGAAAAAATATGGAAAATACCAAACAGAAGGGAAGCATAAGACTCGAAAGAAAATACCGTGAAAAGATCTGTTCTGTGTTTCAAGTCCCAGAAAGAAAGTGGCCAGGGGGCAACAAAGGCCAAAGAACTGAAAGGCCAGACAGACCAATAGACGAGAAGAATGTCCCAAAACAGATCTGAGAGCACTTGATTTATGATAAAGTGGCACTTTAGAGTAATGAAGAATGGTTGCTACTTCCAGTAATTGGTTCTTAATTAGCTGTTCATGTAGGAAAAAATTAAATTGCATCATTTTCATAAGCAATCAGTATTGAGACCTAAATGTGAAGGGAAATCAATAAAGCCTTTAAGGAATAATGTAAAATACCTTTTTTTTTGGTTAGCTTAAGACTTTAAAAAATTTATTTTCATTTTATTTGAAAGACTATCAAGCTGATTCACTCCCCAAATGCCTGCAACAGGCTGATGTGTGGAGCCTGGACCTCCCTCAGTTCCTGTCTCCTACATGGGTAGCAGGAACCCAACCTGTTGCCTCCCAAGGTACACATTTAATAGGAAGCTGATAACTGGGCATGGAGCTGGGACAGGCATCCTACTTGGCAGCTTACCTGCTGTATCTGATGCCCATTCCTAAAATTTGTTTTGATTTGTGGGTATTGGGAGATTTAACAAGACACAAAATGACTACATTACAATTAAGAACTTGAGGATAAAGCACTTAAGGGAGTCAGAAAAGGGAAAAGGTATTTGCAGTACAACAAAAGGCTTTGACCTAAAATATGTTAAGAATCAAACAAAGCTGTAAATCAGTGAGAGAAAGTCCAGGTCCGGAGAAAAGTGGATAGAATATTTAACAGTTAACCAAGGATGAGACCCAAATGATCAAAGATATTTCACTTCGTTAGTAATCAGAGAACTGGATATTTAATCTAGTTTTATTTATAATGCAAAGTTTAAGCAGCTAAAAACCAGTAGTAAGGGTTCAGCTAAAGTCATATATTGTTTGAATGCTAGTTAGTCTTTTACAAGTGATTTAGAGTTATGTTAACAGGCTTATAATAAATTGACAGAATACTTATCATCCCATTTTGAAAAGAAAATGACCTACAGTTATATGCACACATATGAATATGTATTTGTGTGAATGCATATATTGCATTGAATTTGGCAATATTTCAGAAAGTTGGTAGCTATATGGTGGTGTGATTTGTAATGATTTTCATTGTGTTTTTACTTCTGTTTTTCCAGTATTTATAAGTTAGACATGTACTGCGTTATTGATACAATTGATGAACTAGAATATGCTGAAATAGGGCACTATATCCATTTTTCCATTGTTAGAGTCAGTTTTCTGGTTCTTTAATTAGAAAGTTGATGAGGTGAACCACGCCTTTTGTTAAGTGTGTTCATGCATTTAGGCTTTATATTATGTGCGATACCAATATAGGCAATATGGAATTAGTATTCTAAATGGATAGTTCAGGACTTTATAGTCTCTTGTGTCTTAAATGGGCCTTCTTGTTGTTGTTGTTGTTGAACTGTGATTAATGTCTAATCTTTCCTCCTGTTAATATTTTTGCTCACCTATTTTCCACTCTGCTTTTATGGTGCTTAACTGTCCTTCATTCATTCACTCATTTTTTCTCTTCCCATTTTATAGTTTAAGGGCTTTTCCTAGATAAACTGTAAGAAATGGAACTGATTTTGATAGCTTTAAAGTCTTAAATTTCCTGAAGATTTTTCTAATTTCTAGACTTTTTTTTTTTACAAGAAAGAAAAAGAACCCTTTCTAAAATAGTGTTTCTGATGAAAAGAGTGAATGTATTATTTGAAATCTAACATGAGGCATGTGGGTTTTAGCAGGAGGTTTGTTTTCTGGCTTTTTCTCCGTCATATCAGAGTGGTTTTAGGGATTGGTTTTTGGGTTTTGGTTTGGTATAATTTTTAGTTTCAGATGTTGACAGATTTTTAAAAATATGATATGTTGTGTTTTGCCACAGCTTCCAGACAGCCTAAGGATAAATTTAGCATTTATTGAGCTGATAAAGCTTACTTGTCAGCTTTAGCTTACAATTGGCTTTAAATTATTAATTGTCCTTTTTATCCTGTTTGGAAGTGGAGGTAAAAATATGAGTCTATATTTATTGTAATTATGTATTCATATTTACTTGAGTCATGTTGTTGTGAATTCTTTTAGCCAACAAATGGAATCTTCTTGAGCATGTTTCTAATTGTTTTGCCATTGGAATCTATGGCTCATGGGCTCTTCCATGAATTGGGCAACTGTTTAGGAGGAACATCTGTTGGATATGCCATTGTGATTCCTACCAACTTCTGCAGGTACAGTAACCTAGTATAGTTGGTAATGACTTCTTGATTCATAACATTTTCTTAGGATGTGTGTAAATATGAATAAATAACTCATTTTTTACAAGCTGTAATATTTTCAAAGTATATACCCTGTTGCATTTCTGTATTATAAATTTTTTAAAGGCAGTAAGAATAGGGTTCAATTTAAGTATTTTGGTAAGTTTGATTAGCTTATATTTTAGCTGGAAGTAAAAAAATACTAGGACCTATCCTTAGAAAATTCATTCATATCTTGTTTAAGAAAATGTCCTAAACAAGGAACATTGAACCTGAATCCAGAATTCTAGTTCTCTTACCTTAGGCAAATCATAATTTCTCCAAATCTGAGTGTCGGTATCTAAAGTGCAAATGGTAATGCCTTTTCTGCCTATCTCAGCAATTGTTTTGGAAACTAACAAGATTATGAATGTAAGAACACTGCATACTGAAAAAATGCCATACAAATACCAAAAATTCAAGAAGATGAGCAGTAAAGTTCAATTCCAAAAGAACTTTTGTCCCCAAATGAATGGGAGATCTGTATGAATCTTTACCTATTACTACATTTTTTTATTTTATAGCTAAATATTTTTAAAATGGGAGAAAAATATTTGCCAGTCATGAATTCTGATGACCAGATTTTCATCATACTTTATTGGAGGTTGGAGGTACCTTGAAATAAAAAACAATTTATCTGCTTTCAAATATTTGCCATAAAATAGACTATTTGTGGTAAATTTTCCTCCACATCAAAGGGTTAAGAAGTAGATTTTCATGGGAAATGCTAGAGATTTGGAAGACATGACAACTTTGCCAAGAGTGTGTATGGAAGTAATAATATGCACTGCTAAGTTTTTATTCCTTTATATTGCTTTTTAATATTTTTGTTATTGTTAAAACATTAAGTTCCATATATGCAAGATTTTGTTACTAGAACAGTACTGATAATACATTAAGTAAAATGTAAAGTTTTCAGATCCCTAATAGAGAAATTCCTTTTTTAGATAGGAGTGATGATTTTTTTCCCCTTTCATTATTGGTTGTCTCATTTCTGCTAGATATAAGCCTTAGTTTAATATTTTTACTGGACTACCATTTTATATGTTGCAGAATCTAAATCTTCAAGTTCATGTTCAATAGTATAGAGGCAATTGATCTTTTAATAGTGCTTGTAAATGCCGTTTGTTAGTAGATAATTTCCTGTATCATTTACATAAGTTACTGAAACTTGAACACAATACTTTATACTTTTCAATGTGAAAATTAAATGTTTAATTAAAACATCTCATTTTACCTGTTAAGATTTTTTTCTCAAGAATAAGAAGTTCTAATAATCCCCATCCAGGTATTCTTGAAATGCTTCGTATAATTTTGAGCTTAAAAAGTTTGCTGTCCAATGTGTTATTTGGTAAGTATTTGTAAATAGGGAACAAAGAATACTATCTACATTTGGAGATATTCTTCCAGCATTTAAATTACATTTTTTCTTAACAAAATAACCAATTTTTAGAAACTAGGTTTTGGTTCTAAGCTTAATTCTTAACCTTATAGGAATTTTAGAAACGCTGATTTTTCAAAATCCTTCCATTTAGATTGCAGCAACTATTATGCTTCTGAGGTGATCAATTATGAATGATCTGCAAGAATATAACATAAAGCATTTCTTAAGCACTAAAATAATTGTTTTGTCTTTTAGTCCTGATGGTCAGCCAACATTGCTTCCACCAGAACATGTACAAGAGTTAAATTTGAGGTCTACCGGCATGCTCAACGCTATCCAAAGGTTTTTTGCGTATCACATGATTGAAACATATGGATGTGACTATTCCACAAGTGGACTGTCTTTTGATACTCTGCATTCCAAACTTAAATCTTTCCTTGAACTTCGGACTATAGATGGACCTAGACATGATACATACGTTTTATATTACAGTGGGCACACGCACGGTTCAGGAGAGTGGGCTCTAGCAGGTAAAGGCACTTTTAGCAGTTCTACCATGATGGAGATATACATAGGAATATTTGTGTGATCTAGTCTTCACACAGAGACATTAAATTTCTCAACTTTTCACTTCATACTTTATCAGGTATACATATAGCTCTATTTCGTTTCTTTTCTTCTCTGGTATACTTCTTTAGAATAATTTTAGTAATCTCTAATGATAAGGTTTTGAGAATTGTCTTGAAATAATTGGAAAGAAGAAAATTCTGCTTGATTTGAGACTTGGAACTAGTTACCCTAATTAGTTTTACTAATTTCATGCCAGATTTGTAACTGGGGCTTTATTTTAAAGAATAGTATTGTTGGAAATTCTTTTAATACATAGTGAATAACTCAGTGATTGTCTAGTAGTAAAGGTGAATGAATTTACTACTGGGCACATCTGAAGCATTAGCTGCAGTGTACTAAGTACTTTATACATAGTATATAAGATGTGGAATTCTTTGACTTAGATACCATCACCTTTATTATGTTCTTTTTTAAAGGAGGAAGTAGAAGCTGAAAGTAGTTACATAACATCTCTGTGGTCATACCACTAACTGAAAGGGCCATGATTCAGTCCAGGTCTATCCTAAAGTGTATTTTTCCCTCACTGTACCATGTTGCCACCAAGGGTGAAAGCTATGATGATAGATAAGTAGCATGGTCTGGCTAAGTAGATATTTGTTAGCATTAACCACCCATTTTCAAAAAAATCAGAATGTATAAGAAGCTACTCAATGTGTAAACTACTTGAACATAGTTTATAAAACAATTTAATTTACCAGGAGGTTTATTTACAACATAGAATATGACTTTTTAACCTTTAGGCACTTCACTTCCAGGTAGAGTATATCATTATGTATATTCTATCTCAGAGCCCAAGAGAAAAAGTTCTAGTCAATTCACAATCTTCACAAACAAAATTTGAGATCTCTAGGAATGATTATTGAAAACTTACTGGAATGTTGGTAATGAACTATCCCTAGATCAATAGGAAAAAAGGCATAATTTCAGTGACCATGCATATGTTTTTAGTTAAGTATGATTAAATTTATTGAAGTTTTTTTAAATTGACATCAGCTTGTACAGTTTTATGGGGGGTACAGTGTTATATTCTAACACATGTATACCAGTTAAATGGATCAAGTCATGTAATTAATAGTTCCATCTCCTTATTTCTTTATGTTTGGAGCCTTTGAGCTCCTTTTAGTTCTTTGTAAAATGTGCAGTACATTACTGTGAACTATACTCATCCCAAAGAGTAGTTTTAAAAACAACCTTTGTGTATTTACATGAAGGATTTATTACTTAATGTTTATATAAACACTTTAAGAAGTTTGTGTTTTTCTTCAAATATTTTAAAAACTTATTTCAAGTAGTTTTTATGGATGGCTTTGGATGTAAATTCTAAACATATAGCCAACCCATAATTTAATCAGCTTTTTCTTTTCCTAGGAAAAATCAAAGGCACTAAAGTAATATATAAGTCATTGTTCTTAAATTTTCATATATGATGAGTTGGGAATAATTTATGAAATTTTTGGAAGGTTTATTTTATTTGAAAGGGTTCCTGAGAGGCAGAGAGAGAGAGAGATAGGGAGAGAGAGAAAGATAGATCTTCCATCCAGTGGTTCACTCACCAAATAGCCACAATGGCCAGGGCTAGACCTGGACAAAGCTAAGAGTCAGGAGCTCCATCTGGGTACCTAGCATGGGCTATCTTCCCAGGCACATTAGTAGGGAGCTGGATCAGAAGTGGAGCAGCCAGGACTTGAACTGGAACTCATAAAGGATGTGAGTGCTTCAGGTGGCTGATTTACCTGCTATGCCATAGCACTGGCCCCTATGAAATCTTAAATGTCTAGCAGATACATTCTGCAATGGTATATACTATTTTTGATGCTACCATAAATTGAATTTTGCTGTTAGCCAGGAAGATTTCAGATCTTGACAGGATTCTGGCTTATCCCACAATTCAGCAACTGCATTGTGTCAGGCCTAACCTGAGGCACCTGGTTTACTCAGGTTGAACTAGGCTCAGAAGCCCTCCTTTTTAGTCACTTCTTACCCTGGTTTGTCTCAGATACAGCCTCAGAGGCTCATTCTGCCTCAGAAATAGCTTTGAACACTCTTGCACTGAGGGAGTGCTTTAATTTATCACCAACCAAGAGACAAAGAACTTTAAACTCCAATAGTTTATTAATGATTAATCTAACAACCTTTGAAATAGGAAACGTTATGAGTAGATTTTCTTTGGGATAGTAAGTTTAAAACCATTCTAGAACTAAATACCATTGTGGAAAAGAAATTTTTATTTATCCTTCATCACATACTTTCACTCATGATACTTTTTGGAACATGTAGTCTTACATTTATGGGGTTTCATAATAAGTTACCTGATATTTTTGCCTCATTGCTTGAGGGTAAAAAACAATTACAGTAATTACAAGAGAAATAAATGAGAAAAATGTAGATGATCTATAAAGCAGTTTATCACAGATAAACAAAGCCTTTAAAAAGCAGTCTCAGTTGCTTGAAATGCATCAGATGGCTGTTATCTGAAATGAATGTAAGTACTTTGCATCTGGGCCAAAAGCCAAAGAAAGCAAAGCAAAAGAAAATTAGAGAAAGAATTTGAAAGGCTTTAATTGTGCTTTAACTCTCTTGTTGATATCTAAAGAGTATTTTTAAAAGAGAATTAGGGTAGAATGTGCTAAAGAATATTTATTGAAATAGTTGTGAATTACATGTTAGGCAATGATTTGTGACAGATGGAATTTGTATAATGACTCTTGTAATTTATGTCATCCTCTGATCTCTTAGAAATTTAATAGAGCAGGCAATAATGAAAACTTAACATCTGGTGATTTTTGAAAAAGTGGTATCTTCCAGTGAAACAACACATTGGTAATATGTGGAAACTATATTTGAAGTAGTGCCTCTGAGATGATGTTCTTCAGTGTTAAAGCAGCTCAATTACTTTTCATTCTTATAGTCTCAAATATATCAGGCTGAGTCTAACATACAGCAGGCTGTTGGAAAAAAGAAAATTAGTTATATATTAAAGAATGTGTTTCAGCCTGGCTGTAGAAGTCATGTTAATACTAGAATTCAAATTCCCTGGTGATATCATTTTGATAGTTTAGCAAAAAGGATGGCTACTTTTGGTAGAGATGCATGTTCTAAAGTTAGGTGGTTGAATCTTTTAGTAGTAAATTGTAGCATATTAAAACTTTTTCTAATTATAAAAATAACATGCTCAATGTGAACATTTTAGAAAACAGAAAAGTACTTTTTAAAACCACCAGATATCCAAACACCCCACAATAATTATATAACTTATGCAGGTATGATTCCACATCATGCTTTTTTCCCCCCATATAAAGACATCTTACCATTAAAAGTTTTTTATAAACATTATAAAATTCTTTCCTAAGGTTATACCATAATTCATTTCCATCCCCCACCTTTTATTTCATACTATCTAAGATGACAATAGGAAGAAAATATTTATATATAATTTTTACCCCCACTTCTTGTGTGTGTGTGGTGTGTGTATTCATTCCTTTGTTCTGAGTATAGATAGGAAGAGGGTTTTTCTTTTTATAGGTACCTATATATGAGGATAGGAAATGAGTGTGGAACAGAGGTCAACAGTTTTTGTAGAAGTCCAGATATTTTTTGGCTTTGTGGGCTGGAAAATCGATTGCAACTACTCACTTCTGCCATTGTAAACTGAAAGTAGCTATAGACAGAATGTAAATGAATGAATATGGTTGTGTTCTAATGGAATGTTATTGATGGAATAATTATATACTATTTAATTTTTCTATAATTTCACATATCACAAACTATTACTCTTTTGTTTTTTTCTGTCAACTATAAAAATACAAAATCAACTCAGCTTGTGGGCCATATAAAAACAAGCTGGATTTGGCCCACAAGCCAGTGTGCTGCCCCAGGTGTAGAATATTAGCATTCCTATTTTTTTCATTAAGTCTAACTATATAATACAATTTTTGACTGAGCATATCCCTTTTTAATGTAAGTAACAAGGATTTTTTTTTCCTGAGATTGAAAATCTTTTAAAGAAGGATTTATTTATTTGAAAGGCAGAGAGAGAGAGAGAGAAAGTGAGGGAAGAGGGAGGGAGGAAGGGAGGGGGAGGGAGGGAGGGAGAGGGATCGTCTATTCGATTGTTCACTCCCCAAAGGGCCACAATGGCTGGGGCTGGGCCAGGTCAAAGCCAGCAGCCTGGAGCTTCTTCTGGGTCTCCCATGTGGATGCAGGGGCCCAAGCACTTGTGCCATCCTCTGCTTTCCCAGGCACATTAGTAGGGAGCTGAATCAGAAGTGGAACAGCCTGGCTTTTCAAACCAACATCCATATGGGATGCCGGCACTGCAGGAGGTAGCTTTATCCACTATACCACAGCACTGGCCCTGAAAATCTGTTTTAAAAATACCTTCTGAAAAGGTACTTTGAAAGTAACACATTTTCACTTTTTTTTGGCTTATATATTTAATTCTGAGAATCTAAAGAAAATACACTTGAAACAAGAGTATTCTTAATGCAAGGCTTCAGAAATTGTACCGTTAAATTTTCTCTCATTCCAGGTGGAGACATACTGCGCCTTGAGACACTTTTAGAATGGTGGAGAGAAAAGAATGGTTCCTTCTGTTCTCGTCTAATTATCATTTTAGACAGTGAGAATTCAACCCCTTGGGTGAAAGAAGTGAGAAAAATTAATGACCAGTATATTGCAGTACAAGGAGCAGAGTTGACAAAGACCATAGATATTGAAGAAGCTGACCCACCACAGCTGGGCGACTTTACAAAAGACTGGGTGGAATACAACTGTAACTCTAGTAATAGCATTTGCTGGACGGAAAAGGGCCGCACTGTAAAAGCAGTATATGGTGTGTCCAAACGGTGGAGCGACTACACTCTGCATTTGCCAACAGGAAGCGATGTGGCCAAGCACTGGATGCTACACTTTCCTCGCATTACATATCCACTGGTGCATTTAGCCAATTGGTTATGTGGTCTGAATCTTTTTTGGATCTGCAAAACTTGTTTTAGGTGCTTGAAAAGGTTAAAAATGAGGTGGTTTCTTCCTACGGTGCTGGACACAGGACAAGGTTTCAAACTTGTCAAATCTTAATTTGGACCCAAATGCAAGATGTGGCTGAGTTCATACTACCAATTATCACTAACTTGCCATTTTTTTTGTATGCTGTATTTTTTTTGTGGAAAATACCTTCCTATTTCTGTAGCTGCCCTCACTTTGTCTTTTCTCAAGTAATTATGGTATAGGTAAGGTGTTGGAATAAGCATTACTTTATATTAAAAGTAGGTTGGGAATCAAATGCTAACTCTGTAAATGCATAAGAGATGTTAAAAATAACTGCACTTTCAGGAATGTTTGCATATGCCTCTGATTAGAAAGAAAGCAGTCTTCTATACTCTGTAATGGCCAATGAAGAATTACTAATGCCTTATTTTCTAGGCTTAGGGAATGTAGACCAGACAAATTGACTACTTTGTGAAAACTGTTAATTTACTTAGAGAGGATTCTTTTCTGTGAATGATAGCTTTGAGGTTTCAAAACCATTGGAAGGATGACACTCTTAGAAGAGGAAACTTATCCAGAATGAATGCAGATTTTACTTATACTCCATCACAGTCAAACGTCTTGCTTGTGACCTGTTAACCAGTGTATCTGGGAAGCCAAAATTATTTTTTTCAAATCAGAACATTCTTCATGTAGATAGCTCTAAGAGGTTAGATTCTATAAATTTTTCCTTCATGCATTGGTGGGGGGGGGGGCTTTAAAAACTGCTAATTTAAAGAGTCTCAGGGTAACAATATTTTATTAAAGAACAGTATTTCCAGCCAGAAATTCCTCCCAAATAAATTGTCTTCCTTTTGAAAAAGTACTCATAAAAGAAATTTAGCAGTTTCTCACTGACTGAATGAGAAATATTCAGTAAAGTTTTTTATCTCTATAGTTGCTCTGCTGTGAAAATTATTTTTCAAATTCCCATTAATTGATAGACATTTTTTCTACTGAAGGTCAAAAGATAGGAAAAGGTCAGTTTTTTCTAGTGTACACGTAATGTATTATGTAAAAAAAAAGTATTCATACTGGCAATTTTAGTTCAGCATAATAGTGTGGTTGTAATTTTTAAACTTAATTCGGTGTTTTTTTGTCTCCTTTAGGCAGGCACTGATCAGGGTATCTCCTTAGTGGTAATTCATTTCATATTCCCTTCCAGTAATCCTTGCATTCCAAGTTGCCATCTTTGAGAAATAACAAGAAGGGAACAGAATTAAGTTGGGAGGTAATCTGGTCTTTGTTACTAAAATGCAGTGACTTCTCACCATTGAAGCCATTTTCCAACCTCAAAGGAAATAATGCCTCCACTATTTTCTACCTGGTGACTTTGCACACTGAGGTCTTAGTTAGGAAGAAGTCACTTAGTGTCAGGGAACTTGTATACCACTATCTATGCAGCATTGTTGCAGTCTGGTTATTTTTATGTATTGAATGTGATTTTCCTAATGCTTTGAATAAAATTTTGTTAAAAATTAGCTTTTCATTTAATGTGCAAATAACATTGATAGTTTAGTATATTAAAAGTGGTAGTTATAAAAATGCTCATTTTTAAGAGTTCACATTTGGTGGCAGGTCGATTTTAAATTTTCACATATTCTGTTAAGTATTTATATTAGCATTACCCGAATGAAATGGTTTAATGTTTTATGACATGTTTATTCAGAAATAGTACAGTAGAAAAGCCAAATGTTAAAAATATGAGTTTATGGCTTCAAAACCCACTCAAACTTATGCTAAATAGAATCTTTTAAGTTTCTTGGCTAGGGATGAACAACTTTGCTTTAACTAAAGCAAATCTCTTCACTCTGAGAAAGACAAATAGTAAAGTATAGCCCCCATTCTTTATATAGTTTAAAATGGTACCAAAAATTACATTAGGTACACAAACTGATAGCCACAAAGCTAAGTTTTTGGTATGTATTTTCTGTTTTTCTTGCTTTTTTCTTTCATTTGATATGAATTTTCTGTAAACATCTCTCCTCAAAAGGTCTTTGGGCTAAAAATCTGACTTAAGCCTACTTATTAACCAAAAAATGTGCACTCTGATAAATTTTCCTACCAAAAAAACTGAGTGACTCTTCAGGATGGTTTCCTAAATTAAAGCTGCTGAGTTTAAAACATGAGTGTAGCAGAATGGAAAAGTAAGTATTGGTACAAGAAGTGTAAAGTAAATAGATACTTTTACCTAAAGATTAAAAAGCAGAGATGACAGTTGATGAAAATAATTAGCCATTGCCTCTTAATTTTATAAATTTAATTAGGAAGGAGTTTAAACTTAGAGTGAAATAAGCTATTTTAGGCAAAACTACCATTTTACTAAAAAGGAGGTGACATGGAAATGCTTTTTAAAATAATTTGACTTATTTCCATATATGATACCTGCTAAAATCACTAAAGTACCAGACCCTAAAAACATCTTTTGAAAAATCTATATATACCATTGAATATTAAACAAAGGAGGCAAGTTCTTTCTCTAAATTCAGTTATTTTATTTAAAACTCTTGTTTATTTTGATCTAAACTCTTCCTCCCTAGGAAATTGGCATTTGTCTTTCCATAGAATTCAACCTTGCTCTTAATAAATTCAAAATTCTATGGAAAAGTGATATGATATGATAGTGTTCTCATAAATGCTTTTAAAAAATACATTCTCAGTTAAAATGCATTTATATGTAATGCATTGGTAGGTCCATTTTTGTTTTCAGTAAAATCTATTTGTAATTGTTTTGTTTGTAACTTTTTGGCTTAAATATATTTGTTGTTTTGGGTACTACTTATTTATACATATTCTTTCATAAATAGGGCTTAGTCTCTAAGAAATATTCTGCTTTACTGTTCAACAGGTGATATGATAGTTAATATTATGTATGCCAAGGCAATGGTTTAACAATATAAGATATTTGACAGTAAACGATAAAAGGAGTTAGATCTGTCAGTACTTTTGCATGTCTTCTCTATTAGAAACTGCTAGACTGGTATCCCTTTAGGCAGAGCTCACAGAGTTAGACATTTCTGACAAGATTTCCTAGAAGAGTGCCTTACCCACAATAAGAGCTATTTAATAAATATTTTTGACTGAGTGAATGTATTTACAATGGTAAGAGAAATTGGAATCATCAAATTTTACTACATTTCCCCTACAATTTTATTTAAATGGATATTATTGCAAGATCATTAAGAAAATAATTTAGCAAAAGGAAAACAAATTTCATATTTGTAGTTAAAAGACTGAGTGTTAAGATGAGGGAAGGAAAAACTTTTAAGACTGATTTGGATAGCTGACTTGTTTTGGGGCTGAGCCCATTTCCATCATGATTCTAATAATTTTTAATTTCCCCATTACTACATTTATACATTGGAGGCTTATCGCAAGTGGAAATTATTAAAGTCTTGACTGCTGAACAAAGGAATTAAGCTGTACATATTGGTGATGGCTAAATTGTGAAGTCAGAAAAATAGAGCTGTTAACATAATTGGGTTAAGTACAAGTTAGGGGAACTGCAAGTCTTTTTAGAGTATCCTCCCTTATTTACTAGTTGTAATACATTGAAATAAAATATTACTAAGATTTAAGCAGTAATTATTTAGAACCATTCTGATGGGATAATTTACATTTATATATTTTAGGAAATATTAGATTAGCAATGATTCAAAATTGAAATGTGAGCTAACCAGGTTTCTTTAAAATGTTGGGTGTTTAAAAACTAGTTGATTTTTTAAAAATTGATTAATCATCTTATGTGATATAACATTTTGTAAGTTTGAAATTAAAAAGAGGTAAGCAATTTCACTAAAACTTTTTATTTGAAAAACAGGTCTCCCCATCTATTGCCCAAATGCCTGAAACACCCAAGACTGGACCAGGCCAAAGCCAGGAGTCCTGAACTCATGGCAGGTGTCCCATGTGGATAACAGGAACCCACTTACTTGGGCATTTACCTGCCACCTCCCCGAGTGCACATTAGCAATAAACTGGAATCAAGAGTAGAGCTGACAGTTGAATCCAGGGAGACTGATAGGGGATGTAGGTGTCCCAAGTGGTGTCTTAACTGCTACTCCAAATGTCCACCCCAATTTTAGTGAAGTTTTGTTACTTCATCCAGACTTAGAAAATATTGATTTATCTGAAATCAAAAATCTCAGCAATGTACCAGGGATAAATGAGGAACATGGCGTATCTTCCTAGAGGTTGCCATCTGCTGGTTCACTTCCCCAATGGTCATGATGCCTGGGACCGGGCCAGGCCAAAGCCAGGAGCGTCTCCCACGTGGATGCAGGACCCAAGCACGTGGACCATCCTCCACTGCTTTCCCAGGCACATTAGCATGGAGCTGGTTCAGAAGTGAAGCAGCTGGGACTTGATTCTCAGAGCACTCTTCATAGGATGTTGGCTCTAAAGGCAGCTTTACAATGCCAGTCTCTCCCTTTCTCCCAACACTAAATTTTTAATTCCATTTTTCCAGACATTTTGATGCTCCCGTGTACATCAGGACATCTAGTTGGTCATAATTTCAGTGTGGGAGAAAACGGAAAAGTCCAAGCAACTATGTTTAGGTAATTATACTCCATTATTCCTGGACAGGGGAAGGACCTGACACTGGGATATGGTATCCCAGGAGCTTAGCTGATGCAAAGGTTTAGAACCAAGAGGAGCAAAGGGCTAAGACTCAGGCTCTTGGAGAGAAACAGATATGAAAACCAAGCAAACCGCTCAGTTGATACCACTCGGAGTGACATGATCCAGTGCTCGGGTGACAGGACAAAGGCAGATGAGAGCAAATGAGAGGAAAGGCTCCCTCAAGTCACAAGAGCAAAGCAGAAATGCTGTGGATATATTTAAAAGGGTCCTGAAGTAGAGTAGCATAGAAGGAATGAGAAGTAATCAGGATTTATGAAGTGCAGTGAGATAGCTAACATTTCCCACTATTTCTTTAAAGTATTTTTTGGCAGGTCTGATTCATTTTTATGGTCTGGATGAAAACTCAGGCTGTTCCATAGGGTTTTTTTTTTTTTTTTCCCCTAGTCATACTTTGAAGATACGGCCTCAATTTAAGAATGAGGATGATCATTTGCATGGAACTAGTAAATATTCCAACTTCAAAAATCTAACTACATCCAGCTGGGGCAGAGCACAGGGCCAGCCACTTCTTTCTTTACCCCTTGAGGAGTGAGGGGAGATGGAGGGGTGGTAGGAGAGGTGGTGAGGGCAGGCCCTCTGCATGTTGCTGACCTTTACAGCAAGAGGCTTCCCTGATGCTCCTCTTCCTGGGGAGCTCCCATCCTCCCATGTGTTTATTTGCCTGACTCCAGAGACTAAGAATTTATTTGATATCCCAAGCTTCTCTCTACTGAGGTCTGTTTTCTGTTCTCAGCCTTTGTGAGCATCCTGTAGCCATACACCAGCCCAGTGTTCAGGGGCCTCCTTTGGTCAGTGGGAAACCCTTTCACAACCTTTGCCCTAGCAAGTGGGGCCGTGCAGGCAGATCTGCAATTATGTCTACAGCTTGTTTTAGTATCTGGCCAGTCCTTAGGGTTCCTCAGGCAGGAGTCAACAGCAGCCCAGGATGCCTGCCCTGTTAGCCAGCTTTTTGTTACTTTAACCAAAATACCCGAAACGAGCTTCTTGGGAAGGAAAAGGTTCATTTCGGCTTATACTTCGAAGGTTCCCAGTTCAAGATCAGATGTCCCCTTTAGTCTGGCATCTGCTAGAGGCTGGCAGTGGAAGAACATTGCCACCCAGTGAAGTCATGAAACAGACACAGGAAGCTCGCCTGGTTTATAAAACCAACCATCTCTGCAGAACTACCTTCCAAGGGCATGCCCCCAATAATACCAAGACCTCTCACCAGGCCCACATACCAGAGGCCATAGTTAGATCAAATCTCCACCCTTACTCCATCCACTATTAACCTAAGACTTCAGGGTTTAAAAGTCTGCAAGAGTTTGGGGAGTCAAGTCCTGTTCATAATACTGGCCAACTGTAGGTCCATGACCAACCTCTCTGAGGAGCCAAATTAGAGCCCTTTCACTAGGATTTGAGGTGAGGCATAGCCCCCCCAACAAGTACCCCCTTCTCAGTTGCAACTACTTCCAGCACTGTAAGGACTCTCCAATGAGACCTTGAAATCTGCCTTTAAGAGCCAGCTTCCAAAGCCTTGATATCTTCTAGATGGGGGGGATTTAAGTCACATGACTTATTCTTGACCTTCTTCATGGGCATTTTTCTTCCTTGGCTGGATTCTCACTGTCGTCACAGTGATTTTAAACTGAGGGTCTCTAGGTTTAGATATCGTTTTCCACTAGCAATAACTCATTTTAAGTATAAAGGGAAAAATTATACTAACAGCACCAGATTTAGGTAATATCACATTAAACAGAAAGGAAATCCTAACTATATTAAAATGTGTAAGAGCAGACCAGATACAGACACAGCATATTTTTGTAGGGGATGAATATTGTTCACCTGAACTATTTACATGGTAGCAAAATTAATTTAATCCAGTCTTAAGTAACCATATGAATCCATTATGAAGTAGAAAATACAATCATAAGTAAAATGGCAACAGCAATGTGGCTTATACTTTTTCCTATTTTCTGAAATTGGCTATAAACTTGTTTTAGTCTTTCATATCTCTGAAAATAAATTTTAATTTATTTCACTTTTACAACTCCTTTTTCCTCAGCCTTCCAAATGGTTTTGTGCTGCTCTTGGCTTCCTCCTCATTTTAATATATGTAAAACTATTTTGTGCTTTCCCAATTGTAGACACTGTATCTTATTTGCTAAGTTTGTAATGAGGGTATTACACTTCTGCTACTTCTCCACCTTTTAACTTGTTGCTTCAGTCTCTGGTAATTAACCAGAGTAATATCTCCATTTTATTTCATGCTTGATTCTCAGAGCTAACAATTACATTAGTATGACTCTATGAAGACTCTTCCTAGCGTGGCACACCTCCTCTACTTTTTGTTTCCAATGGTATTCCCTCACTGAAACACTTAGCTATCTGAAATATTCATAATTCTTTTTGGTTTTAAAAATTTTATTTCAATTTTAAAATTTTTTATTTTTTTAACTTTTATTTAATGAATATAAATTTCCAAAGTACAGCTTATGGATTACAGTGGCTTCCCCCCCATAACTTCCCTCTCACCCGCAACCCTCCCAACTCCCGCTCCCTCTCCCCTTCCATTCACATCAAGATTCATTTTCAATTCTCTTTATATACAGAAGATCAGTTTAGCATATATTAAGTAAGGATTTCAACAGTTTGCACCCACACAGAAACACAAAGTGAAAAATACTGTTTCAGTACTAGTTATAGTATTAAATCACAATGCACAGCACATTAAGGACAGAGATCCTACATGAGGAGTAAGTGCACAGTGACTCCTGTTGTTGACTTAACAATTTGACACTCTTGTTTATGGCGTCAGTAATCACCCTAGGCTCTAGTCATGAGTTGCCAAGGCTATGGAAGCCTTTTCAGTTCACTGACTCTGATCATATTTAGACAAGGTCATAGTCAAAGTGGAAGTTCTCTCCTCCCTTCAGAGAAAGGTACCTCCTTCTTTGATGACCTGTTCTTTCCACTGGAATCTCACTCAGAGATATTTCATTTAGGTCATTTTTTTTTTTCTTTTGCCAGAGTATCTTGGCTTTCCATGCCTAAAATACTCTCATGGGCTTTTCAGCCGGATCTGCATGCCTTAAGGGCTGATTCTGAGGCCAGAGTACTGTTTAGGACATCTGCCATTCTATGAGTCTGCTGTGTATCCCGCTTCCCATGTTGGATCGTTCTCTCCCTTTTTTATTCTATCAGTTAGTATTTTCAGACACTAGTCTTGTTTTTGCGATCCCTTTGACTCTTAGTCCTATCATTATGATCAACTGTGATATAGTATATAGTATATAGAAAGTTGAAGGCATGGCCCCTTTTGCCAGTCACTGACAGTTGATTCTTGCCTTTCTGGGCTTTTTTAATTTTGTTTGGTATATACAAATTTATGATCTATCTGAAAATACCTCTTTACACTTGGCTGTTCAGAAATTCCATTGTAGGGGAGGTGTTGTGACACAATGGATTAAACTACTACTTGGGACTTTGGCATGCAGTATCAGAGTGCTGGTCAGGTCTTGGATATTCCACTTCTGATCCAACTCCCTGCTAATGTGCCTAGGAGGCAGAAGATGGCTTAAGAAATTATGTTCCTGCTGCACAAGTGAAACACCTGGAATAAATTTTCCTGGCTACTGTTTAGAGCTGGCTGTTGTAGCTGTTTGGAGAGTGAATCAGCAGATGGAAGCAAGCAAGCAAGCCTCTCTCTCTCTTTAAAAACAAAACTCAATTATAATGGGTTGGGGGTATATTTTAGTCAAACTGAGCATTCCCCAGCAAGCAATTTCCATTTGAAGATTTGAATCTTTTTTTTAAATCTAGGTCTTCCACAAGGATGGCAGGGGCCCAAACGGGCCATTTTTCACTGCTTTTTCCAGGCCATTAGCAGAGAACTGGATCAGAACTGGAGCAGCCAGGACTTGAACCAGTGCCCAAATGGGATGCCTATATCAGAAGTGGAGGCTTAACCGGCTTTGCCATAATGCCAACCCGGAAGACGTGAGTCTTCTTAGAGCTTTGAGAATTTTAAATTTTCTCTCCATTTTTTGTGAGCTCACGTTACTGATGTCCTACTACCAGAATGAACATTCTATATTCTATTTAATTGTTCTATACTTTGAAAGACTCCCTTGGGTTTATCTTCCAATACTTCTAACCATTCTACCCTCCCCTCACCTAACACACTTTTAATGCCTTTGTAGTTCTTTATAACTCCTTTTTCATGATGTGAATTGAGTATCTTTGATTTTTCTAAATTAGAGGTTGTCTACAGTTTTCTTTGTATTTCTGACCTTTCTTTGCTTCCTCTGGGATTTGCTGTCATTGTCATTCTGTTAGGTTCCCTTAGTCTCTCTTTTGTATTCCAGACTTTCCTGGAATGTCTGAAGACCTTTTGCTGCCTGTTCATGGTTAAGGAGGAGACAATTAAAAAGCTGGCTTAAATTTCTTTATTCAGGATACAAACTCTGAACTTCATGGCTTCATACTAAAATGAAAGTGTAGGAAGCCAATTTTTGTGTTGTGTGTTGGGTGGATTTACTGTCAGGTATAAATACTATAATACCCTTTAGAAACTGTTTTTTGATCCTGGGGATAAATGCCTGACTATAAGTACATGGGTAAAAGGGAGAAGCAAAATTGGTGAAGATGAAGGTCTCCAGTTATTAATTTCACAACTGTCAGCTGAACTTCTTAAGCCCTTCCCCAGTTCACCAGCAGTCTCTGACGCTAGAGACTCCCTGGGGCTGTGCTAGGCGGTCAGATGCTCCACCACAGACATCCATGTTCCTGCTGGGCTATGGCCTGCCCCTCTCTGCCACGCAAGTTCTTACTCTTCTATCCGCTTATGTCTTCCGGGAATGTATTGAAGTTTCTGGCCTGATGGCACATCCTTCCATCCCCTATGTCTTGGTGGTATAGTCACTTTATTTCTTTGCTATTAATTTAATGCATATAAGAGAAGCTGCAAAAGCACATGTGTTCACTATCTTAAACTAAAAGCAATGTAATTTTCATTTAAAAAACATGGTGAAATTAACTTCAACCTCTGGTTAGGTCATAAAATGCTCCAGTGGAAACATTAGAAGAATTTGAGATAAAATATTCTCTTTAATGGAGTAACTGCAGAGTATATACACAAGCAAGTCTAGATGAGATAAGTTCTAGAGAGGGATGAGCCCTTCCTAAGTGAGCAGAAACTACAGCAGTTTCCACACTGGGGGCTTAATGCCTGCCTGAGTGATAAGGAGTGAGCCTTGGAACTGTCATGGACCAGGAGATTTTGCAGGAAGAAGAAACTGAGCTTTTAACAGCTTTTTGTACACCGACAAATTGAGTGTGTAAAGAGCATTAAGTTTTGGCCCCAAAATGCTCACGGAATGTTGGCAAGAAAGCAGTAGTGAGGAGGGCCTAATAAGCAAAGAGATTTCATGTTTTTATGCATTCTCACAGTGCTTGAATGTTAGTATTTGAATTGCTGGAGCCCAAACCACATCACATTTGAACCAAGAATTTCTGAAACAAGCCCCAGCTCTCTTCCAGTTCAAACACTTGGCAACTAAAGTGTAAGGGAGCAGGGGCTGGGCTAACTGGATGTGAACTCAGTCTGATTAAAGCTGCAGCACAGCTCCAGCTCATCTCAGCTTTAGGGGAAAAGTGAAGGGAAAGCCATATATTATAACAACCATGGGATGAAAACTTCTGGACACACACATGCACTCTCAAAATTACTCCCCACTGATTTTTAATGTTCAATACAGAATTACAAGATATAAGGAAGGAGAGGAATTGGAACCATTATCAGAAACAAGAGGCAGCAACAGATTTGTATATAGTCACAAGCAAGATCATCTTTAAAGACTAGGTTGAGGAAATTATGAGTATAATAGGCAAAGAGAAAGGAAAACTTTGGAACCAAATGAAAAATTTAAGACTTAAATATATAAAAATTTTGAAAATCAAAAATGGCAGAATAAAGTGTAGCCACAATAACTACAGCTGCTCTGGGCGGTGAAAAGAACAAAAGGACATTTCCAGGAGAGGATCAGACTGATGGAAATTTTCAGTGAGCAAGTGAAGAAACAATGAAGATTCCATGGGACAACAGGAGAGAAGACAGGCACTGCCGCAGCCAGCTGCACAGTGTTGTCAGCTGCTGCTGTGAACCACCATCACAACATGTCAAAGTAGAAAGAAATTGCTGTGTGCTCCACCTCTCAGTCTTAGCTGACTCAGCCTTGGAGCTTACTCTTTTGAACTGCCTAGCTTGGAGCATGGAAGCCACCTTGCTTGCTTTCCCATCCCCAACTCCTGCAGGACACCATACTTGGCAATGAAAAGCTGGGTATTAAGCCTCTGTTCTGCTCCTACCACCATCAGAATTAGAGTCAGGAGGAGATGCCATTCTCTTAGAAGTGAGAAGAGTCTGTGGCAACCCATGTCACTGTTGATATTGCCTGAGGGAGAACGTTGGGGACCACACTGAGTCTGGAGTGCTAATAGGGGGAGGGTGACTGCATAACCCCATGAAGTAAGCACACTGCCTACTTTCCATCCCTCCCACAGGGTACCTGGTAACGAGCAGGGAAGAAGTGTCAACTTAAGAAGGTAAGTACAGGATGCTGTGGCATGCATGAGCACAACTAGGGGATCTTATCTGAAGGTAATTCTGTGGTCCCTGTGGAGTTTGAGATTAATTTGGAAACACAGAAGATCTTGAATAGCTAAAGAAATCTTATACAACAAAAAAAAAGCCAGAGGCATCAGAATGCCACATTTCAAGACATACTACAAGGCATTTATAATTTAAACAGCCTGGGACTGGTACAAAAACAGATGGATAGACCAATGTAACAATAGAAACTACAGAAATCAATGCAAACATCTAAAACCAACTTATATTTGACTAAGGAGCTAAAACCATTCCTTGGAGCAAGGAAAGCCTCTTTAACGGTACTGTTAAAACTGGATTTCCACATGCAAAAATATGAATCAAGACCCCTATATTACACACTTCACAAAAATCCATTCAAAATGGGTTAAACACTTAAATGTATCAGAGACCCTGAAAGACATTGGCTCAGGCAAAGAATTCCTGGAAAAGACCCTAGAGGCACAGGCAATAAAAACCAAAATTATCAAATGGGATTACATTAAATTGAGAAGTTCTGTACAGCAAAACAGGAATGTAAAGAGGCAACTGATAGATGGAAGATATTATTTGCAAACCATGTAACTGATAAAAGATTAAATACCAGAATATATAAAGTGATCAAAAACCTCAACAACAACAAAACAACCTAGTCAAGATATGGGCAAGGATTAAAACAGACATTTTCAAAAGAGGAAATCCAAATGGCCATCAGACATGTGAAAAAATGCTCAGGATCACTAGCCATCAGGGAAATGCAAATCAGAACCACAATGAGGTTTCACCTTACCAACGTTAGAATGGCTTACATACAGAAATCAACAAACAACAAATGCTGGAGAGGATGTAGGGAAAATGTTACCCTAATCCACTATTGGTGGGAATGTATACTGGAAAAACCACTATGGAAGACAGTTTGGGGATACCTCAGAAATCTGAATGTAGTCCTACCTTATGACCCAGCCATCCCACTCCTCTGAATTTACCCAAGAGAAATTAAATCAGCAAATAAAAGTGCTATATGCACCTCCATGTTTATTGCAGTTCAATTCATAATAGCTAAGAACATGGAATCAACTGAAATGCCAATCAATGGAAGACTGGATAAAGAAATTAGGGGATATGCACTCTATGGAATACTACACAGCAGTAGAAAAGAATGAAATCCAGTTATTTGCAACAAAATGTACGAATCTCAAAAACATTATACTTAATGAAATAAGCCAGTCCCAAAGGGACAAATACCATATAGTCTCACTGATCTGTGATAACTAACAGAGCACCTAAAAAGAAACTTGTAGAAGTTAAATAGACACTATGAGAAGCAATGACTTGAACAGCCCTTCTCTTGACTGTCAAGGAAGAGTTTATTTTGTTCTACTTAATACTATTGGTTGAACTCTTAACATAGAATTAATCATAGGTGCATAAAATCAATTGAAAATAGATCCCAGTAAAAAAATAAGAATAGGAATAAAGAGGGAGGAGATGTACAGTTTGGCACACATTCCCAGACTTACCCCTACGGGTAAAGCTAAATACTTGCCATGGGACTCCAAATCCCATTAAGCTGGAGGGCACTAACGCAATCTTATATGTTAAAGTGATCATATTAAGGGTGTAATTGATCATATAGGTCAGTTTAAGGGTCAAAGGGATCACATAAATAAGACCCACTGGGCCGGCGCCGCGGCTCACTAGGCTAATCCTCTGCCTTGCGGCACCGGCACACCGGGTTCTAGTCCCGGTCGGGGCGCCGGATTCTGTCCCGGTTGCCCCTCTTCCAGGCCAGCTCTCTGCTGTGGCCCGGGAGTGCAGTGGAGAATGGCCCAAGTGCTTGGGCCCTGCAGCCCATGGGAGACCAGGAGAAGCACCTGGCTCCTGGCTTCGGATCAGCGCGGTGCGCCGGCCGCAGTGTGCCAGCCACAGCGGCCATTGGAGGGTGAACCAACGGCAAAGGAAGACCCTTCTGTCTCTCTCTCACTGTTCACTCTGCCTGTCAAAAAATTAAAAAATAAATAAAATAAATAAAAAAAGATTTTAAAAAAAAACAAACCACTGGTGATAACAATAGATAGTAATAAAAAGGAGAGAAGGGCCGGCGCCGCGGCTCACTAGGCTAATCCTCCGCCTAGCGGCGCCGGCACACCGGGTTCTAGTCCCGGTCGGGGCGCCGGATTCTGTCCCGGTTGCCCCTCTTCCAGGCCAGCCCTCTGCTGTGGCCCGGGAGTGCAGTGGAGGATGGCCCAGGTGCTTGGGCCCTGCACCCCATGGGAGACCAGGAAAAGCACCTGGCTCCTGGCTCCTGCCATCGGATCAGCGCGGTGCGCCGGCCGCAGCGCGCCGGCCGCGGCGGCCATTGGAGGGTGAACCAACGGCAAAGGAAGACCTTTCTCTCTGTCTCTCTCTCTCTCACTGTCCACTCTGCCTGTCAAAAAAAAAAAAAAAAAAAAAAAAAAAGGAGAGAAGGTTCCAACATGGGAAGCAGGACACACAGATCATAGAATGACAAACACCCTAAAAAGCACTCTGACCTCAGAATCAGCCCTTAAGGCATTTGGATCTGGCCGAAAAGCTCATGAGAGCATTTCAGGCATGGAAAGCCAAAACACTGACAAAAAATGTTCTACATGAAGGATCTAACTATGAGTGAGACTCCAGTGTAAAGAATGGGCCATCAAAGAAGGATGTATTTTTCTGAGTGCAGGAGAGAACTTCCACTTTGCTTATGGCCCTGTCTTAATACTGACAGAGTTTGTGGACTCAAAGGCTTCCATAGCCCTGGCACTTCATTCAAGTGCCTTGGGTGATCACTGACATCAGAAATAAGTGTTAAGTCAACAACAGAAGTCACTGTGCACTTACTCCCCATATGGGACCTCTGTCCTTAATGAGTTGTACTATGAGAATTAACTGTAAAACTTGTTTTCAAACAGTACTTTGTACTGTGTGTGTGTGTGTGTGTGTGTGTTTGGTTGCGGATTGTTGAAATATTTCCTTAGTATAGTGTTGGTTTTCTGCATATTAAATTAATTAAAAATGAACCTTAACAAAGAATGGGATTGGAGAGGGAGTGGAAGGTGGGACTGGAATGGGGGTAGAGGGCAGTTATGGTAGGGGGGAGAAACCACTATGCTCCTAAAGCTGTACCTATATACATGGAACATTTAAGGATAGACCATATGTAAGGCACAAATCAAGTCTCAGTAAATTTTAAGATTGAAATCATATCTCGTTAGAAGTAAAAGAATGCAACTAGATATCAACAAGAACACTCAAATAATTGGAAGTTGAACAACATGCTATTTATTAATGGGTCATTGAAGAAATTAAAAAGGAAATTGAGGGGCCAGCACTGTGCCATAGCAACTTGAGCCTCCGCCTGTGGTGCCAGTGTCCCATATGGGTACAAGTTCATGTCCCAGCTGCTCCACATCTGATCCAGTTTCCTGCTGATGGGCTGGGAAAGCAGTAGAAGATGGCCCAAGTGCTTGGGACCCTGCACTTTTGTGGGATACCCAGAAGCAGCTTCTGACTCCTGGCTTCCAAGTGGCCCAGCTCCGGTTGTTGCCTCATTTGGGGAGTGAACCAGTGGATGGAAGACATATCTGTCTGTCTCTCCCTCTCTGTCTGCAACTAACTCCAATTCTTCTCAAACTATTCAGAACAATCGAAGAAGAGGGAGTCCTCCCAAATTCTTTCTATGAAGCCAGCATCACCTTAATTCCTAAGCCAGAGAAAGATGCAGCACTGAAAGAGAATTACAGACCAATATCCCTGATGAACATAGATGCAAAAATCCTCAATAAAATTCTCGCCAATAGAATGCAACAACACATCAGAAAGATCATCCACCCAGACCAAGTGGGATTTATCCCTGGTATGCAGGGATGGTTTAATGTGCGCAAGACAATCAATGTGATACACCACATTAACAGACTGCAGAAGAAAAACCATATGATTCTCTCAATAGATGCCGAGAAAGCATTTGATAAAATACAACACCCGTTCATGATGAAAACTCTAAGCAAACTGGGTTTGGAAGGAACAATCCTCAATACAATCAAAGCAATCTATGAAAAACCCACAGCCAACATCCTATTGAATGGGGAAAAGTTGGAAGCATTTCCACTGAGATCTGGAACCAGACAGGGATGCCCACTCTCACCACTGCTATTCAATATAGTTCTGGAGGTTCTAGCCAGAGCTATTAGGCAAGAAAAAGAAATTAAAGGGATACAAATTGGGAAGGAAGAACTCAAACTATCCCTCTTTGCAGATGATATGATTCTGTATTTAGGGGACCCAAAGAACTCTACTAAGAGACTATTGGAACTCATAGAAGAGTTTGGCAAAGTAGCAGGGTATAAAATCAATGCACAAAAATCAACAGCCTTTGTATACACAGACAATGCCATGGCTGAGGAAGAACTTCTAAGATCAATCCCATTCACTCTGCCTCTAAAATTTTTAAAACAAATAAAATTTTCTTGAAATTAATGGAAACACAACATATTAAAACCTGTGTTATACAGCAAACCAGTATCAGAGAAGTTTATAGCATTAAATGCTTACATTAAAAAAGGAGAAATGCCTCAAATTAAAGATCTAATGATACACATTGAGGACTTAGAAAATAAAGAGCAAACCAAACCCCAAATCAGCAAGAGGTAAAAAATGATAAGGATCAGAGCGGAGGGGCTGATGGTATGGCATATACAAAGCATCTACCTATGGCACTGGCATCCCTTATGGTCTCCTGTTCATGTCCTGGCTGCAGCTGCTCCTCTTCTGATCCAGCTCCCTGCTTATGGCCTGGGAAAGCAGATGGTGGCCCCAAGTGATTGGGCCCTTGCACCCATGTAGGAGACCTGGAAGAACTTTCAGGCCCCTGGCTTCAGATCAGCCCAGCTCTGGCCATTGCAGTCATTTGGGGAGTGAACTAATGGATCGAAGACCTTTCTGTTTATCCCTATCTGTCTGTAACTCTACCTTTCAAATAAATAAAATCATTCAAAAAATGATTAGATCACACATAAATGAAATTTAAACTAAAAGTAAGTACAAAGGATCATTAAGCCAAAGTTGGATTTTTTGGGAAGATAAACAAAATAGATAAAACTGTATCCAGAGTAACAAAGAAACAAAGGGAAAAGGCTCAAATAAAATTAGAGATGAAACAGGAGACATTATAGTTGACACCACTGATATAAAGGATCATAAGAAACTACTATGAATAACTATATACTATCAAACTGGAAAACCTCAAAAAAATAGACAAACTCCTGGATACATAAACCTGCTAAGACTAAATCAAGATGTAGATGATCTAAACAAAACCATAATAACTAATCTGTTTGAAGCAGTAATCAAAAGTCTTCCATCAAAGAAAAGCCCAAGGCTGAATGGCTTTGTTACAAATTCTACAGTACATTAAAACAGGAACTTTCTCCAATGCTTTTCAAACTATTCCAAGATACTGAACAAGATGGAACTCTGCCAAACTCTTTATGAAGCCATCATCACTTTGATACCAAAACCTATCAAAGACATGACAAAAAAGCTACAGACCTATATCCTTCATCAACATAGATGTAAAGATTCTCAGTATTAGTAAATCAAATCTAAAATCTCATCACAAAGATCATACATCACCATTAAGTGAGATTTGTCCCAAGAATGCAAGGGTGGCTCAACATTCACAAATCAATAAACTTTATATATCACATCAATAGGATGAACAAAAACCATATGGTGATCAACAGATGAAGAGAAAGCATTTGACAAGTTTCAAAACCTTGGAATAGCACTGTGGTGTAGGGAGTAAAGCTGCCACCTGCAGTGCCAACATCTCACATGGGCACTGGTTCAGGTCCTGGCTGCTCCACTTCTGCTCCAGCTCCCTATTAACGTTTCTGGGAATACAGCAGAAGATGGCCTAAATCCTTAGGCCCCTGCACCCACATGGGAGACCTGGAAGAGCTCTAAACTCCTAGCTTTGGATTGGTCCAGCTCTGGCCATTAGGGCCATTTGGGAAGTGAACTATCAGATGGGGAACCTCTCTCTCTGCCTCTTTTTTTTTTTTTTAAGATTTAACACCCGTTGATGATAAAAACCCTCCTCAAATTAGGCATAGAAGAACATTCCTCAAAATTTTAAAAGCTGTATATGACAAACAGCCTGAAAATACTTCCCCTCAGATTGAAACAAGACAAGATGTCTGCTTTCACCCCTCTTATTCAACATAATACTAGAAGTTTTAGCAAGAGCAATTAGGGAGGACAAAGAAATAAAGGGCATAAGAATTGGAAAAGAGGAAGTCAAAGTATCCATGTTTGCAGTTGATGTGATTTTGTGCATGGGAAGACCTAAATATTCCATCAAAAACCTGTTAGAATTGATAAGCCAATTCAGTAAATTTGCAGGTTACAAAATAAATATACAAAAAACAATAGCTTTAAAAAATATACACTAGGGGCCTGGCACCGTGGCTCACTTGGTTAATCCTCCACCTGTGGCGCTGGCATCCCATATGGGCACCTGGTTTTAGTCCTGGTTGCTCCTCTTCCAGTCCAGCTCTCTGCTGTGGCCCGGGAAGGCAGTGGAGGATGGCCCAAGTGCTTGAGCCCCTGCACTCACATGGGAGACCAGGAGGAAGAGCATGGCTCCTGGCTTCGGATCAGCATGGTGCCGGCTGTGATGGCCGTTTGGGGGGTGAACCAACTGAAGGAACACCTTTCTCTCTGACTGTCTAACTCTACCTGTCAAATAAAAATACATACACTAATGAACTCAAGAAAAAAATGAATTCCAAGAAAGAAATCCCATTCACAAAGCCACAAAAAAATCAAATATTTAGCAATAAGCTTAACCAAAAAAAAAAAAAGGTGAAAGATTTCTGCAATGAAAATTATCAAACATTGTTGAATGAAATCATCAAGGACACAAAAAAATGAAAATTTTTTTTGTTCAGAGTTGAGGAATATTATTAAAACATTTATACTATCAATCTGGAGTATCAATGGAATCCCTATCAATATATCAATATATTTTTTACAGAATTAGGAAAACAATTCTAAAATTCATATGGAATCACAAAAGACCCTGAATAGCCAAGGTGATCCTGAGCAAGAAAAATTGAGTTGGAAGGATTACAATACCCGATGTAAAAGCATACTACAAAACTATTTTAATTAAAGCAGCATGGTACTGGCATAAAAATTGAATTGCTAGATAGATCAAAAGAACAGAGAGCTCAGAAATTAATCCACATACATGCAGCCAACTGAATTTTGACAAAACTGCTCAGATCACACCTAGGAGCAAGGATAATCCCTTCAATGAATAGTGCTGGTAAATCTCGAAGTATATAGGAAGAATGAAATTAGATCCATACATTTTACCACATACATAATGAACTCCAGATAATTCAAAGGCCCAAATTTAAGACCTGATACTATGAAGTTGCTGGAAGTAAATGTAGGGGAAACATCCCAAGACACTGGTGTGGAGATGACTTCTTGGATAAGACCCCCAAACTACAAGAAACAAAAGCAAAACTAAACAAATGGGGTTATATTGAGCTCAGAATTTTCTGCACAGCAAAAAATTCAATAGTGAAGACATCCAACAGAATGGAAAAAAATATTTGCAAGCCACCTATCCAAAGGATTAATAATTGGAACAATAAGCAACTTGAAAAACTCTGCAAGAATCTACCAATCTAGTTAAGACACCGAGCAAAGAACCTCAATAGACAGTTCTCAAAAGAAGAAATACAAATGGAAAACAAATACATGAAAATGCTCAACATCACTTGCTAACAGGGAAATGCATATCAAAACCATGATGAGATATCTCCTCACTGTTGTCAGAATGTCTAAAATTCAAAAGACAGAGAGTAACAGATGTTCAGAAGGATGTAGAGAAAGGAGAGCTGTTACATATTGGTGGTGGGAGTGTGAATTAGTGCAGCCAGTGTGGAAAACCATATGAAGATTTCTTTAAAAACTAGAAAAATGCCTGACATATGATACGTCAATGTTGCTATTGGGTATACACCCAAAAGACATGAACACATTGTATTAAACAGCTACCTGGCATCACCATGCTTACTGCAGCACTGTTCACAATAGCCCAAATTTGAAATCAACCAACATGCCCAGATAAATGGACAAAGGTGGTTTATATACATAATGGAATATTATTCAGCTAAAAAAAGAATGAAATTCTACCATTTGCAGGAAAATGGATGGAACTGGAGGACACCATGTTGTGTGAAATAAGGTGGACTCAGAAAGATAAATAAAAACACATTCTCCTCTATGTGGTAGCTAAAGTTTAAAAAAGGAAAAATAATCAAAAAAAAAAAAAAGCAAAAAAGAAATGCTTCTTTCATAAAACTTTGTTTTATACCTTTGTCAAACCAGTGGTTAAAAATGTTATACTGCTATAGTTTTAATGATATTTGATTACTGTAAAATTTATTCTCTGTAGGTAAAATGGTAATTTTTCCATTCAGTCACTATTTATAACCATTGCCTATATTCTCCTTAAACTAGGGTCTTTTTGCTTTTTAGTTGTTAAATTTCTTATCTAGTGAAGCACTAAGCCGTTTTACTATAATATAATTTTTTTAAAGATTTATTTATTTGAAAGAGTTACACAGAGAGAGAAGGAGAGGCAGAGAGAAAGGTCTTCCATCCAATGGTTCACTCCTCAATTGGCCTCAACAGCCAGAGCTGGGCTGATCTGAAGCCAGGAGCCAGGAGTGTCCTCCGGGTCTTCCCACATGGATGCAGGAGCCCAAGGACTTGGGCCATCTTCCACTGCTTTCCCAGGTCATAGCTGAGAGCTGGATCAGAAGTGGAGCAGGCAGGACTTGAACCAGTGCCCATATAGGATACTGGCACTGCAGGTGGCAGCTTTACCTGCTATGCCACAGCACTGGCCCCTACTCTAACATAAATTTAAAATATGCTATCTCAACCTAAAAAAAGAAAGGGAAAAAGAAGAAGGTTGGGAAAAAGGGAATATCGTTATAGTTTTAGAATTGTATCTAGGAACTATATTGAATCTGCTAAAAATAAATTTTTAAAAAATATAAAAATTTTAAAATTAAAAATAAAATTTATGTAAAAAATCACTTCTGGTAGTCATGGCAAATTTGGAAGAGCCCCTACATATGATATTGGAGCATAGGGCAAGAATCCCCAAAGTGGAGCAGTCTGGCAGCAGCATCCACACCAGGCACGGGGTGGAATTATGGGAAACTTATGCTGTCATGCAGAATTTATCACATGAAAAAATAAGACAAGGTTATAAAGATAATGGGGACAGGTTCTTGTGATCAAGAAGAGAATGGCAAATAAGGAAATGGAAAGAACTTGAATGATGTCTAAAGTGTTAAAGTATCAGAAAGATACAGAAATTAACATAGATATACATATGTGTGCATTTTTACAACTTTATTCCTCAACTCATTAGCTCTGTCTACTAAAATGTCCTCCTGAGACTGCCAATGCCCTAATAGCCATGAATACATTTGTATCCTAGCTATTACTTTCTTTTAACTGGAGGCTTCTTGGAGAACTGATCAATTTTGAGTACTTTTGCTGAGATAGCACAAATACAAGAGGAGCTTGGAACACATTTATTACAGAAGCAAAAAGAGCTCTAAGAATGACAGTAACAAATCAAATAGTCACAGAAGTCAACTTGAAACAACTCCCAATGCCCACTTAGGACAATTTGAACATCAAAACAATTAACAGGATTCCAGTGTTGTGGCTCAGTGGGTTAAGCCACTGCCTACAATGCCAGCATCCCATATGAGCGCTCATTCCTCCATTTCCAAACCAGCTCCCTGTTAAAGCATCTGGGAAAACAATGAATGGTGGCTAAAATCGTGAGCTCCTGCCACTCACATGGGAGACCTAGATGGAATTCCCAGCTTCTGGCTTCAGCTTGGACCATCCAGTCATTGTGGCCATTTGGAGAGTGAACAAATCGATGTAAGATTCTCTTTCTTTCAATCTCTCAGAAACTTTCAAATTAATAATTCTTTAAAATAAAATAAAACTGTTCCCCACTGGACTGACCCCAAAGAAGGCAAGAATGATTAAAGGAATAAAGAACAATAAGGAATAATAGAAAGCAAATAGCAAGATGTTAATTTGGAATATTGATAATTATAGGCAATGTAAATCCATTAATGCTTCAATTAAAGTCACAGGTTATCAAACTAGATCAGAGATTCTCAAACTCAGCACTGCTGATATTTGAGGACAGATAATTCTTTGTTGTAGGCAATTGCCTATGTACTGCAGGATGTGTAACAGCGTTCTGATGCCTACCTACCAGATACCGATAGCTCTTATTCCCCTTTCCATGTGGTGATGACCAACATTGTCTCTAGATGTCAAATGTCCCTTTTGGGGGAAAAATAATGATTGAGAACCATTTACTAGATAAAGGTCAAGATCCAACTAGCATTTTATATAGAAATACATGTAAAGGGGCTGGCACTGTGATAAAGCAATAGAACTGCCACCTGTGATGCCAGCATCCCATATGGGCGCCAGCATTTGATTCCCAGCTGCTCCTCTTCCAATCCAGTTCCCTGCCAATACACCTGGGAAAGCAGTGGAAGATGGCCCAAGTGCCTGGGGCCCCTGCACCCATGTGGGAGGGCTTCGGTCTCACCTAGCCCCAACCATCTGGGGCGTGAACCAGTGAAGATTTCTCTCTCCTTCTAACTCTTTAAATAAAATAAATATAAAAAATGTAAATATTAAGAGATTTAAAGAAAAAGGATTGAAATAGTATTTTATCAAAATTAATCATAAGAAAGCTGGTGAGAATACTACCGTCAGACAAAGCATCTTTGAAGGCAAAGAACATTACCAGAGGTTGGTAATTCATTTTATCATCCCAAACTATTGCTTGGAAAAGGACCTAAACTGTACACACTTGATAATGAACTTCAAAATACATGAAAGCTAAATTGACAGAAAAAAGAAAGCCATACAAATCCATAATTGTATTTGCATATTTAAAGATTGTTCTAGGAATTACTGAAAGAACAATTAGATAAGAATCATTACGGTCATAGAATGTTTGAACACTGTGAGCCCACTTGACCTAAATGATACTTTCACAATATTATATTCAACAATTGCAGAGAATACACTCTTCAAAGTTACCCTGAATGTTCACCCAGCTAGCTCCTATGGTAGGCCTAAAAACAAGTTATTCAATAACAAATGGTTGCAGTTAAAGTATTTTCTTTGAAGACAACAGAATTAAAATCAATAATGAATACTTAAAAGTAACATACATCTAAATAACCTCTGAGTAAAAATCTCAAGAGAAATTGAGAATATTTTGACTTGAATGTTGAAGTTCCTCAAAACAACTTGCTTTAGTACTCCTGTTCTGCTGGTTCTTCAACTCAGTGCTAGAGTAAAGCGAGCACAGATGCAGTTACTTTCACTCCAGTATATAGAAAATAAATTCATTTTTGTGAGGCTGGTGTTGTGGCACAGCAGGTTGACCCTCCGACTGTGATTGTGGCGTCCCATACTGGACAGCCAGCTGCTCTGCTTCTGCTCCAGCTCCCTGATAATGGCCTGGGAAAGCAGCAGCAGATGACCAAGCACTTGGGTCCCTGCCACCCATGTGGGATATCCAGATGGAGTTCCAGGGTCCTGGCTTCTGCCTGGCCTACTCCTGGCTGTTGTAGCCGTTTGGGGACTGAACCAGCAGAGGGAAGATCTTGCTCTGTCTCTCCTTCTGTCACTCTGCCTTTCAAATAAATAAATCTTTAAAAGACAAACATTTTTACTACATATGGTAGTCAAATTCTGTCTGGAAGCAGTCTGTCAATTATGTGTGTGCAAAGCCATAAATAAGGGGAGAAATCTCAATGGACATTGGCTATGTAAAATAATAGTAAAGCTTTTCTGGAGTTTAAAATACACAGGCAAGTTTTTTTAAAAGAGCATATGTCAAGGCTGGCACTGTGGCGCAGTAGGTTAATCCTCCATCTGCAGCGCCAGCATCCCATATGGGCGCCGGTTCTAGTCCCTACTGGCCCTCTTCCAATCCAGCTCTCTGCCCCCCCCCCCTTTTTTTTTGACAGGCAGAGTGGACAGTGAGAGAGAGAGACAGAGAGAAAGGTCTTCCTATGCCGTTGGTTCACCCTCCAGTGGCCGCCGTGGCCAGTGCACCACACTGATCCGAAGGCAGGAGCCAGGTGCTTCTCCTGGTCTCCTATGGGGTGCAGGGCCCAAGGACTTGGGCCATCCTCCACTGCCTTCCCAGGCCACAGCAGAGAGCTGACCTGGAAGAGGGGCAACCGGGACAGAATCTGGCGCCCCAACTGGGACTAGAACCTGGTGTGCCGGCGCTGCAGGTGGAGGATTAGCCTAGTGAGCCGCGGCGCCGGCCCAGCTCTCTGCTATGGCTTGGGAAAGCAGTAGAAGATGGCCCAAGTCCTTGGGTTCCTGCACCTGCGTGGGAGACCCAGAAGAAGCTCCTGGCTTCGGACTGCAGCTGTTGTGGCCATCTGGGGAGTGAACCAACGGAAGGAAGACCTTTCCCTCTGTCTCTCTCCCTCTCACTGTCTGTTACCTTACCTCTCAAATAAATAAAAATCTTTTTTAAAAAAGAGCATACGTTAAACAGCAGCATATTAATTGTATCTTCCTGCTGGAAGGTTAAAGTTCAAATTGTCATTTTGGGAATAAAACAATTGCATAGCTTTTAGAATGAGAGGAAAAGGTAGAATTTAAAAGAAAATAATTCTCTCAAAGCAAGAAAGCAGAAGACACAGGTCATAGGACAGGTAAGACAAAAAGTACAGTAAGAAGATAGATTCGATCCAATGTTACCATTTCAGAAATTTCATGGGTAGTATGTGACAGTATGAAAGACAAGAGTTCAACCAATTTATGAATCTTGTTTGCCTCATCCCATGAGCTCCTCTTTAGTAAGTCTATGAATGGAAGTTTAGTAATTGATACTTCTTGGACACTTTATTAGGTGCCAAGAGAGCACTAGGAAGTCATGTTTCTTAGTTCCAGTGATAAAACTTCAAGGTAGGTTTGTGTTCCAATTTAGAGGTGAGGATTGTCCAATGGTGTTTGGATAGCAAGTGACAGAAATGGGATTCTAATCAGGTCTAATCCCAACTCCAACAAACATTCTACTATGACAACTATGCATTTAACAACATGTAGCTTAGTTGTGTTGTTCAAATATATCCCAAGTTCTTAATTATCCAGAAGAAACAGATGGGCAAACGTTTTCCAACAAGCTCACATTCTTTAAGGCAAAAATAGCTCCTGAGCGTTCAAGTTACAAAGTGGATCTCCAAAACAAATGTTCTAAACTTAGTCTATAGTCCTGTATGCAGCTACCCGTATTCAAACTAGATATTTACGGAGGTGTTAAGCATCCAATTATCCATATTGTGGTCCACACTACATATGCATTTCAGGTTTCATTTTAATTCTGCTAAGAACTTGAATTTGTTTCTGGGTAAAAGTTTTCATTTCTGAACTGATTTATAATAGAAGACAATATAATTATATTAGAAGATATTTCAATTTGAAAATCCATTTTCAACCAAGATTTGTGAAAAAGAAAATCTGATTTATGCTAAAGAATATCAAACCTGCTAATCAATTCTCTTTTAATGACTTTCTGGGAAGAAACTGGTATCGACTCATTTTTCACACAGCACAGTTACCGTATTGCTTTTTAAAAGTATTCAATCTAGCTTTAAGCTCTTCCAGAAAATGAGGATTGCATTATCTATTTACCACAAAATGAGAACTTTGCTGTCCAAACTATACAAATTGAAGACTTTCATTCCTTCCTTGCAGATCACATGTTTCCAGATATACCCACTTTCGTTTCCTTCACTTTTGACTGCTTACATCCTAATTCCTTCTGATTTGTTACCTGTATTTTAATATCATACAACATAGTGCTGAAGCAATCAGAGTTTGTCCCCAGACATTACAAGAGAACAAGTTGGAGAATGGAAAGTCATTATTCCAGAAGACAAATAGGTGACACAATGGTCCTAAAACTGTTTTTAATGGAAAAATCTCATGCAAGAGACAAGAAGTTATCAGAAAACATGAACCGCTTCATTAACTTTATGCCCAAGTTCTATCAGCAATTGATTTTTAATGCCTATGTTCATCATTTTTGAGCTCCTAGTATCCTTTACATACATTTTAAATTAAGCTTTATAAAGTGAACGGTGCTCACTGCATCATCTATATAAAGCGTCTCAAACAATAATTCATAGAGGAGAGACAGAAAGCTAATGAGCCGGTGTTGTTTTGTGATGCAAATGACTAATTATTAAATGCCAAATGTGTCAGTTATAATTGCCACTTTGTTTGAAGTTATCTAAAAATTACCAACATATTATAAAGTATACTTTTGGAAAAAAGTCAAGATAACAATGCTTTTTAAATTGTATTTTCATGGTATATTTCAGCCCAGGTTCCTAGCCATACACACATAGGCCATCTGCCTCACATTATATTTATTCATGATAGAAAGATACATATTTGAAAATTGCTGCACGTCAAAGCCAAGAAGATTAAAATGAAACAAACACATTAGTTCTCAAAGTTGGTTCTAGAAATGACAATTCCATCAACAGAGTAAATAATGCATTGACATTTGTAGGGTTCCTGTTAAAAATAACTCTGTACTAGGAAGTCATTCAAAACTGAAGTATAGAAAAAAAGGTTTTAAACAGGGATTTATAAGCATTTGTATAAATAGTGGGGAGCAAGACTGTTAAATATAGTCTTATTGTTACTGGAATTTGATTAAAAAATAAATTTCCAGAAGCTAGATTGTTTTGAGAGATGTTTTTAAATTTAACACCAGGGAGGCTGGTGCTGTGTATCCCATATGGGTTCCAGTTTGAGTCCTGGCAGCTCCACTGGGAATCCAGCTCCCTGCTAACATGCCTGGGCAAGCAGAGGAAGATGGTTCAAGTGCTTGGGCCTCTGCACCCATGTGAGAATCCTCGATGAAGCTCCTGACTCTCTGGCTTCAACCTGACCCAACTCTGGCCATTGCTGGCACTAGGGAGTGAACCAGCAGATGGAAGAGCCCTCCTCCTCCTCTCTACCTCTCCTTCTCTGTAACTCTGACTTTCAAGTAAATGAATAAATCTTTAAAGGGAATAGTTAACTTTGGCTAACACAGAGAACCTTTGTTGTAAGAACTTGACGTTGAGTTCTCATTTAATCTTTTTAACAAACCTATGAAGAGCGTGTTCAACTCTGGCAGTCTGTCTGAAACTTAACTCTAACCATCAGGCTAAGCTCTCTCTCCCTAGTAAAGTTGAAATTGACTGCAAAATATTTTCTTTCATTAAAGGCACAGAACATTTGTAGGAATTCTAGTGTATACTGGAGGCCTTGAACAAACTTCAGAATTCAGCAAATCAGGACTTGGCTGTTGTGTAGTGGGCTAAGGCCTGCTGTGCCCGCATCCCACATAGGTGCCGTTTCTGTTTTAATTGAGCAAATAATTAATTGGAATTAGTGGACTTTCACTGGTTCTTCCTTCTCGGACAAAAAGGCTCACCCTGCACCTGCAAACTCTCAGCCCCTGAAATTTAAATTCTGGCCCAGTGTTCTGTGTTATCTCATTGAACCATTACACCAGCCTAGAGACTACAGTGGATCTCACTATCTCCATTTAAAATAACATGACATGGACTTCATCAGGAAGGCAGAAGACACCATAAAGTCTAAAAGTACCATGGTTAATGTGTTTCTACATCCCTTTTACAGAATAATTTATGACAAATTATATCTTAAAAACAAGAATACAGACACTGACAAAGTTTATTTGTGGTCTGTTCAACAGTGGAGTTTTTCTAACATTAGTCAGTTAATATAAGATACATGGGGTGATGATGTTTAGATGTGGACATCACTTTGGTTTGGAGACTGCTTTTTTCAAAGCATTTTTTTTTTTGACAGGCAGAATTAGACAGTGAGAGAGACTGTCAGAGAGAAAGGTCTTCCTTTTCCGTTGGTTCACCCCCCAAATGGCCACCACAGCCGGCGCGCTGCGCCGAACCAAAGCCAGGAGCCATCTGCTTCCTCCTGGTCTCCCATGTGGGTGCAGGGCCCAAGGACCTGGGCCATCCTCCACTGCCTTCCTGGGCCATAGCAGAGAGCTGGCCTGGAAGAGGAGCAACTGGGACAGAATTCAGCGCCCCAACCGGGACTAGAACCCGGAATACCGGCGCCACAGGCGGAGGATTAGCCTAGTGAGCTGCAGCGCCAGCCTGGAGACTGCTTTTCAAGTCACAGTGATCTGAAGTTGCAAGAAGAGAATTGGAAACCTCCTCAGAAGAGACACCTCAGTTGGGCTGGTGACCAAAGGGAGTACTAGCCTGTCTGAGATCTAAGTTAGGAAAATTAGCAACAAGAGCCTGTACCCAAGACTTTCTCCCAGAGAGGGTGCAGCCTACCACAGCTCTTGCCTTCTACCAGGGTCGTCTACCTCCAGAGCCTACCTTGAGGAAAGCCCCACAGGCTCTGATCCACATCCTGGAGCCCTGCTCTCATTGTGTTTTGTCAGCATTCTTTATGTTATTTTGTACAATCTAGTGTCTTCTGTGGTAGATCCCAGTCATCCTGAGCTGCCTGCCTTGATGGGCTACTTTAATTCCCAGGGATCGATGTTTGCTTTCTTTTGGTAGTTGTTGGTGATCTAGTTGTTATTTGTGATAACTTACAACTCAAAATAAAACAATTGAGATAAGAGATTTTATTTAAGGGTTCAACTTTCCTGATAGTAAATGTTAGTGGAGAATTACACTTTCTACATTGCTTGTAAACCTGGGTTGGCATAGGGAGTGGATGTCAAAGTCGCCAGGAAAAGTGCTACTTTGTGTGTGTGCTTTACATTGTATTTGACAGGTACAGAAAGGGAGAGAGTGCTCCCATCTACTACTTCACTCCTTCAAAAGCCCACATTAGGATTGTCTAGAGCCAGGAGCTCAGAACTTAACCCAAGTCTCCCACACAGGTAGCAGAAACCCAATTTCCTGGCCCATCACTGCCACCTTCCAGGGCACTTAGCAGTAGGAAGCTGGAGTCAGGAGTCAGAGCCAGGAAGCAAACCCAAGTACTGTGATACGTGTCACCTTGACCACTAGTATATGCCCTTTCCAGAAATTTTGTAAAGAAAATGTTTGTGTTAAAGGCAGAGTTATAGAGAGAAAGGGAGAGGGAGAAAGAAAAGCAGAGAGATCTTCCATCTGCTGGTTCAGTCCCCAGATGGCCATATGGCCAGGCCCAAGCAAGGAGCTTGGAACTCCATCCAGGTCTCCTACAGGGGTGGCAGTATCCAAATACTTAGACCATCTTCTGCTGCTTTTCCAGGCACATTAGCAGGGGCTGGATGAGAATCAAAGCAGCTGGGATTCAAACCAGCACTCATACGGGATGCTGGTGGCATAGGCAGCAGCCCAACCCACTGTACCACAACATCAGCCCCTAGAAAAAATTTTAATTAACTCATACCTTCCCTTTTCTTATGCAAGATTATGCTATGTTGAAAAATCACTCCATTTTCCTAATTCCTCAGAACTCTTAAAGTCAAGATTTCAAAAGCCGTAGGAATTCATATCCTCATTTTCTGAAGCCAGGGAGGGAAACTGATTAAATTCACTTGCATAATAACTTTTACTTGGCCTGGGGGATGCATCTTGTTTTATCTTAAGCACCATCAGTATGTATCTTCTAGTAGCTTAAAAGTTCTTTTATGCCTACATTGATAAGGACAGCGTTAGCTTTTAAGTTGCAGTTAAAGGAAAAAAAATTGAAGACTCCTCTTATTCATGTTCTATGGATTATTCCATAGTAATTTCCTAAAGGTTCTAAAAATAAAACTATTTCTATCTTACTTTCAAGAGAATCTTAGCCAGTGCTTTTACTTTGGATGTGTTCGTCCTTTGTTCTCTATCAATTCAGAAAACGGAAGCTGCTTCTGATGGGTTGATAACCCTCGGGGGAGGGGTGAGAAATGCAGTGGATTCTGAAGTGCTGCATCTCACTTCACACTACCCTTTCCTTCTGTCATCTCCTGTGCTGACTTGGAATACCCAGCATTAAGACTGCATACTCTTCCAGTTTAAACCATTGAGGAACTGTTGGGTGTCTTTTATGATTTGTTGGTACAGCTGAGTTTTATCTACTTACAAGTTACACTTCACATATGACCAATGCGTTTGAAGTAGTCAACAATAAAAATAGGACCACTAAAAAAAGCAGGAGTAAGGGTAGGTTAGCCCAGTGATTAAGAGGTCTATGTGCTGCATGGGTGAAGCCACCACTTGCAACCAACTGTGTCAGAGTGCCAGTTCCAGTCCCAGCTGCTCCTGCTTCAGATCCAGCTCCCTGCTAATGCACCTGGGAAAGTAGTGGATGATGGCCCAGATATTTGGTCATTTGAGAGACCTGGATGAAATTCCAGGCTCTTGGCTCTGGCCTTACCCAGCCCTGGCTATTGCAGCCATTTGGGGGGAATTGAATCGGAGGATGGAAGATCTTGGTCTCTCCTCCTCTCTCTGTAACTCAGCCTTTCAATGAAAATAAATCATTCTTTAAAAAATTGTCCACATCCCACATCAGAGTCCCTAGGTTTGAATCCATGTCCAGCTCTTAATTCTAGCTTATTGCTTGTGTAGACCCTGAGAGACAATGGTGATGGTGCAAGTAATTTGGTTCCTGTGATTAAATAGGCCACACGAATTGAGTTCTTTCCTCCTGTAATCTTTCTGCTTGCCCCTATTAATTCCTGTGTGTTCCCTCCCAAAACCCATGATACTAGAAAATATAAGTCAGTTTTGATTAAACTCATTAAAATAACCATAATTCACAATATTTTAATGTTACAAGAGTCTGAATATCTCAGACACATAGGAAATAAAGAGACAGGAAACATAGGGGAAAATAAATAAAACTTATTTACTTACAGCATAAGAATGAGTGTTAGTAAAATGGCACGGTCTTATCTGAGGCACCATCTAAACTCTGGACGACACCTTGCACAGTAAGCTTCAGCCCAGGATACAGCCTGGCTTACTAAGTCAGGTGACCAGATGGCCCAACCATAAGGGGCAACTCCACCTCCAGGGGATTCGTTGCTCCCACTTCCCTACCCCTTGCAAAGCTGCAACAGGACCTGCTTCCCTGCATATGTGGTCGCTCTCTCTCTCGATCCATTTTCTCCTTTGTCCTCTTTTTGCCCTCTCTCCGGCCTGTTGAGTTCCTCCCATCCAACAATAAACCATTCCGTTTAAAACTCCGGTGTTTGGTGTGTTTTGTGGTGGCCTTTCATTGGTGCTGTGACTTGGATTCAGGCTCTCCAGTCGACCTTACTCTCCCCCTGGGGAATCTCAGCTTCTCTGGGATCCTGGCCCCCTGCCAACCACAAAACTCACCCTCAGACCTCCTTCGCCACTGAGCGCTCCAATTCCCATCCACACACCAGCCCTTCAAGATCCTGTAGACAGACATGGTGGGCAGAGGATCCTCTCATCACAACCCTCTATGTGTTATAGTTCCAGGTGACTTCACCCCCAAAGTCCTGGTACTAGGCACCACAACTCCTATGGCCTCATGCCTCTACAGACTTTGTGCCCTAGGCAACAGCAGGTGTGGGTGACGACTCACTCCCTGTTTCCCTTCTATAGGCTTACTCTCCCTGTCGGATGGCTGTGATACTGGGACACCTGCTATCTGCCAGTCCTACCTCTGCAGGTCACTATAGGAACATTCATAGATGGAATGTGGATTCCATCTCAAATTGGCCCCAGACCTCGACAACCAGTCCAAATGGACACTTAATGGCACGTTTGACCCTGACGGGATCTCTACCACTTCTGTGAGCATTTGGAAAAGTGGAAGGAGATTTCCTATCTCTAAACCTTCTCTTTACACCTTGTGATCTCCTGTTCAAGCTCTCTTAACGGCCAAAGTTCTCACTAAAAATCTGGAACTTCTCTTCTATGTTCCCTGCTCTGACTCTCTGTACCTCTCCCTCCCACCTGGGAATTCCAAGCTCCTGCTCACCCTTATCTCACGTCACCTATCCCACCTTTCAGATGGCACTTTGTTTTATCGTGAGCAAGCCAGACAGGATAATCACGTCTCCTGATGGGTGTTTGGCCTGTTAGGGTGTCAGCTGAAAGCTGCATTCTGTTCTTTCCTCGGAGATTAATTTGTCAGTGAGACTGGGTGCAGCCTGGAGTGAGACTTTGATACCTTGTACCTCATCAGGTGGCCTCAATTCCTACAAATTCAATTTCCTGGTCCCAATAGAAGGTATTTCCTAGATATTTCATTTGTTAGCTCTGCGTTAAAGTCTAATTATCCCATTTGCAGACAGGTAGTTTTTCAATCTAGACTCCCATTAGATACAGTCCCCATGTGGCTGAATTTGTGTAGGCAAGTTTCAGCATGTCACTGGTATCTCCTACCTTCCTTCTTAAGCTCCCTCTGTTGGGTCACTTCTGTCGGGTCCTTCCTATGTGGTACATACTTCAGAAGAGTTTTCCTGGGGAGAATTTTATTCCCCTACTATGCTTCTTTGTGACTACACCTGCCTAGTCACCAACTTATATGGTAATCAGAGCTGGTACTCTAAGCTTAAAAACACTTTTGCTAAGGCTCTCTCACCATGAAGGCTCAAAAGAGTTGCAAGATGTGCTGGCCCCTCTACCCTGACTCCTGTCACAGAACTGTCTCCCTAACTTGATTCTTGCTCTATTTCCCTGCATGTGCTCCAATATGCATTAAATTGTTTTCCAAAGGGTCCGAGTCTGTTAAATTCTTTTCCACAGTGGTGGGTCTATTTAGTGAGCCAGACTCCTTCTCTTATCATGTTTGACTATCGTTGAGGCTTTTAATCCTGGTGGATGAGAGTTTTTTTTTTTTAATAAGTTTTTTATTGCCTCCCATTGTTGTAATTTTGCCCAGGGGCCTCTAGGCAAGAATCCAAGCCCAATAATCTCAGATGCTATGAATACTTCTTGAGACACCTCCAGACCTGACCCCCATCCCTGAGGCTGGTTTGACCAACAGCTCCTGCATTTAGACACTTCCAGTATTAGCTTTTGGTTTGGGGACAGCTGTTATCTCTTCGTAGAGCCTCCAGTTTTCTCTCTACCCTGCCTCTTCATATGCTCTTATAGGAGCCTCCTTTTGATAGCTTTATTTAATTGGTGACTGTCATTTTTCTAGCCAGCTCCAATAAGCTATTTTCTCTTCCCTAGTTCTGGCTCTGTTAAAATTGTTACAAGTTATGGGATGACTGCATGTGCTAAGTTTTTATTTGTGATGTTTGGGATGAGCAAAGAGACAGATTTTGTATTCTTTTAATCTATTGTGTTCTCTACTGTGTGTTAAGCTCTGTTTAGGAACAACTGAGTTAGGAGTTACTGTATGTTTGAATATATACTCATTCAAAAGCATCTGAGTAGTCACCTTATGACAGTGATCAAATCTGGTCTATATTATGTCATGATGTTTAGGGATCTTGTTTCTACCAGATATTTTAAACCTCCTTGGCATCCTTGAAAGCCATTCAAAAGAAAAATCAAAGTTCTAAATTCTTTGGACTTTTATAATTCCAGTTAGGCCCCTGGAAATAAAGGATTTATGTCTCATCTTGTAGAGACACCAACTAATCAGGCTATTTGGATTATATTACAGGTCCTGTCAAGATGTGAAGTGGTGCTAAATTTTTAGTTATGATAATATAAAATACAACTGATGCAAATGTCCAAAAATTAAAAAGTCTAATGATCTTGTGTTACCAGACATGATAGTTATCTTAATGAGACAGGCCCAGAGGCCTAAAAGCGATAAATGTTTGTAAAAATCCTATAGGTGCTTTCAAAAATAATGTGTGGAGTAAGCAAGCACCTCTTGTTGGTTAATGAATTTATAATTTTAAACATGGCTGTTTAAAGTCTTTTGTCATCCACAGTTTGTGTTCTCCTCCAAATACTAACAGTCAGATTTGCTGCTCGTAAAACTAAAACATGTTGGTTCTGTGTTCAACTGTGTCCTCTAGGGTCTGAAGGATGGTTCCCAGTGACTTCTATTGTATTCAGTACTTTGGGTTGGCTTTGTAAGCAGTTAAAGCCAATAATGGACTATGGTTGCAACTGAAAGTATAGTTAATTGAGGTTACTAAGAGCAGAAAGTAATTCAAATCAATTGGTAATTTAAAAAATAGTTAGGGGCCTATGCTGTGGCACAGTGGGTTAACACCCCGGCCTGAAGCTCTGGCATCCCATATGGGTTCTTGTTCAAGACCCGGTTGCTCCACTTCTGATCCAGCTCTGTGCCATGGCCTGGGAAAGTAGAAGATGGCCCAAGTCCTTGGGCCCCTGCACCTACGTGGGAGAGCGAGAGGAAGCTCCTGGCTCCTGGCTTTGGATCAGCACAGCTCTGGCTTTTGCGGCCATTTGGGGAGTGAACCAGCAGATGAAGACCTCTGTCTCTGTGTAGCTCTGACTTTCAAATAAATAAGTAAATCTTAAAAAAAAAAAAAAAAAAAAAAGGTTAAAGACTTTAAGAAACTATTACTGAAACTGTTTTATTATTTTATCTTGTATGTTATGCTAAACATGTGTATATATATTGCTAAACAAATCAAATACACATTTTTGATTCATGTGACTTAAATCTGTGGTGTTTTAAATTAGTTGACTTGTTTGTACTTGGTTTACTGGTCAAACATGTTACACTTGTGTTACATATTTAAGCAACGTTTCCAAATACAGGTACTCTTGAAATTTAGAGCAGGCATTGGGCTTTCTGGTAAATGTTTTCAGAAGTTGTTATTTAACAGTTGAAATTGTTTGCTATGCTTTCATTTAATATTAAGTTATTGACACTAAGCAATCTGGGAAGGCTGGCTTTTTCCCTCATTTCTGTCTTCTCTTCAAGATGAGAAACTTACTCTATACTGAGGGACTCTCCAGAGTGTACAGTTTGATTTTTAGATCTTATAAAAGGATGACTAACACTTTTCTGTACTAATAGCATAACAAAAATGAGACCTTAAGTTATGATTTCATAGCTAGATTTACTTTGCCATGGGTAAACAGACAAAACCTCCCTTTCAGACCAAAGGAAGGGAGAGAAAGTTTTACTAATGACTTCAAATTTTATATATAAGATGGTCATCATGTTTGATGTTAAAGTGAGAACATAGCTTTCCTCATGGCCACTGTTTACCTCACAGAAAAGCCACTACCAGAACATGCCTATGACTATAGATTTCCAGTTTAGGCCATCAAGGATTAGGGACTGAGCAACCCTTTGACTTGGAATCCTCTTAAAGTTTTCCTCTAGTCTGCTTTGAAAAAAAAAAAAAAAAAAAAAACCAGGAGGAAGAGGAAGCTAGGCAGTGGAAGCAATGTCAAGATAGGTGGCAGGCCAATTAATGGCTGCTCCACAGTGATCTGCCATCAAGGAGACCCAACAGGCCACTCCACTGCATTGGTTTTCAATCTGGAAAACCAGGGCTTCAGCAGAAGTCAGCTTGTAAAGAGCCCTGGCAGCTCTGCCAGCCAAGAGTTGGGTCACTGGAAACAGAACTACCCCAGAGTTGAAGGACTCCCAGCTCAAGAGCTGAAGAACTTGCTGGCTGTAAGCTGAAAAGCCCTTCACTCAGCCCAGCTTCCAAAGTAACTACTGTTGCCGAAGTTGGAATCAGGAGTCAGAGTTGGGAACTGAACCCAGGTTCTGTCATGTGGGATGTGGGCGTCTTAACCACTATACAAAATGCACATTCTGTACAAGTTTTATTTATAACTAAATGAATGTTCCCATTATTAAGGTTTTTATCTCAGTCCAAACCTACCCTCCTTACTGACACTGGAGCTGGGGCTTGGCAAACCATATTTCTACGGTGCAAGCTGGCTCCTTAGTAAATTCTGTCAATTGTGTTTGTCTGTACTGGGGTGGTGTGATTTAGCATCAGAGTACCTGGTGAAGGGAGAAAGGAACACTTGCTTCTTCCTATCTGTGTCCCAGTCCTGGGAACATCAATCTGTGATGCTGCATCTCCTACACAACACTGGAAGAAACAGCCTCCTGCACCAGATGCCTGCACCAGCTGCCTCCAGACCCTCCATCCTGACTTCCAGCTCCATGGGGATTCTCCTCTGAGCCTCTAAATTTTCATCTATCCAACCTCTTCCTTTTGTTCCCCCAGAGGGTGGCGGTTGCTTCCTGCTGTTGCTTCCACCCCTTCTGTCTTTTTAGTCACCTAATGAGCAACTTCATACCTAATGGATGATTCTTCATCACATTTTTCCTTGTAAAATAACTAGTGTTACTGGATACAGCTATGCCTCTTACTATGTTCACTTACTTGAAGACGCAGGATGCCACCAGCAGAGGCATGCGTTCCGCCTGAGCTATTGCTGCAAAGGCCTTCCCATCACACTCAGTTTTTGGTAAATAGGAAGTTTCTTTTAACAAGGAAGCCTGGAAAACATTGTTTTATTCCTTATTTTAGGTAGTCATGCTTACTATAAAGATTGTAATTTGGTCCCTTTTAAGGTGTAAATGAACTGTGTTAGACTTATTGCTGCATGAAGCAGATGTGGGTTAGAAAAAGTCTGAGCTTGGGTTTCAATTTTCTATTCCTTAATTTGGTAAATAAAATGAAAATGGTGGTGCTAACAGCTTACCAGGAAGTCTGGGTTCTTTGGTGATTTGCTACTGGAATAGTTAAAAACAGAACATTTAGAAGAATGATAGACTGCTAGATCTATGAGGAGAGATGATTACATTGGGAGCCAATGTTTATATTTTCAAATGAAATTTAACTTTTGGCTTTCTGGAAAGCCAAGGCAATAATCATTGCTTTTTTGAGCAAGTAAATAAAATTCCTTTCCTTCTAGAGGTTATTCTATTGATAATTGGAATGTCCAGGGGTTTTCATGACCAACTGGAAATGAAAGGCTAAGAAATCAACCAAAGGAAAATATAAAGGTCAAGATTATGGGGCAGAAAGCACCTGGATTTTGAGTTCAAAAAAAGAATGGAGGAGTCAAAACTGTTTAGGATTTACCTTAAGAGCAAGAAAAGAAAAATATATACCAAGTATTGGCAGAATAAACAAGTCAATGAAGAATTCTATGGCTGGTAAAGTTTGAGAAGACTTAGATCTGCCTCATAAGATACTAAAAATCTTCACACTGATAGGAAATAACACAAGATGCAACTTAAATCCATAAGATAAAATGAAATAGTAAACATGTAGATAACACTTTAAAAATGTATAAATGTATTTTAGAACTGTACTGTTGAGTTTAAAGATACATTGACATGACAATAGCACAAAGATGGAAGAAGGAAAAGTATGGTAGAATTTTTGCCATATTTTACTGGAATAAGCTTTGTATTAACCTGATGTAGTTTATCATGACACATACAGAAATCCATAGCACAGCTGCTAATACTAAAACAATTGAAAATGGACAGAATTAAAGTGATACATTAAAAGGAATTTGACACAAAAGAACCATAAAGGAAAAAGAAACAGACAAAAAAATACATGCACCATCTAAAAGACAAATAGAAAAAAAGGCTGACATTTCCAAGTAAATAACTATATTTAATGTGATTACACTCAAAAGGAAGATGTTGTCAAACTAGATTAAAAAAAAGCAATATCCAAGGTAGGCATTTAGCCTAACAGTGAAGGTACTTGCTAAGACTACCGTGATCCATATCAGACTGAATGGGTTCGATTTCCAGCTTTGGTTCTTCAATCTACTTTCCTGCTGATGTAGACCCTGGGGACAGAGGTGATGGGTCACGTAAATGGGTTCCTACCACCCACGTGGAAGACCTGGGTTGAGTTCCTGGCTTCTGACTTTGGCCCCTGGCATTTGTGAGAGTTTGGGGAATCAATCAATGGATAGAGCTCTCTATATCCTTCTCTGCCTCCACTTCTGTCTCTACCCCTTTCCCTATGCCTCTCTGCATCTCAAGTAAATTTTTTAAAAAGCAGTGTCCAGAGTACATGCTATTCATAAGACACAACAGATTCCAAGATACAATCTCTTTAAAAGAAAAAGCTATTAATATAATTGATGTGACTATATTTTTTTTGAGGTTTTTTTTTTTTTTATCTTTTATTTAATGAATATAAATTTCCAAAGTACGACTCATGGGTTACAATGGCTTTCCCCCCCATACCGTCCCTCCCACCCACAACCCTCCCCTTTCCCACTCCCTCTCCCCTTCCATTCACATCAAGATTCATTTTAGATTCTCTTAATATACAGAAGATCAGCTTAGTATACCTTAAGCAAGGATTTCAACAGTTTGCTCCCACACAGAAACATAAAGTGAAAAATAATAGATGATTTTTTTTAAATGATGATGAAATCAGATCAGACCTATTGTCATGTTTAATCCCAGTGAGAGTCAAGTTGGGAATTGATAATTTCTTTTTTTTTTTTTTTTTTTTTTTTTTACAGAAGATCAGTTTAGTGTACATTAAGTAAAGATTTCAATCGTTTGCACCCCCATAGAAACACAAAGTGAAATATACTGTTTGAGTACTCGTTATAGCATTAAATCTCAATGTACAGCACATTAAGGACAGAGATCCTACATGAGGAGTAAGTGCACAGTGACTCCTGTTGTTGACTTTACAAATTGACACTCCTGTTTATGGCATCAATAATCTCCCTATGCACCAGTCATGAGTTTCCAAGGCTATGGAAGCCCCTTGAGTTCTCCGACTCTTATCTTGTTTAGACAAGGTCATAGTCAAAGTGGAGGTTCTCTCCTCCCTTCAGAGAAAGGCACCTCCCTCTTTGAAGACCTGTTCTTTCCACTGGGATCTCACTCACAGAGATCTTTTTGCCAGAGTGCCTTGGCTTTCCATGCCTGAAATACTCTCATGGGCTTTTCAGCCAGATCCGAGTGCCTTTAGGGCTGATTCTGAGGCCAGAGTGCTATTTAGGACATCCGCCATTCTATGAGTCTGCTGAGTATCTCACTTCCCATGTTGGATCACTCTCCCCTTTATTTATTCTATCGGTTAGTGTTAGCAGATACTAGACTTGTTTATGTGCTCCCTTTGACTCTTAGTCCTTTCATTATGATCAATTGTGAACTGAAATTGATCACTTGGAATAGTGAGATGGCATTGGCGCATGCCACCTTGATGGGATTGAATTGGAATCCCCTGGTATGTTTCCAACTCTACCAATTGGGGCAAGTCAGCCCGAGCATGCCCCAAATTATACATCTCTTCCCTCTCTTATTCCCACTTTTATGTTTAACAGGGATCACATTTCAGTTAATTTTCAACACTTAAGAATAACTGTGTGATAATATGACTGGTTTAATTCTGTAATTAAGTAGAACAGACAAAAAAAAATACTATGAGGGATAATGTATTAAGTTGTCCATTAGCAGTCAGGGCTATGCTGATCAAGTCACCATTTCTCATAATGTCCATTTCACTTCAGGAGGTTTCCTTTTTGGTGTTCAGTCAGTTGTCACCGATCAGGGAGAACATATGGTATTTGTCCCTTTGGGACTGGCTTACTTCACTAGCATGATGTGTTCCAGATTCCTCCATTTTGTTGCAAATGACTGGATTTCGTTGTTTCTTACTGCGGTATAGTATTCTAAAGAATACATATCCCATAATTTCTTTATCCAGTCTACCATTGATGGGCATTTAGGTTGGTTCCAGGTCTTGGCTATTGTGAATTGTGCTGCAATAAACATTAGGGTGCAGACCGCTTTTTTCTTTCTCAATTTAAACTCCTTTGGGTAAATTCCAAGGAGTGGGATGGCTGGGTCGAACGGTAGGGTTATATTCAGGTTTCTGAGGAATCTCCAGACTGATTTCCATAGTGGCTTGACCAGTTTGCATTCCCACCAACAGTGGGTTAGTGTCCCTTTTTCCCCACATCCTCGCCAGCATCTGTTGTTGGTAGATTTCTGAATGTGAGCCATTCTAACCGGGGTGAGGTGAAACCTCATTGTGCTTTTGATTTGCATTTCCCTGATTGCTAGTGACCTTGAACATTTTTTCATGTGCCTGTTGGCCATTTGGATTTCCTCTTTTGAAAAATGTCTATTGAGGTCCTTGGCCCATCTCTTAATTGGGTTGTTGGTTTTGTTTTTGTGGAGTTTCTTGATCTCTTTGTAGATTCTGGTTATTAACCCTTTATCTGTTGCATAGTTTGCAAATATTTTTTCCCATTCTGTTGGTTGTCTCTTCACTCTCCTGACTGTTTCTTTTGCAGTACAGAAACTTCTCAATTTGATGCAATCCCAATAGTTGATTTTGGCTTTGACTGTCTGTGCCTCCCAGGTCTTTTCCAGAAATTCTTTGCCTGTGCCAATATCTTGAAGGGTTTCTCCAATGTTCTCTAATAACTTAATGGTGTCAGGACGTAGATTTAGGTCTTTAATCCACGTTGAGTGGATTTTTGTGTAAGGCGTAAGGTAGGGGTCTTGCTTCATGCTTCTGCACGTGGAAATCCAATTTTCCCAGCACCATTTATTGAATAGACTGTTCTTGCTCCAGGAATTAGTTTTAGATCCTTGATCAAATATAAGTTGGCTGTAGATGTTTGGATTGATTTCTGGTGTTTCAATTCTGTTCCATTGGTCTATCCATCTGTTTCTGTACCAGTACCATGCTGTTTTGATTACAACTGCCCTGTAGTATGTCCTGAGGTCTGGTATTGTGATGCCTCCGGCTTTGTTTTTGTTGTACAAGATTGCTTTAGCTATTCGAGGTCTCTTGTGCCTCCATATGAATTTCAGCATCATTTTTTCTAGATCTGCGAAGAATGTCTTTGGTATCTTGATTGGGATTGCATTGAATCTATAAATTGCTTTTGGGAGAATGGACATTTTGATGATGTTGATTCTTCCAATCCATGAGCATGGAAGATTTTTCCATTTTTTGGTATCCTCTTCTATTTCTTTCTTTAAGGTTTTGTAATTTTCATCGTAGAGATCTTTAACGTCCTTGGTTAAGTTTATTCCAAGGTATTTGATTGTTTTTGTAGCTATTGTGAATGGGATTGATCTTAGAAGTTCTTCCTCAGCCATGGCATTACTTGTGTATACAAAGGCTGTTGATTTTTGTGCATTGATTTTATATCCTGCCACTTTGCCAAACTCCTCTATGAGTTCCAATAGTCTCTTAGTAGAGTTCTTTGGATCCTCTAAGTACAGAATCATATCGTCTGCAAAGAGGGATAGTTTGACTTCTTCCTTCTTGATTTGTATTCCTTTGATTTCTTTTTCTTGTCTTATGGCTCTGGCTAAAACTTCCAGAACTATGTTAAATAGCAGTGGTGAGAGTGGGCATCCCTGCCTGGTGCCAGATTTCAGTGGAAATGCTTCCAACTTTTCCCATTCAATAGGGTGCTGGCCGTGGGTTTTTTATAAATTGCTTTGATTATATTGAGGAATGTTCCTTCTATACCCACTTTGCTTAGAGTTTTCATCATGAAAGGGTGTTGAATTTTATCAAATGCTTTCTCTGCATCAATTGAGATAACCATATGGTTTTTCTTCTGCAGTCTGTTAATGTGGTGAATCACATTGATTGATTTGCGAATGTTGAACCATCCCTGCATACCAGGGATGAATCCCACTTGGTCTGGGTGGATGATTTTCCTGATGTGTTGTTGTATTCTATTGGCCAGAATTTTATTGAGGATTTTTGCGTCTATGTTCATCAGGGATATTGGTCTGTAATTTTCTTTCAGTGCTGCATCTTTCTCTGGCTTAGGGATTAAGGTGATGCTGGCTTCATAGAAAGAATTTGGGAGGATTCCCTCTTCTTCGATTGTTCTGAATAGTTTGAGAAGAAATGGGATTAGTTCTTCGTTAAATGTCTGGTAGAATTCAGCAGTGAATCAATCTGTCCTGGGCTTTTCTTTGTTGGGAGGGCCTTTATTACTGTTTCAATTTCTGTCTCAGTTATGGGTCTGTTTAGGTTTTCGATGTCTTCCTGGTTCAATTTAGGTAGGTTGCATGTGTCCAGGAATCTATCCATTTCTGATAGGTTTTCCTGTTTGCTGGCATACAGGTCCTTGTAGTAATTTCTGATGATTCTTTTTATTTCTGTGGTGTCTGTTGTTACGTTTCCTTTTTCATCTCTGATTTTATTGATTTGGGTCTTTTCTTTTTTTAGTTAGTTGGGCCAATGGGGTGTCAATTTTGTTTATTTTTTCAAAAAACCAGCTTCTCGCTTGGCTGATTTTTTGTAATGTTTTTTTGGATTCAATCCTGTTAATTTCTTCTCTGGTTTTAATTATTTCTCTTCTCCTACTAGATTTGGGTTTGGTTTGCTGCAGTTTTTCTAGGTCCTTGAGGTGCACTGAAAGCTCATTTATTTGGTACCTTTCCAATTTCTTGATATAGGCACTTATTGCTATAAATTTGCCTCTCAATACTGCTTTTGCTGTATCCCATAAGTTTTGATATGTTGTGTTGTTGTCTTCATTTACTTCCAGAAAGTTTTTGATTTCTCTTTTGATTTCTTGAATGACCCAGTGTTCATTCAGGAGCATGTTGTTCAGTCTCCATGTGTTTGCATACTTTCTGGGGTTTCCTGAGTTGCTAATTTCCAGCTTCATCCCGCTGTGGTCTGAGAAGCCGCATGGTATGATTCTAATTCTTTTAAATTTGCTGAGACTTGCTTTATGGCCTAGTATGTGATCAATCCTAGAGAAGGTTCCATGCGCTGCTGAGAAGAATGTGAAGTCTGTAGATGTAGGGTTGAAAGTTCTGTAGATATCTGTTAGATCCATTTGGGCAATAGTGTCAATTAAATCTGCTGTTTCCTTGTTGATCTTCTGTCCGGATGATCTGTCTATTTCTGAGAGTGGAGTATTGAAGTCCCCCAGTACTATTGTATTGGAATCTAAATCTCCCTTTAAGTCCCTTAACATATCTTTTAAATAGACCGGTGCCCTGTAATTAGGTGCATATACATTTATAATAGTTACATCTTCCTGTTGAATTGAACCCTTAATCATTATATAGTGTCCCTCTTTGTCTCTTTTAACAGTTTTTGTATTAAAGTTTATTTTGTCTGATATTAATATGGCTACACCTGCTTTTTTTTGGTTTCTGTTGGCATGGAATATCTTTTTCCAACCTTTCACTTTCAGTCTGCATGCCTCTTTGTTAGAGAGATGTGTTTCTTGTAGGCAACAAATAGTTGGGTTGTGTTCTGTGAGCCAGTCAGCCAAACGGTGTCTTTTAACTGAAGAATTCAGACCATTAATGTTCAATGTGACAATTGATACGTAGTGACTTTGCCCTGCCATTTTCCCGGAAATATTTTCTAGTATATGCTTTGAGCTTCCCGTGCTCTTTTACTGGTAGGTGTTCTTCCTTTCCCTTCTTTCATATTGATGGCCGTGTTTCTGTGTTTCTGAGTGTAGCACATCTTTAAGTATCTTTTGCAGGGCCGGACGAGTGGCCACAAAGTGTTTCAATTTCTGTTTGCTATGAAAGGTCTTTATTTCACCTTCATTCACAAATGAGAGCTTGGCAGGATATAATATTCTGGGCTGGCAATTTTTCTCTCTTAGCACCTGTGCTATGTCTCGCCATTCCCTCCTAGCTTGTAGGGTTTCTGATGAGAAGTCAGCTGTGAGTCTGATTGGAGATCCTCTGAGAGTAATCTGACGTTTCTCTCTTGCACATTTTAGGATCTTTTCTTTATGTTTCACTGTGGTAAGTTTAATGACCACGTGTCGTGGTGAGGATCTCTTTTGGTCATGCTTATTGGGGGTTCTATGAGCTTCCTGTACTAGGATATCTCTGTCCTTCTCCAAACCTGGAAAGTTCTCTGCTAGTATCTCACTAAAAAGGCCTTCCAATCCTTTCTCTCTCTCCATGCCTTCAGGAACTCCTAGAACTCGAATGTTGGTTTTTTTAATAGTATCCTGTAGATTCCCAAAAATATTTTTTAGGTTTCTAATTTCCTCTTCTTTTCTTTGGTTTGACTGTATGTTTTCCTGTGCTCTACCTTCTAAGTCCGATACTCTCTCTTCTGCTTCACCCATTCTGTTTTTAAGGCTTTCTAATGTGTTTGTCATTTGATCTATTGAGCTCTTCATTTCATTTTGATTTCTCTTGACTATTACACTTTCCTGTTCTACTAGTTTCTGAGTTTCATTTTGCTTCTTCCTTAAAATTTCATTTTCACGAGAGAGATTTTCAATCTTGTCCATTAAGGATTTCTGTAGTTCAAGGATTTGCTTTTGAAAACTTCTAAATGTTCTTATCATAAATTTTTTGAAATCCGTATCTTGCATTTCTTCTATCTCATCATCTTCATACTCTTGGCTTGGGGTGTTTTGCTTATTTGGAGGCATCATAGTGTCATCGTTGATCTTGCTCCCTCTATTTCTGTGTTTGTTACTCGGCATAGTTAATTCTTCTTGCGTCACTGTGCGTTTTTTTTCTTTCTTTTTTTTTTTTTTATACTGTGTCCGTGTTAAGTGGACTGCCTGCTGTTGGAGGAGCCTTGGAGGCTTGAGATGGGTGCGGCCTGAGAGCTCTGCCTGGTTCTTCCTGGTTAAGGGTGTGCAAAGGTGACACCCTCAGGTTATGCGTGGTAAATCTCTCTCTTTTTATTTATTTATTTTATTTATTCAGGGGGTAAGTAACACCGCAGGGCAGGGCTGTGCAGCATTGATGGTATTTAGCTTCCAGTCTTTGGCTCCTCTGGACTCCCACTGGGTTGCCTAGGCTACTGAATTGTAGTGACTCAGTTCCTTAACTCTCCCCCATTGATATGTAAATCCAAAGAGGAGGCCTGCTCTTTGTCTCTTGGGAATTCTTCAAGCCTTGCAGCCTTGTAACCTTTGCAAGGTTAGGGGGAAGAGAAACCCCGAAGCTTTTTTTTTTCCTTCTTTCCAGTAGTGAGTTTGCTGCACTTTCCGGCCCCCCTCTAGATTCTGACCCCCGTTTCCCCACCAATGTCTCGGGTTATTGAGCTCACCTCCCCTTCCAGCGCTGATGTGTGGACTCGGAGCCCTGAGCGTCCCAAGTCTCCCCGCTGTTGTCTGTGTGGCATGCACTCCCCTTGGAGCACTGTCGCATAGACCCTGGGGCTTCTGCGGCTGGGTCCCGCTGATGTGACTATATTAATATATTAATGTAGGACACAGGAAATATTACTAGAAGCAAAGAGATTTTATAATTGAATCAATTTACTATGAAAATAACACTTAATTTTTAATCATCTCAAAAGATCCTCAAGTAAGAAACAAAAAATGTATAAGAGAGGTAGATAATTAAAACTATAGGGGTAGGCTTTTAGTAAGGTAGTTAAGATGACATTTGGGACACTGACAATCTCACACTACAGTGCTTGAGTTCAAGTCTCAGCTTTATTGCTGATTCTAGCTCCCTGCTAATGCGTAAGAGACAGCAGGTTACAGGTAGGCCTGCCAGTCATGTGGCACACCTGGATTGAATTCCTATCTGTTGAATTCAGCTTGGCCTAGCCCAGGCTGTTGTAGATGTTTGGGGAGTGAACCTGCAGATGGGGGATCTTTGTCTCTCTGCCTTTCAAATAACTAAAAAAAAATAATACTATTCAGACTTCAATGCCCCACTTTCTACATTGGATACAAAAAAATAGATATAAAATAAAAATGGATATAGAAGAATTCAAAAATACTATCAATCTATTTCAGGTGTAGTTTGTAATAAATTAAAAGGCATTTAGCCACCCATGTCCTACCCAACAGAGAAATACAAATTAACTTCAACTATACATGGAACATTCTCCAAGATACATTGTATGGTAAACTATAAGTGAAATGGAGAACATGTGGGTAACTCTTTAAAAATGTATACTGTATTTTACAACCCTATTATCAATCACTCAAAGTATGTGCTCTGACCACAGTGGAAATTCATTACAAATGAGAAACAAATTTGAGAAATCCTGCAATATTTAAAGTTAAATAAACATACTTATGACTAACCCTAAGGACTCAGAAGTCACGTTAGAAAACTTGGGCCTGAATCAAAACAGAAGCACAGCATTTTATATACATTAGAATGCAGCTAACAGTGCTTGAAAGAAAATACATCACTTAAAAAATATTTGAAAGAATCTTGAATCAATAATCTAAGCCTTAGGCCGGCGCCGTGGCTCAATAGGCTAATCCTCCACCTTGCGGCGCCGGCACACCGGGTTCTAGTCCCGGTCAGGGCGCCGGATTCTGTCCCGGTTGCCCCTCTTCCAGGCCAGCTCTCTGCTATGGCCAGGGAGTGCAGTGGAGGATGGCCCAGGTGCTTGGGCCCTGCACCCCATGGGAGACCAGGAAAAGCACCTGGATCCTGGCTCCTGCCATCGGATCAGCGCGGTGCGCCGGCTGCAGCGGCGGCCATTGGAGGGTGAACCAACGGCAAAAGAAGACCTTTCTCTCTCTGTCTCTCTCTCTCACTGTCCACTCTGCCTGTCAAAAAAAATAATAATCTAAGCCTCTACCTTAAGAAAAATAGACAAAGAGCAAATTAAACCCAAAACAGAATGCAGATAAAGAAATACTGAGTAGGGCAAAACTTCAACTTATCCTAAAAGGCTAGTTATATAACATAGTAGGTCATTCTTAGCCATGGTTTCACTTCCTGAAGTTTGAATTATTCATGGTCAACTGCAGTCTGAAAATATTAAATGGAAAATTACAGAAACAAGTTTTTAACTGGGCACTGTTCTAAGTAGCATAAACCATCCCTTGGTCCGACTTGTCCATGGTATAGGAATGACCATCCATTAGTCACTCAGCCAGCTCAGTTGACAGATCAAGTCACAATACTGCAGTGTTTGTGGTCACATACTATATAGTTATAATTATTGCTTTATTATTGCTAATCCCTCCCCACACTTAATTTATAAACTAAACTTTATGTAACAGATGCATATGTAAAGGATGAAAATAGTATATATAAGTTTTAGTATTATGAACAGGTTCAGGCATCCATTGAGGGTCTTAGGTAAGAAAAGGTAACTGTATCTGAAAGCCAGACAGAAACTTCACAGGAAAACAGGAAAAAAGAAACACTGACACAAAAATTCTGAACAAAATATTAGAAACTGGGACCAGCAACATTAAAAAGAATTATACACCATAACCAAGTGGGATTTATCCTCGGAATGCAAATTTGTTTAATAAATGAAAATCAGTTCATGTGATACAGCATATTCCAAGAATAAATGCCAACAATTGATTTTCAACAGACTCAGACAAATCATTCAACAGTTTCACACCAATTCATGATAAAATACTCAACAAACTAGAAGAGTAAGCTTACTTTCTCATCCAGATCAGGGGAGTCTACAAAAACATTTAATTGCTTCCTATTCACCCCATTGCTGGGGGAAGGACTCTTGCTCCAGGGTTCTGGAGATGACAACACACACAAAGCCTTACACTTGAGGAAGATCTCAGCAGCAGCTAATTAGTGAAATATACTCACAGCCCAGAGAGAGTGGAGACCATGTTCCGTGCAGGGCCACACAGGGGTTGCACTGGGGAATGGCATGACCAACCAAGGGCTCTGGAAGGCAGGTTTGTAATATCAGGAGGGTGGGATGTCCTTGGTGCTTATGGGAGGATGTGATTGCCTCATTTGCATAATTTCATGGGCTGACAAGGAAATTAAACCCAATATGCAGAGATAAATGGAATTGTACCTAGTTAGTTTGATAAGAGGAGTTTTTGGGGTTTAAGGACTTATGCATGAGAACAGAGTAGGCAGGGGAACTCAGGCCAACAGAAGCCCTCCCAATTTACCAAAGCAGCATATACTTTTGACCGTTCATTTTAGCCCTTACCACATCCACCCACACTCTAACATAGCACTGGTGAAAAAATAAACTCTCCCTGAGATTAGAAAAAAGGCAAGGATGTCCACCCTTACCAGTTTATCTTATTTTTACTAGATAACAAGTACTCAGAAATAGAGACATTTCTCTTCCAAAAACAAGATAAACTCTATCCTTTGAGATTGAAAAATTAAAATTTTGGAAGATTTTTGAATAATTTAGAAGATGCTAAGCCTTGAGGCCTAGTATTCCCATTATGAAGTCATTACTGCACAGCATGTAACTTTGAGCTAGTCTGTGCTCTTGAAATCTGAAATCAACAGGAGTTAGGTGAAAAATTCAAGTCCTACGTAAATGGGGCCACTTCCAACCACAGAGCTTTCCAGCTCATTAATTATGTATGCATCTCAAGCAAGGTTTAAAAGGCATCATAGGAATCTATCTCCAGACAAAATATTCAGGATTTTCTTTCTTATCAGACAACTTGTTCCTGCCCACTCCAGTTTAGCATCTTATACTACTTTCTATACAACCACATCTGAATGTTTGACTGTAAGCTCACAGCTCTGAAGACATTTGGTGCAGGACAGCCCCCTAGAAATCCTACTTGGAATCACTGTGAGGTTTGCTGTTTCTCTTTATAGAGGCAAAGGTCACTTCTCATGTTGATGGCATTCCCACCATCATTATTTCTAGGCTGGCGCTGTGGAAATGTCTGAGTTCTTATCACTCTTAGTTAATATTCATCTACTCCTGCTATATTGGTATTAATTCACTACTATCATCTGGACAATAAAAATTTTATTTTTATAAATAGCACACAAGAAGTTTTTTTCATAATGATACCCTTAGTGAAAAAACTTTCCCTGTAATACTGAAAAAAGTAGAGATATAGACTTTCTTAATATTCAACAAATAACACATTTTCTATTTCCAATGTGATATCATGAAAAAAAAAAAGATGGATATAGTTTTTATCCTAATGGTATAGACATTAGATGAGCACACAAGTAATTAATGGTCATGTTATAAAAGCTAAAGAATTGGTGCCAGTGTTGTGGCGTAGTGAGTAAAGACACCACCTGCGACACTGCCATCCCACACAGGCACTGGTTTGAGTCCTGGCTTCTCCACTTCCAGTCCAGCTCCCTGCTAATGCACCTGAAAAGGTTGTGGAGGATGGCCCAAGTGCTTGGGTCCCCACACACACATGGGAGAGCCAGAAGAAGCTCCTGGTTTCTTATTGGCAAACTTCTTGTCATTGCACCTCAATCAGTGGATGGATGAGCTGTCTCCCCCCCTCTCTAATTCTGCCTTTCAAATAAACAAATCTTTAAAAAATAAAAAAAAAAACCAAAGGGATATATGTAAGTACATACGAGGGGACCTCACAAGTTTGTGGAGAAATGGAGTTGAAAGGTAAGTTTAGGAGCAATTGTTTAGCCTAGCAGTTAAGATGCAGCTTAAGAGGCTGGCGCCATGGCTCACTCCGCCTTCAGCGCTGGCATCCCATATGGGTGCCAGGTTCTAGTCCCAGTTGTTCCTCTTCCAGTCCAAGCTCTCTGCTGTGGCCCAGGGAGGCAGTGGAGGATGTCCCAAATGCTTAGGCCCCTGCACCCACATGGGAGACCAGGAGAAGGCACCTGGCTCCTGGCTTTGGATCGGCACAGCGCGCCAGCCATAACGGCCATTGTGTGTGTGTGTGGGGGTGAACCAACGGAAGGAAGACCTTTCTCTGTCTCTGTCTATCTCTATCTCTCTCTCTCTCTCTCTCACTGTCTAACTATCTGTCAAATAAATAAGATGCAGCTTAAGATACTTCCCATATTGTTGAAGCTGGATTCAATTCCTGGCTCCAGTTCCTGACTCAAGCTTCCTGCTAATGCAGATCCTGGGAGACAGCAGATGACAGCTCAAGCAGTTGGATTCCTTTACCCACATAGACCTGTATCGAGTTCCTGGCTCCAGGCTTCAGCCTGGCCCCATCCTAAATGTTAGACATCTGGAGAGTGAAAGAGCAGATGGCAATTCTCCTTCTGTCCCAAATTTTCAGTGTATTTTGGTGCCAAAAATGTGAAATCTATACATGCTTTTATAATATATTTTGCATGAATATTTGAAGACCTCTCACATGCATGTTTTTCAAAAAATTGTTGCACCAAAATAAACTTATCTTTTAATTGCATTTTCCACATCCTTACTGAATTATCCTGTAATATGCTAGGAACAAGTCAATAAAGGGACTCAATATAAGCTGGAAATATTGTAGGCTAGAAAAGAGATGTTCAAGCTGAGATCTGAAAAATAATCTGGTGTTAACTGAGTCAAAGGGAAGGAGAAGTGTCACTAGTATGAAGATTGGGCATGGTTAAGAACTCCCTGGATGTCACTGACTGGAATTCAGAGTGAAGGGAGTGTCATACTGGCACAGTAGGCTCTGAATTTCATTCAAGTTGTATTTTAAGAATGTTTAAGCAGCGTATTGTCATACTCAGATTAGCACTGTAAAAGAATCACTCAAGGAATCCTTCTGGCTCTAGTTAGAGGAGACTGGGAAGGGAGGCCAATTAGGAGCCTTTCCTAGCAGTTCAGGAGAGCAATGATGGGTTTCATGGATTGTTGTGTTGGCACCAAAGGTCAAGACACTGCAGAGGTAAAGCTATGAAGATGCGGCACATAAAGCAGACTTGGGGTACCAGAGTTCAGTGTGGGACATATGGGCCTGGCGTGTGAAGTTTACAGGGACAGAGGTTTTGTCCATCCTGTTCACTGCTACATCCCAGCAGTGCTCGAGTAGAGAAGCTGAACAAACAGCAAGATGATGTTAGTTCAGAAGAGAGGTTGGAAGTCAGTTGTATCCAGATGCTATCAGAAGACAGAGGGGCCTGTGTTGTGGTACATCGGGTTAAGCCACTGCCTGCAATGCCAGCATCTCATATGAGCACCAGTTGGAGACCTGGCTGCTCTGCTTCCAATTCCGCTCCCTGCTAACACACCTGAGAAGGCAGTGGATGATGGCCCAAGTACTTGCATCTCTGTCACCCATGTGGGAGACCCAGATGGAATTCTTGGCTCCTGCATTCAGCCTGGCTCTGCCCTGGCTGTTGCACACATTAGGGAACTGAACAGGGGATGGGAGATCTACTTCTCTATGGGAGATCTATTTCTCTATCACTCTGCCTTTCAAATAAACTCATTCAATTATCCACTTGAAATATGTGCTATTAATCATAAATTAACTCCACCTCAATAAAGCTATATATATCCCCAACTCCAAATATTAATGTGATATTAAAAATTTTCTATTAACCCAATTCTGCATTCCTAGAATAACTTTCATTTGATCATTATTTATTGCTTTCTTAATGTGGAACTGGATTCTGTTTGCTAATATTTTATTATTTTTGCATTCCAGATCTTTTTAAATTTCTATTTTCTTCAGTTTTATATCCAATATTAGAAGATTTTATTATATGAATTCCACATGGTCCTATGGTCTGTTGCATTTGCTAGCTTGTAATCCGTTTCTTTTTCTGTGTTTGGTAATTTTGCACATTCAGTTTGTATTTGCTTTAATCTAGCATGTAAGAACCCCAAAGGGCTCAAGCAGGAGATGCAATCTCCAGGATTTTATTTATTCATGCCATACACCATCATGTTCTACCAACCTAGGACTACTTTATTTTCTCAGAGGAGACAAATAGCCATTTTTATTGTTGTTTCTCACCCAGTGCTTCAGCCCAAATAGATATCCCCCTACTGCACCTTTTTTTAAAAAAATTTGAAATAGAGAACGAATCTTGCACCTGCTGATTTAGTCCCCAATGGCTGCAATAGCCAGAGCTGGACCAGTCCAAAGCCAGGAGCTTCAATCCAGTTTTCCCACATGGGTGCAGGGGACCAAGCACTTGGGAATCCTCCACTGCTTTCCCAGGTCATTAGAAGGGAGCTGTATCAGAAGTGGAGTGTTATGAAGTTCCAGCATCTACATGGGATGCTGGCATTACAGGTGACAGCTATGCCTGCTATGCCACAATGCTGGCCCCTCCAGCTGCCCTTGATCAGTTCTTTATTTTTTTTTATACATTACTGAGATCCAAGCCCTTCAATGGGTCCTGACCTTGTACTTGCATCCCACATGGTTTCCTTGTCCTGCATAGGCATGGGGTATTCCCCTCTGCGTCACCTTAACCAAGATCAACCCCAGGCTCCAGACTCCAGGTATCCATGCTTGCTCCAGGGCAGGCAGGCTTCTCTGTTCACTCCCAGCCCGTTCTCAGCTCAGTTCTTTAAATCTTGGCTATTGGGAATTTCTTAGTTACTTTGCAAAAACTGTAAAAGACTTATTTGAAAGAGTTAAACAGAGAGAGAGGTCTTCCATCTGCTGGTTCACTCCCCAATTGGCCACAATGGCCAGAGCTATGCTGATCCAAAGCCAGGAGCCAGGAGCTTCTTCCAGGTCTCCCACATGGGTACAGAGGCCCAAAGCCTTGGGCCATCTTCTATCGCTTTCCCAGGCCATAGCAGAGAGCTGGATTGGAAGTGGAGCAGCCGGGTCTTGAACCAGTGCCCATATGGAATGCTGGCACTGCAAGTGGTGGCTTTACCTGTTTCACAGAACCAGCCCCAAATTCAGTCATTTTTAAAAGATGTTTATTCACTTGAAAGGCAGAGTAAAGAGAAAGAACTTTCATCTGCTGGCCCACTCGCCAAATGGCTGCAACATTAGGGGCTAGACTAGAATGAAGCCAGGAACTCCATTCCAGGTCTCCCACATGGGGGGCAGGGACCCAAACACTTGGGCCATCTTCTGCTGCCTTTCCAGGCACATTAACAGGAGCTGGATCAGAAGCAGAACAGCTGGCATGCCAACGTGGGATGCTGGCATTGAAGGTGGCAGCTTAATTTGCTGCACCACAAAGGCAGCCCCTCAGCCACTTTAGTCTTCTGTTGTTCAGGATCTGTGTGTACTTTGGCAGCTTCTCTTCAGAATTCGTGATCCACAGTGCTGGGGAAAGCAGATCCTCACCAGCTCTTATGGAGATCTTTCTCTTCACTAAATTGGAGCCCCAAGTAAACACATAATCAGGTCAGAAAGCCATCAGTAGACAAGTCGAAAAGTCACTCATACTTCTTGGGTTATGCCGTCAGGATTTTTAAGACCCTAAGGACATTTAGAAATTTGTACATACTCTTTCCAGGTATTTTTTGACTGTTGGTTGTGGCCAATGTGCCTGACAGGCAAAATATCAAAGGATAACGACAATCCAACCTATTACCCAGAACAAGAGACATGGATCTCTCAGCTATGTAACTCCCTCCAGTAGGCTCCAAAAGAAGACATTGTTCAGAGAGACATCAGTTGTTCAGATTTACATGCTTTATTAACTACAGGTTATCATTATCATTACTAGTGGCTGCAGCTCACCCCCACCACACCCCCCCCCCATCCCTGAAACAATGAACTTGATCTCAGAAACCACTGCAGTCCAGTTGGCGTTGTCCTAGCCACACATAACCTTCATGGTACACCAGCACTACTTTGATGAATCTCCCTATGAGGCTGAACCTGATACATCAAGCCAGACTAAACAGTTCTCCCTACCTGCCACAGTGGGTGCAGATCACGTATGAGAAAGCGCCTAACTGGTCCAGATGGCAGTCAAAGTTGGCAATCTTCACCAGAGGTAGAAAATCTAAGCCAAAATGATGGCCAAGACCAGCCCTGGTGCTTGGGATACTGTTATCAACCAAGCACCGCTGTCAGTAGCCGCACCTGTTCTTAATTACTACATAAGCACTTTTGAAAGACCTATTCCTAATTCCTCTTCCCTGTGTTTCCAGGCTAATCTAGCCAGACAGGACATCTTCCTACCTGGGAAGGGCAACAAGCAGAGCATGCATGGTTCTCAGTGAGTGACTGTCTCTGGACCATGCCACTGTCAGCCCTCTCTGGCTGTTTCGTACCTGTCCCCACTTTCACTTCTCTAACGGCTGTCAAATGGTGTGTGGGAGTTAGGATGTTTAACAAGGACCTGGCTCCACTTTAAAATGAGTACGAATACAGGTGAGAGGCCTGGCATGTGACAACATAGGGTCCTGGGTTCTGGCTGACTGCATGTTGTGGCTCCCCTTGGTTGCCTGGTACCACGTGTACCTCTCTTGGCACTGATATGCTTGGCCCTGCTCTCCATTTGCCTGCCAGCCCTCATCTAACGTGGCTGCAGGTCCTTGCTTCAGCTGCTGCATCGTTGAGGCCAATCTTATGCATGTAACCTCATCCTACTACCACAGCAGATCACAGCTGTGGTTGCTGAAGGGTCTGGCTTGTGACCAAAAGCTTGAATGTAATTTTTGTAGGCGCAACCACAGTCAAGTATGCATGTTTTTCTTGGCAAGCGTTGCAGAAGGCTGCCTTCCCCATGGCAGACCTGGTGCACTGCCGACTTTTTTGGGAGGCTGTATTCAGGAACATAGGCTCCTCTGGCAGCCAGGCTCTTAGGGATGTTTGCATTTCTAGCCCTGGAAGCATTTGGCTAAGATCTTCCTCAAGTCCTTTGACCAACGCCCCCTTCTGGCCAGTGGCGGAAGCTTGAACCCCAGTAGTTTCCTACCCCCAGCTTCGTCCTCACGGGAAGTCCATGAGACTTGAGTAGCTTCTTGCCAAAGGCTCCCTCAACAATGAAAGGATTCATGTGACCCGGGAGCAGCACACTGTTCGTGGGGGAAGTGGACCGGGGGCAATCAGACCTTGAGCCTCCTTCCAGGACTGTAGCAGGTGGGGAAAGGACCCGTGGTTCCTTCCATGTGGCCCTTCCGCTTCCATGCTCTGCTCGGACACTTCTAGCTCTCCAGGTTAGCTGAGCTCCTGACACCCAGGAGACCCTGAACCCAACTCACTGATTTTCACAAAGTGTGTGAAGAAAGAACCTGCCATTTTCATCTGACTTTGAGCTATATGAAGATGTTTCACATTTCACATCTGTTATCCCACTTCTTGCTAAATATAATCACAGCTGACATTTACAGAAAACTCACGTTGTGCTGGGCACCATATTAAGTTCTTAACATACAATATTTGAGTAAATTGCCCCAAAACAGGTCCTTGCCTTCCCTCTGCTTTATAGGTGAGATGGAAACCCGACATAAACGAATTGCCCTAAATTACATCAACAGGGCATGAGGATTCAAACTGTTGCTTCTACCACTACAAGAAAATTGAGCCCAGAGCAATGAGAATATTCACATAAGGCCACACAACTGCAGGCCAAACCAAAACTCAGGCTTCTAAATCCCTATCCAGCATACGGGGACAATCACAAGGATATGTGAACAAACCAGTGTCAGCTGCAACAGGACAAACGGAATTGCCCAGAGGTTTGGTGGCAGGAAACCTACTCAGGAGCCCAAGTCTTGGGTATCTGTGTGTGTGTGTGTGTGTGTGTGTGTGTGTTACTCTCTCCTGGGACAGTGACGAGGGTGATGCAGAATCCTTACATTCTGATAATCCGATCATGCCTTCTCCTCTTTCAAATGCAACAGATAAAATTGACAGCAGCACGATAGCCCAGACAGTGGGGAGCAGGAACACACCACAGCAATCCAGTGGTGATTGTTCCAAGGAAATTGTTTCTGGGAGAAGATGCTCCGCAGAAATAGATGGTGTTATTGTAGTGGAATAGGAGGACTTTAGGGAGCTGCATTTTTTGAGAGGTTCATAAGTTCAGATTTAATAAGTTAGAGTCCAGTCATTCGGGGGATCCCTAAGTTAAATCTGCATATGAATGGCATAACAAAGAGCTGTATATTGGCATGATGTTATTAGAAAAGAGAATGTTTAGCTATTGGACAGACGTCACACTCCTAGATTCCTGAGCACTTAAAAGGCAGTCTGTGGTACAGATCAGATAGGGCTGTGGTGGGGGGCAGTCCAGTCCTCACTGCCAGGGGCTCCCTGGAAGCTTGCAGAGAACGCAGCCTTGGGGTTTCTCTCAGACTGGGTTCCTTGGACCAGCTGTGGCCCCAGGCGTCTCAGTCTTAAAGCCCTACCAGGGGGATCTCTGCTGATGTGCTAAGTACATACCCATGCATCTTGTCTGCTAAGACAGGGTCCCTAAGGACGCCCAGCCTCACAGTCCTTGGAATGCCGAGTGCTGTCAGAAGTGCTTGTGGCCGGCGCTGTGGCTCACTAGGCTAATCCTCCGCCTTGCGGCGCCGGCACACCCGGTTCTAGTCCCGGTCAGGGTGCCAGATTCTGTCCCGGTTGCCCCTCTTCCAGGTCAGCTCTCTGCTGTGGCCAGGGAGTGCAGTGGAGGATGACCCAAGTGCTTGGGCCCTGCACCCACATGGGAGACCAGGAGAAGCACCTGGCTCCTGGCTTTGGATCAGTGCGGTGCGCCGGTCGCACCGCGCCGGCCGGGGCGGCCATTGGAGGGTGAACCAACGGCAAAGGAAGACCTTTCTCTCTCTCTCTCACTGTCCAATCTACCTGTCAAAAATAAATAAATAAATAAAAGAAGTGCTTGTGTGTGCTTGCTGATGTATCACCATGGTAGTTACAGCGGATTAGCCACATGTGATTTGCAACTTGCTTTCCCCCATTCCCCACAGACCTTATCACTAGGACAGGGCTCCTGAAGACTTGGCCTCACTCCAGGCTCTCAAAAAAGTCCTTAGTGAACAGCATTTAAGAAACAAATGGCTTTTCAACTGTACCTCACGTCTAGACGTCCTGGAAACGGTCCCCGTGCGAAGCTTCTGCCTCAACCCCAGCTCCAGTGGCAGGATGGCAGGATCCTTGTGCCCTAGTCCGGGCACAGAGTGCTTTCCTGGTTCCTTTCAGACTTCGTCAATAATCTTCCCGCATTCTGGAATCACAAGGGCTGAAACTCCACCAATAAACTAGCAACAGGCCTTTTAAGCTTCCTGGCTTGACCTCTGACCTCTGTGTGCTGCACAAGGCGCCCATGGCCCACCTGTCTGCACTGATTACCTCTCCACTCTAAGAATCACCTGCTCCCCAGCAGGTGAATCTCCTCTACGGTCTTCCCCCAATGCTGTTCAAGTTCTGATGGAAGCTGCCCGTCTTGTATCAGGGACATTCCCAAACGTACACTCTTTCCTGAAACTCTCTCTGGCATACTTAAGATGTATTATCTCTCTTTGGTGGTAATCACACAGAAGTCACTTATAGAAAAAAAGATCTCTGAGCTAATTTAAAAAATAAAATGAGCTACTAAAATCAAAATCCTCACAGCGTTAAGAGAATTTTAATTTTCTGAATTTATTTTCAGGACAGCCCTTTGTATTTTATTCAAATTCATGAATAATGGATGACATTTCCTTTAAGATGTCTCATTATATTTGCAGCATACAAATAGAAAGCTTCTGAAAATGGCCTCCTGTCAAATTCATATGATTGCTATTTGTCTGTTGCTAATGTAATTGACTAAACACTCGATTGGACTGATTATGCTTTGCCTTGTAAACCACTTACTTTATAGGCAGAAGCAGCTGTGTTTATGCTTCTGTGGTTTTCGGGTTTCATTATGGAGTTTTCAGCATGTGATTCGAGAGTGATAAGCATGCGAAATCCCTTGGACCAGCTGGGGAGGTCTTTCCTGAGACAGGCAATGTTCCACCAGCGCTTGCGAATTCCCTGGAGTGGGATTCAGGGACCCACACATGAAGCCACTGCAGCCCTGATCACCGTGAGCACGAACCAGAAGGAAACACCAACTCTTTAGGAAACAACTGAGCAACAAAGATTGGAATTTAACCAAGAGTATGGAGCTTCCTCTCCTGCGCCTCCTTCAAACTGAGAAATACGAGGAATTTTGTCTGCTAACTTAGGAGTGTGATACAAATATTCAGAGATGGTGGAGTAAAGAGAGGTGGCCAAGCAGAGGGGAAAGGGAGAAGAGCTGACACAGAAAACAGACCCCAAGAGGATAAAGAGGAGCTCCCTGTAGAGAAACAACAGGGAGAAGAGAAAAGGGAAGAAGATTGGGGACAGACCGAGGCAGAGGAGAGAGTATGGCTAAGAGGCCCAAGAGCCAGCCCAGAGATGTTTGCTACCAAAGCCTCTACAACCCCGTATTAAACAAATGCCCATGCGCCCTTCCACTCATCCTGTAACAACCACTGTCCCCCTGCCTACTCCTCCGCCTTTGAGGAGGTCCATGGCTATACGGTTACAGTGAAGCGAGATGAGTAAATTCCGGAGATCTGCAGAATAATATGGTGCCTAAAGGCAACAGTAAAGTGCTGTGTGCTTAAAATTTTGCAAGGGGGCGGATCTCATGCTGAGTTCCCTTGCCACAAAACAACAATCAAACACAAAGGGGCACAAAGAAAATTCATGGATCTACCTATTATTGGGGTTGTGGTGATGGTAACATGAGTCTACATGTAGGTCCAAACTCACAAAACTGTACAAATTAGGAGCAGTTTTATTGGCACACCACTGATACCTCAATAAACTAGAGAAATTAGATGTTATAATTTTTTTTCAAAAAAAAAAAAAAAACCACCTTATTGTGGCAAGCATTGTGGTGTAGAGTGTTAAGACATCACTAGGGATGCCAGAATCCCATATCGGAAATGCCGGTTCAAGTTCTGGCTACTGTGCTTCAGATACAGCTTGTTGCTTGTTAATCATTATTTTAAATCCCAGTCTAATAATTCCAACATCTCTGCCATATCTGAGTCCTAGTGGCATGCCTGGTGTCTCTTCAGACGTGTTTACTGCCTTTTAGCATGCTTTGGCATTTTTTGTTGGAAGGCAAATAAGCTGTATTGGGATCAAATGAACTGAAATAAACAGATCTTCGATATGAGGTTATATATTAACCCAGCTAAAAATTAAGTTGCGTTTGTTGATTGTAGTAGCTGCAGGTGTCAGAAACTAAAATTTCTCCGATATCTTTGGTTTCATTTCCCCCCTGCTCCATTGTCTTTATCTAGAGACTCCTCCCCACCCCAACACAAGAAATTCTATTGATGGCTCTAGTTTATTCCCTCTCAAAAGACCAAACGAAGATTTTATTGTCTCCATAACAAAACAGAAGATGAAGATTAGAACTGGATCGCTTGCCCCTTTCTCCTCTATCTTCCCAGTTTGAAATGTTTGCATCTCTTGATAGCCAACCTTCTCCTCCATCTGCCATTGGGCTCCCACACTCAAGCCTCAGCACACTCTTCTTTGTAGTTTTCGTCTTTTTCCGGAAAATCGGTTTAGTCTCTCCACCGTAGCCCCTCTGCTTCCTACCATAATGCCGCTTTCCCTGGACACAGAGGGTGTCTGAGCCCTTCTTATACTGTGTCCCTCTGTGCGGCTGGTGCGCACCACACTTCTTACAGAAGACCCAGCGGGTTTTCAGAACGTTTGCCATGTTTGCAGAGCGAGATCGGCGTGGAAGGAAGAGACTCCGTAAAAAGAGTCTGAGGCTTGTAGGTTTGTTATGCTACATTCCCCAAAGATTATATAGGAACCGTGTTCTTGTGGAGAGAAGGGTAGTGGTCCATATTCCTGAGCCTCTGGGCACAAGTGCTCTTAGCCGCCTCCTGCTCCCCACCTTAGGTGAGACTGGAAAGTGAGAGGGCATTGGGTTGAGTATTTCCCTTCCTCCACCTCAAGGAGTTGAGATTGAGCATTTCCTTCTCCTATATTCATTAGACTCTAGTTAACCCCAGTGGTGAGGCTTCAGTAAATTATTTTCCTTGCGGACAAGCCTTTCTTTATGAGAACAGAATTCCCTGAACATGTTGTATCATTACTTTACCCCTTCCCCTGCTGGAAGCAAGGGGAGATTTTTCTCCAGTCTTCACCCTGAGAACCTGGTGGCACCACTCCAAAAGTTCATGGAAAATAGGATTAAAAAAGTTTATTTTGGTGTCAAAAAAATCTTGAAATTCACGCTTAGTGTTTTTATAATGCACATTTTCCAAAACCTTTATGAAGTTCCTTCATTAGGTGGGAGTTCTGCTAAGACCGGGTCCCTAGGAATTTGAATGTTTCAAGATAGTCCACGCTCAATCTCCAGCAATTGCTCAACTCCCATTTGTGTTCCTACCAGGACCCAGTAGCAGGTTTGTCTGGCAGTAAATGCAGAGTCTCTGTATTTTCCTGTCTTTCTGGTCTTCTGGATGGCAATTTTCTCTGTGACCTCAATTTTCTGATGAATCAAAGAGGAGTTGTTAATTTTCAAGTTGTTAATCTTTTTCCCTGTAATAAAGGCAGGAATATTGACTTCTAAGCTGTTGGAATGTCAGACATGAAAGTAGAAGTCACTCTTAATTCATTTGTTTTTTTTTTCTACTTTCCATATTTTTAGCATTATTTACTTTTTAGTATTATTTTTACTAACAACAGTTTTCATAAGACATTTTGAGAAGAAAAAAATTATCCACTCTAAAAAAATTATGCTGCATTGTATTTCACTCCCTCACATAAATTTGATTTTCTATCTACTATATTTTCTTTTACCCTAAACAACATTCTTCAGCATATTTTATATTGCAGCAGATTTGGTATGCATTCTCTGAAAATGTTCGTATTTCATCATACTTTGTGGGCTTTTCAGTTTCTAAAAAAACTTACTTGAGGGAGAGGGGAAGAGAGAAGGAGAGCCAGGGAGAGGGAGAGAGGAAGAGGAAAAAGAGATTGCAATCTCTACATGTGATTCACACTCCAAATGCCTGCAATGCCCAAAGTTGGGCTGGGGCCAAAGCCAGGAGCCAGAAATTCAATCCAAATTTCTCACTTGGGTGGTAGGAATGCAATTACTTGAACCATCCTCACTGCCTCCAAAGGGCCACATTAGCAGGAAGCTCAAGTTAAGAGCTGGAGCCAGGAATCAAACCCAGGTATTTTGATGTAAAATGTGGGGATCTTAACTACCAGACTAAATGCCTGCTCCTATCATATTTTTAAACAGATTTTTTTTACTGAGCTTAGAATTCCGGTTTGACAGTGAATTCAAAGAAGGAAAAGAGGTGGAGAAAAATAAAGAACCTGAGAAAGTTTGGAAGGCAGTGGCTGAATGACAGTGTACCAAAGTAAACTGAAAGTTTTAGGATGAAATGTGGGTCTTCAACAACTCAGAACACTCAGGAATTAGACTCCATAGTGTTTTAGGAAGAATATTCAGTAATGGTTCAGTTCTCCATTTTTTTCATAATACATAATGAAAAGCCTGAGGCAAGATTTCTGGTTTGAAATTCATCTTTCATCATATAATACATTAACTAGTTCCCAAGTAAATCATGGAAGATGTGGATTTTATAGTATTCTGATTTAGAGTAATTTAGTAGATTTCCATACCGTACTGATGCATATTTTTGAATGTTAACAATTGATACAATAAGGCCAGATTTTGAAATTTGGCATCATTCGAGGAAATTTGGTTTTGAGCATTTTTTTAAACTTTGGTCCCTATCTCAGAGCTATGTTTCTGGACCTGTTAATCCATCAAGCAATTAATTACTTCATTACTGTACATTTACTGTTACCATGTAACAAAGTAAGCAATTTGATTTTTAGAAACAAATTTTAGAAAAATCATTTAACCAGTTTTGTACTTATATTTAACCATTTTTTCTTTAAATGTAACTGAGATTCTCATAGAAAAATGAGGTCATAACATTTTTCTTTAAAATTATTTTCCCTTAAGATAGTTATATAATATACTGTGGTTTCCTGTTCAACTGGTAGGATTTCTAGATACTGCAGTTAATTTAAGTAAAAGCTATGTCAGCTTTTATGTATCTAATCCTATTTCTCAATTAATAAACTCATTTGTATTTTACATTAAAAATATTACCATCTTGTTACTGTTTTCTGAAAATAAAATGAAAAACATACAACATTGAAAACTAAGTAATAGGAAAGACAACTTTTCTTAAACATAATTCAGTGGACAAACATATTTGTAATGAAGAAAAATAACATACAGAAAGTAAAAGCGGTAAAAAGAGAATAGCTGATAAGAATCAGGTCAGAAGGATAAGCACCCACCTTTAAGAGTTTCCAATTACTCACTTCTTATAAAAATTTTTAGCTTAGGTGGTAGGAGAGTTTACATTTAAAAGTGTATTTGTTTTGAAAGAGATTTTATTTTCAGGTAAAGATTGAAGAAGACAAAAAGGAGTATGTTCAGGTGGTCTGGAAGGAAGCAAACACAATTATTAATTTAGTAAAGCTGGTCTTGAAGAAAAGAGTACATGAAGGGAGTAATAATCTGAGAAAGAAAGTTGGATATGTATGCTCAAAGTCCTCCAAAGACACACGCACATGTGTTAGAGAAGGTCCTAAATACACTGAGACACAATCATGGAAGAGAAAAGGCTGACTCAGAGACCATGTGTTTCACAGACCTCACAACAAAGATAAACTTACTGATATTGACACTTGCTGCCTTGCTTGATAACACAGGTTGAGTATCTCTTATCCAAGATGCATGGGACCAAAAGGGTTTCAGAGTTCATACTTTTTCAAACTCTGTAAAATATGCATATATGTAATGAAATATCTTTCTTTAAGCCACACACACACACATACACACACACTTCTTTGGTCCACAAGCAGTGCCATGGTCCCTGGTGCTGCCTAGGTAGGTCCAAGTTCTGTTTATTCATTTTCATAGGCAGTTGGAAGTGGGTTCACTTGAGAGCTGTGGAATAGAGGACAGTCACTGTCTCCCCCATGGAAAGGATGGGAGCTGATGGAGATGGGGGAAGGCAATGAACTCAGATCTCTCAGGTTCTCTCTGTGCTCATGCCCACACATGGGAGCATAATGAAGTGGGTGGCCTTTCACACCCCAGCCAAGCCCTCCTTGTCAAGGGTGTCATGTCGGTGGGACTGACATAGCAACCAAGAAACCTGGGACCCAGCTGTTGTGGTTACCATTTTCAACCAGGGCTACCCAGAATTAGGTATACTGAAACGAGGACCCAAGTCAAAGCAATAAATTCATTTCTGTATCACATACACTTCATGCACACAACACAAATTGAAGTTGTACAATATATTTACTGCATCTATACATCTATATTCAGACTATAACTTTATACATTTCCATTTGTGATGTCATGTTGGTGCTCAAAAAGTTTTGAGTTTTGGAGCATTTTTGATTCATATTTTTGGATTAGGGATGCTTAACCTGTGTTACAAAAGCAGAATAGGTGTTTGTTTAAAGCAGCTTATAGAATGTGTAGACCAAAGAAACAACAACAAAAGCGGGTTCAAGCAAAGCATCCATGTATCAGACATATTTAACCATCTCAAATTAATTTTTAAATTAAAGATGTCAAATGCCAGTATCATAGAGCACAAAACTCTTGTAGCACATTTGCTATAATGTAATTTTCCAAGCGGAAGTACCAGGTGGATTTAACAGGTTCCTAAGGAAAAAGTATAGGAGAAATAAAGAACAGAATGCCTCTTTTGGCAGGCTACATGCATGCATAGTAGCCTTTGACTTCTCCTTCCTAATTCTCATTCTTTTCCTCCTTTGCCAGAGCTGCTCATCAAAGCCTTCATAAGTCAAAAATCAGAGAGAAGGACATTTATTTTTATACCTTTACGAAAGTCTGTGTAACATACAATTTGTTTATGGTAACATACAATTTAATAAGTATTTCCCCTCTGATCTGGAATAAGACAAGGAAGTCCACTTCTCATCACATTTATTCAATATAGTAATGGATCAATTAGGGACGGCAGAGAAATAAAGGCATCAAAATTGGAGAGGAGGAAATCAAAATATCCATGTTTGCCAATGACATGTTTTTGTATATGAAAAAACCTAATAAGCTTGCTACCAAAAAGCCATTAGAACTGATAAACTAATTCAACAAACGGACAGGATACAAAATAAACACAGAAACAGTAGGATTTTTGTAAAGCAATAATGATCTTGCTGAGAGAAAAATCAAGAAAAACATCCTATTCACAATAGCTACCATAAAATCAAATGTTTAGCAATGAATTTAACCAAATGTGAAAGATCTCTACAATAAAAGTCATTATGAAAAAATGACATATAAAAAAAACAAAAACAAAAAAAGAACATCATTAAGGACAAAACATGGAAAGATATTCCTTGCTCAAGGATTGGCAGAATTAATATCATTAAATCCCTACAACCTAAAGCAATCTACAGATTCAATGAAATCCCTGTAAAATACCAATGACAATTTACAGAATGAGTAAGAACCATCCTAAAATTCATATGGAATCACAAAAGACCCAGAATAGCCAAAGTGATCCTGAGGGAAAAGAAAATCAAGGAGGCATCAGAATACCTAGTTTCCAAGCATGCTGTAAAGCCATAGTATCTAAAGCAGCAGGGTACTGGCATAAATATTGACACATAAATCAGGGAACAGAATAAAGAGCCTGGAAATTAATCCATGTACATACAGGCAACTGATTTTTGACAAAGGCACCAAGAACATAAAGAAAAAAAATAATCTTTTCAATAAATGGTGCTGACAATACTGGACATACATATGGAGAAGTGTGGGGAGCAACTCGGACTAGACTAAGTTACTGGAATTAAGACTTATTCTATACATCTGCTCTCCCACAATATGGCGCTGGGAGAGGACGAAACAGCTTCTACACAGCTGCCTCCAGTTCAACCAATAAACTGTAGGACCTGCTCCTGATTGGAGGAGAGCAGCGTACTTGGCGTGTGGGTAGCAGAGTTGGGATTGGCGGAAGAGGACTATAAAGGAGGAGAGAGACAACATGCACCAGGAACATCTATCTGAAGGAACACCTGTGCAGCCCCCGAGAGAGCCGGCCGGCGGTGTGCCGCTCCCCTGCGGAAGTGGGGAAAGTGGCAGGGGGAACCACCCTTCCACGGAGGTGGAAGGGACGGTAGCCAACCCGGGAAGAACCAGCAGCAAACCCAGGAAGGGCCGAGCAGATAAAAGAACAGTGCAGGGTCCTGTGTCGTTCCTCCACGAAGACGGGGAGCGACATAATGGTGCCGTGACTCGGATATGAAGCCTAGGCAGGGTTTAGTGCCGTTCCTCCATGAAGAGGGGGAGCAACATAATGGTGCCGTGACTCGGATAGGAAACCTAGGAGGGAAGAAATGGGAAGAAGTGGGAAAATACCAGAGAGAGAGACTAGCAAAGAGCCTAGGGAAAAGCCGGACGGAAAAGGTGCCGGAAGAAGCTATCGAAAGCCTAGGCATCGACTCGGATACGGACTACGGGGGGAAGCTGGGAGAAATCTCTAAGGTTGAAAGCAAAAGTGAAACCTAGAAGAAACTTAGACTCGGATACGGACTGTGGGGAGAAGCCAGGAGAAGTGAGAGGGGAATATTATTGGAAGAAAAGTTAGGAAACATACCGGGTAGAAAAAAATGTGTTAGGGAGGATGAAGCCGCTGCGGGGCGAGGCGCCGAGAAGCAGCCTCGGGGCGGGTGCCGGGAAGCCACGGGGATAAGAGAAACAGAAGTTTAGAAGTAAAATGAGAGAAATAGGAATGCTGGCAGATAGAAGTAAAATAGAAATAGGAATGCCCGGAGATAGAGAAATAGAGAAAAATAAGGCCTCCCCACAACACAGCAATGAGAAGGCTTGGATTCGGTCTGCCTGATTAGTAAGACGATAAGCACCTGCTGGCGGCTAGCAGTTTACCTGCTGCAGGTCACCGAAGACAGGCACGTTATCAATACCAATAAGTCTTCCCCACAAGACGGCAATGAGAAGGCTTGGATTCGGTTTGCCTGATTGGTAGGGCTTGTAAGCACCTGCAGGCAGTTCTAGCACAGCAGAGCATGCGCTGCAGGGCACCGAACACAGGCACGCATCAGCGCCTAAAAACCTCCTCACAACATGGCGAAGAGAGGACCCAGATTCGGTTTGTCTGATTGGTAGGGCTTGTAAGCACCTGTGGGCAACTCTAGCAAGCAGAGCAGAGTGTGTGCCGCGGGGCACCGAAGACAGGCGCGTATCAACGCCAAAAATAAAAAGAAAGGGGGATCTGTGGGGAGCAACTGGGAGCAACTTGGACTAGACTGTCACTGGAATTAAGACTTATTCTATGCATCTGCTCTCCCACAATATGGTGCTGAGAAGGGAGTAACAACTTCTACGCAGCTGCCTCTCGCCAACTTGAGTGATGACCTCCAGGAGCTCATCCTGTTCCTGATTGGAGGAGAGCAGCGTACTCGGCGTGTGGGTAGCAGAGTTGGGATTGGCAGAAGAGGACTATAAAGGAGGAGAGAGACAACATGCACCGGAAACATCTATCTGAAGGAACACCTGAGCAGCCCCCGAGAGAGCCGGCCGGTGGTGTGCCGCTCCCCCGCAGAAGTGGGGAAAGTGGCAGGGGGAACTGCCCTTCCATGGAGGTGGAAGGGACAGTTGCCAACCCGGGAAGAACCAGCAGCAAACCCGGGGAGGGCCGAGCAGACAAAAGAACAGCGCAGGGTTTAGTGTCGTTCCTCCACGAAGAGGGGGAGCGACAGAGAAGAATGAAATTAGATGCCTACTTCTCACCATATACAAAAATCAAATCAAGATACACTGAAGACCTAAATGTATGATCTGAAAATATAAAAATGCTTCCATAAAACAAAGGAAAAATACCTCAAGAAATTGGTGTAGCAATGGTTATTTTTGGATAAGACCCCAAAAGAGCAGGCAGGAAAAGCAAAACTAGACAAATAGGATCATATCAAACTCAGAGGCTTCTGCACAGCAAAGGAAACAATCAATAGAGTGAAGAAACTTCCAAAAGAAAGGAGGAAAACATTGGAAGCTATTTTTCCAACAAATAAGGCATATATCAGGAACTCTATAATAAATTCAGTTACGAATAGACAAATGAACTGAATTGATACTTCTCAAAAGAAGAAATACAAATGGGCAGCAAATATGTGAAAAAAAATTCAATATCACTAGCCATTTGGAAGATGCAAATAAAAAGCACAGTAATGGGGCCACCGCTGAGGTGTAGCAGGTAAAGCCGCCACCTGCAGTGCCAGCATCCCATGTGGGCACCGGTTTGAGTCCCAGCTGCTCCACTTCCAATCCAGCTCTCTGCTGTGGCCTGGGAAAGCAGTGGAAGATGGCCCAAGTCCTTGGGCCCCTGCACCCATGTGGGAGACCTGGAAGAAGCTCCTGGCTCCTAATCAGCACAGCTCTGGCCACTGCGACCAATTGGGGAGTGAACCAGCAGATGGAAGACCTCTCTTTCTCTGCTTCTCCTTGTCTCTCTGTGTAACTCAAAAATAAATAAATCTTTAAAAAAAAAAAAAACCACAGCGAGATATCACCTCACTCCTGTTCGATTGTTAGAATGGCTATTATCAAAAAGACAGAACCTAACAAATGCTGGTGATTATGTGGAGAAAAGGGAACTCTTGTGAATTAGCATAGTCACTATGGAAAACAGTATAGCAATTTCATAAATTAGGATAACTAGGGGCCAACACTGTGGTGAAGAAGTTAAGCTGATGTCTGCTGCATGGCCATCCCATCTGGGCTCTAGTTTAAGTCGCGGCCATTCCACATCCAATCCAGCTCCTTGCTAATGCACCTGGGAACTTCAGTCTGGTTCAGCCCTGACCATTGCGGCTATTTGGGGAGTGAACCAATGATGGAAGACATGTCCCCCGCTCCCCGCCCCCCCCGCCTCTTCCTCTCTGTAGCTCTGCTGTTCAAACAAATAAAAATAAGTATTAAAAAAACCCTAGAACTGCCATATGATCCAGCAATCCCACTGCTGGCTACATACCCAAAAGGCATGAAATCATTTTAACAAAGAGGTAATCTGCTCAACCATGTTTAACTGTAGCACTGGCCAAGATCTGGAATCCATCAAGGTGTCTATCTTCAGATGAATAGATAAAGAAAATGTGTTTTATAGATTGTATGTAATATGGAATATTATTTAGCCATTAGAAATAATGAAATCATTTGCAGAAAAATGAATGAAACTGGAGGACATGAGGTTGGATGAAATAAATCAGACTCAAAATGAAAAATACTGAATGTTCCCCCTCATACATAGGGGGTAAAACAAACAAGCAAGTAAGCCATTGACTCTCAATATGAACAAAGAATGTTGATTACTAGAAGTTGGGTGTGGTGGAAGGAAGAGAAAAAGTTTATATAAAAAAAGGAAGCTGGATGTGGTTCATTCGTTATAAAATATGCTAAATAACATGTTAATAATGAGGATGCAGGTGTGGAACATATGGGAACTCTTTGTATTATTACATCACAATTTTTGTTTCATAAATTTAAAATATTCTGAAATTAAAAGTTAAAAAATATTAACAATTATATCTGGATAGAGAAGTTATAATGATTTCTATTTTCTTCTTCATTCTTTTCTGAATTTGCCAGATTTTCTACCATAAAATACTACCTGAACAACTGCAACCAAATAAACAAATGTAAATGAACTCATGGGTGCATTTTATTTTATTTTAATTAAACAACTTTATAGTTCTATAGTCCCTTTGATAGCTTTACCATCACCTTCTAAAAACTTTGGGCTTAGTTTAACAATTGTATGTGGGATTCTATAAACAAATTGCTTGGCTTAAAGACATTGTAATTTGAATACCTTTGGCAAATTGAGGATTAAACCGAACAAATTGAGAACTAAACGTGAGTTAGCAGGAAGGGAACAATAAAGAAAAAGTTTCATGCTACAGAATGGGGAGAAGTGTCTCTATGTGCTTAAAATTGCATATATGAAATTCATGAAACCAGTTCTCTCTATATAAATGAAAAAAAATCATGAAATAACATTTTCCAAAAAATTACACAGGTGGTGAAGAAGAGAGAAAATTTAGTTTAGAAAAATTCTAATTTGAAAAGAACTTTAGCTGAAATGAACCAATGCTAATTGGTTTTTTTACAATTGTGAAACAGAATTGCAAGCCTTTATGTAAGATTTTAACATCCAAGAAGTTAAGAGTGTCAATTTATATCCTGCTACATTAAAACAAGGTAGAGAAAAAAGCTAAGTTAAAAATGACTGAATTTTCTAGGTTTTATCATTATTATAAAGAACAAAGCAATGAAAGGAATTTATCAAAAGGAATTCACTACTTAGTGTAGGGTTAATTTTATGAGTATCAAAATTATCTGGGAAACTGATCTCTATAAAAATAAGAATGGAAAAGGAAGAGGGAGGAGAAAGAAGAGTGGGAGTGTGGGTGGGAGGGAGGTGGGAGGGGGAAGAATCATCATGTTCCCAAATCTATATTTATTAAGTGCATGAAGTTGCATTCTTTAAACAAAATAATTTAAAAAATTAATAAGCTTGAAAAGAAAAAAAAAAAAAGGATAAGGAATTCACTGACTTGAGGGAATGGTACAGCTAGCCCAACAAGGTTCTAATCATTGAACTGAAGGAGTCATTTGCTTCTCCAGTAGATAACAACGTAATGACCACTATGTACAGAGAAGTGTCTTTGGGAATTCCATATCCAGAAATCCCGCACCCACACTTTCCCAGAGGAAGGTGTAGGGATGGGGAGGGGAGAGGAAGCGTGGACCCACGTTCATGTCCATGAAAACTCCCATCTGAATGCAGACCGCACTCTCAGTCTCTTCTGGGATGCCCACCCGGCCTATAAAGATATAGGAGTTTCTGTATTTTCAATCAAACTTTGTTAAATCACCTTCTTGTCTGCTCGTTCACTGCTCTCATACTTTATCATGGACAGGGCAAGTTGCCAGGTTACAGATATTTGCTTTCCTCTTATTTGGTTTTCATATGAAGGCATATATTTCTTTGTGGTGTATTAAGCAATGTGCACAAAAATATTCTATTTTTTTAAAGATTTATTTTATTTATTTGAAAGTCAGAGTTACAGAGAAAGAGAGAGAGGAGAGGCAGAGAGAGAGAGAGAGAGAGAGAGAGAGAGAGTCTTCCATTTGCTGGTTCATTCCCCAATTGGCGGCCATGGCCAGAGCTGCGCCAATCCAAAGCCAGGAGCCAGGAGCTTCTTACAGGTCTCCCACATGGGTGCAGGGGCCCGAGGACTTGGGCCATCTTCCACTGCTTTCCCAGGCCACAGCAGAGAGCTGGATTGGAAGTGGAGCAGCCCGATCTTGAACTGGTGCCCATATGGGATGCCAGTGCTTCAAGCCAGGGCGTTAACCCACTGAGCCACAGCACGGGCCCCAAAATATTATATTTTTTATATGCTTATTTCTCCCAGAAAGATAAAACTTTAGAGAATTTAATTTTCAATTATTCTTTCCTCACCTCTCACTCTCTGTTGGATAAAAAATCTTAACTTCCCCTTCCCCACTTTTCCCTACTCCTCACTAACTTAAGTTTTGCTAGGAAAGTTTGGTTCATTTAATTTTAAATTTTGATTAAAATTTCTCTTATTGGACTTCCCTTACATTTCTAGGGTTTTTACACAGCACTTACTATATACATGGTGTGTCCTATTTTTTCCTTTTTTAAAGATTTATATATTTATTCGAGAGGTAGAGTTATAGACAGAGGGAGAGACAGAGAAAGAGCTCCTCCTTCTGCTGATTCACTCACCAAATGGCCGCAACTGCTGGAGCTGGGCTGACCCAAAGCCAGGAGCCAAGAGCTTCCTCCAGGTCTCCCACATGGGGTGCAGGGGCCCACACACTTGGGCCATCTTCCACTGCTTTCCCAGGCCATTAGCAGGGAGCTGAATTGGAAGTGGAACAGCTTGGACTTGAACTGGCACCCATATGGGATGTTGGCTCTGGAGGCAGAGCTTAGTCTACTATGCCTCAGCATCAGCCCCATATGGTGTGTTCTTATCCATTTGGATTTCATCTAAGTAAGTAATATTGACTTCATATGTAGATCTAATATGTAAACAGTTGCTCACCATTGTTTTGCCATGTCTTTGATTCTCCCATTTTAAAGATTCTATTGTGATTGCTGGCATTTATTACTGGCTTTCATTAATCCTTTCTTGAAAATATTCCTCTCTGAACACTTACATGTCCTCAAATATCTTTATTTTGCTCTGAAATGTTATTTTGTGGCTTTATATAGGACTCTCAGAATGAAATTCTTTGTCTAGTCCTCTGATTTTTAGCTTCCAGTTAAGAATGAGAACTTCAAAATAAAATTTTTCCCTTTACAGTTATCTTGATCTTTTTGATAAAAAGCTTTGAATATTTTCTCTTTATCATTAAATTCAGAAACCGCCTAGGATATATCTAAGTATGCAACTCTCCTTCATCATCCAGCCAGGAACTTGGTGTCCATTTCAGTCTGAAGATGCAGATCATTTCATTCACTTATGGCTTTGTCTCCTTCCTGGAACAGTTACTAATTCCATGCTTGGTTTCCTAGAGATATAACCCATTGCTCTCACTTTTTCTCTAAGATTTCTATCTTTGTAGGTTGAATTGAGTCCTCTGTAAAGATAATTTGAAGTCCTGGGCTGGCACTTTGGCTCACTTGGTTAATCCTCCGCCTGTGGCGCCGGCATCCCATATGGGCACTGGTTCTTGTCCCAGCTGCTCCTCTTCTACTCCAGCTCTCTGCTGTGGCCCGGGAGGGCAGTGGAGGATGGCCCAAGTGCTTGGGTCCTGCACCCGCATGGGAGACTGGAAGGAAGCACCTGGCTCCTGGCTTTGGATTGGTGTAGCTCCGGCCATAGCGGCCATTTGGAGGGTGAACCAACAGAAGGAAGATCTTTCTCTCTGCCTCTCTGTCTATAACTCTACCTGTCAAGTTAAAATATATAGATAGATAGATAGATATAATTTGAAGTCCTAACCCTCAGAGCCTATGAATGTGGCTTCATTTGGAAATGAGTTCTGAATCCATTGACTGGTATCATTGATGGCCGAGGGAGATTTGGGACAGAGAGTCACCATGGGGAAGAACGCCACGTGACCACAGAGGCAGAGACTGCAGTGGCACGGCTGTCACTGAAGGAATGCCAAGGACAGCAAGCAAGCCAGAGCAGCTAGGAAGACGCAAGGAAGACTTTTTCCTTAGCAGGTTCAGAGGGAGCATGGCCCTTGGTTTCAGACTTCTAGGCTCCAAAACAGCAAGGAAAAAGCTTCTTTAGTTTTAAGTCTCCAGTGCAATTTGTAACAGCAGCCCTGAGAAATGAATACAAGGTAGTCCCCCTGTTCCGGGAAGGGGGGATGAAGGTGATCTCGGCTCTTGTCTCATGTAGAAGAAGAACTTCCAAATGGACAGGACAGTGAGCAAAGCAAGATCGATTTAAGTCAGAACCCTCCTGCCACAGTGTCAAGGGGAGGGGCTCCAAGAGAGGAAGACCCGAGAAACTTGTCAGAGCGGGGTCTTTAAAGCACAACGCAGGGAGCAGAACTGACAGCTAACAATCACAGGGCCGGGACAAGACCCATCAGAGGCTGGAACTGCAATCCGTGCAGCTTGCTCCTGATAAAACAAAAAAGCCATCAGGAGGGTGAGCTAGGTAATTCTCTTTTTTTTTTTTTTTTTTTTTTTTTTTTTGACAGGCAGAGTGGACAGTGAGAGAGAGAGAGACAGAGAGAAAGGTCTTCTTTTGCCGTTGGTTCACCCTCCAATGGCCGTCGTGGCCAGCGCACTGCGGCCGGCGCACTGCGCTGATCCGATAGCAGGAGCCAGGAGCCAGGTGCTTATCCTGGTCTCCCATGGGCTGCAGGGCCCAAGCACTTGGGCCATCCTCCACTGCACTCCCAGGCCACAGCAGAGAGCTGGCCTGGAAGAGGGGCAACCGGGACAGAATCCGGTGCCCCGACTGGGACTAGAACCCAGTGTGCCAGCGCCGCAAGGCGGAGGATTAGCCTAGTGAGCCGCTATTTCTATTCTCATTGTAAGGAAATAACAGTAAGACAAAGAGGAGGCAAGACATGAGCTCACAGCCAGAACAGGTCTATTCAGGGAGTAAACCTTAGCGACCGCTCACCGCCAGCCTGCACACAGGGTGAGCACGTGGCAGGGAGCCCAACCCCCTTGCAGGCTGGGCTTATATAGTCAAGGCTCTGGAGGGTCATGAGGGGCGGGGTGTTAGGCGGGGCTGACTGGGTTTCTGCAGGCTTTTCTAACTTGGCGGGCCCAGGGCTAAACGGCTGAGGTGGAGCTGAGCTTGTTTAAGGGAGAATGCAGGGGGCGGGGCAGTTCTCTGGGGATTGGAATTTGATCCCAGTCACATAGGCAAGGAACTGAAATGGCGCTAAGGTTTATGCCCTTGCTCCTTCACTCATGATACAACCAGAAACTCAAGAGAAGATGGAGCACCTCCTTGCTATGCTCATGATAAAAGTAAAAAGTCAGAGGGGTAGAGTTGGCATTTTTGTGTTTCTAAAGGCAGCTTTTGGGGGAGAAGCACACATTCTGTTCACTTTTAAAGACTCCTCCTTTTCTCATTCCAACAGGGACCTGATCTAACTGCTTATTCGCCATCTAACTCCTTCACTTGTATTAGATGTACAAGTCTATTGGAATATTCTTTATATATTTTTTAAAGATTTTATTTATTTACTTGAGAGGTAGAGTTATGGACAGTGAGAGGGAGAGACAGAGAGAAAGGTATCCCATCCACTGGTTCACTCCTCAGATGGCCGCAACAGCCAGAGATGAGCCAATCTGAAGCCAGGAGCCAGGAGCTTCCTCCAGGTCCCTGACGTGGGTGCAGGGGCCCAGGGACCTGGGCCATCTTCCATTTTGGCTTTCCTAGGCCATAGCAGAGAGCTGGATCAGAAGAAGAGGGGCTGGGATTAGAACTGGTGCCCATATGGGTTGCTGGCACCGCAGGTGGAGGATTAAGCTACTGCACCCAGCGCTGGCCCTATACTATTCTTTACACTAACAGAATCATTTAATTAAAGAATGATGCATCCATCACTGTTTTTTTTTTTTTTTTTAAGATTTACTTTGTTTATTTGAAAGACAAATTTACAGAGAGAGGTAGACAGAGAGAGAGGTCTTCCATCCACTGGTTCACTCTCCAGATGGCCACAACAGCCAGAGCTGCACTGATCCAAAGCCAGGAGCCAGGAGCTTCCTCTGGGTCTCCCACATGGGTGCAGGGGCCCAAGGACTTGGGCCATATTCCTCTGCTTTCCCAGGCCGTAGCAGAGAGCTGGATCGGAAGTGGAGCAGCTGGGATTAGAATCGGTACCCACATGGGATGCCGATGCTTCAAGCCAGAGCTTTAACCCGCTGTGCCACAGCACTGGCCCCTCTGTCACTGTTAATAAAATTCAGAAAGTATTCCATGGCCTATTTTTGAATGTCTTTAACTCATACATATTTTTATAATTCAGGTTTTTAATCTGTTTTTATCAAATAGCTTTATTTCACTATGCATTTATTCCATTTGGCCTACGTTTCATTTCTGGCTGCTAGTTTCCCTTAGACGTTACTTTTCTTTATTGGCTAACTAGAGCTCCAGTCAGATTTAGGGGGACCCTATGAGGAGCAATTCTGCAGGGGGTAGGAGGCAAAGTGACCTCACAGCTGAGAGTGATTGATGATGACTGTGGTAGGCAGAGCCAGTCCCCTGCTAAGAGGTAACGTGAAGGTCTCCCTACAACATGACCTTCCTACATTCCTCACCAGCATTAGGACAGGGCAGGCATGGCCAACATTTCAGCAACTTCTTGCCATGTAGGAGTCAGAAAGACATGATATGCTCATTCTAGATGACCATTTAGCATTTCACAAGAGTTCCCCCATCTCTGAGGTCCAGCTCTTCCAGAGTAGGAAGCTGTCCCACTGTCCAGGTGTTTTCCAAGGAAGAGGAAGAAATCCATTCTTGTTCTTTCTCTGGTATCCCAGAACTTCAAGTTCAGGACCCCAGGGTAGAAGGAATGAAGGGAGGTCCTGGAGCAAACTTTAATGAGGTCAAGTGGGCAGCTGCAGTTGGGGCAGTGACCCTCCCCTGATGCCATGGCCCTGAAGAGTATGCCTTCTGGCCATGGAACTCTTCTGTTTAGTGCTGAGTGGTGGTGGGAGCTAGCTATGGAGTGGTGCCTACAGGCTAAGGTAGAACCTGCCCTTCCATGCCAGTAAGGCCGGCAGTACCCAAATACGTTTTACTGTTTTACTACTGCCATACTACTTACCACCCCTTGAGGAAGTGAGTCCGACACCCAGAAGATAAAATGCGGCATGCCCTTTTCACCTTTTGGTCTTGTCTTTCCTCCACAATTACCAAAAACAGACTAGACAGAAGAGCCAGATTGTCACACTGAAAGACGTGAGGTGGTATTCCTATTCCTCACGATTCTGTGTGTGTTTCCTGTGTTAGACTAACATGCCTGGCCTCCACTGTACCAGACTGCCCACATGCTGTTCCCATGGCTTGCTCTATTGATTTTATGTCTCTCCAAGAATTATGACTTTCTATTTATTTCTTTTTAATGTTATCCCTCTGAAGCTTTTATAACAGAAAAAAGGGATCTTGATATCAGTGTAAACTGAAGTCAGACCCAGTTAAGTGCAGGGTAAAGATGTTAAGGAGTGGGGCATGCATTGTGGTGCTGCAGGTTAATCCACTACTTATGATGCTGCTATCCCATGTTAGAGCCCTGGTTCAAGTCCCGGCAATACTTGTTCTGATCCAGCTTGCTGCTAATGTGCCTAGGAAGGCAGTAGAACATGACTCAAGTACTTGGACCTCTGCTACCTATGTGGGAAACCTGATTGGAGTTCCTGCCTGCTGGCTTTGGCCTGGCCTAGAACTGGCTACTGCAGCCATTTGGGGAATGAAGCAGTGGGTGGAACATCTCTCCTTCTCTCTCTTTCAAGTAAATGAATAAATCTCTTTTGGCTTTTTAAGATTTTTTTTTTTTTAAGCTGACAGTGTGGTGCAGTTTGTAAAGTCACCATTTGGGATGCTGGCATCCCATATTAGTGTGCTGGTTCAAGTTCCAGCTATTCTATTCCCAATCTAGTTTCCTGCTAATATGCACCCTGGGAGGCAACAGGTTATGGCCCAAGTACTTGGTACCCGGCCACACATGTGGAAACCTGATTCAGTTCCTGATTCCTTGCTTCACCCAATCTCTCTCACCCCTCTTCTCTCTCTCTGCTTTGTCTCTGCCCCTCTCTCCCCCTCTCTCCCCCTCCCTCCGTCACTCTGCCTTTCAAATACATACATACATAAATCTTTCTTAAAAAAAGAGCAGTAGAGATAAGCAATAGCCATTATTTGTATCTATTAAAACAATGTGGTCAGAAGACACATGAGTCTAACTTGTTCCCAGGCTGTGTGACCGTGACAAAGGAGCACATAGTTCTGTCTATACATTACTCTCTCTACAAGGGGCTTCAAAAGTTCATGGAAATGTGCATATCTTTTCATTTCATTTTATTTTTATGTTTTTTTGTTTTACAATTTAACAATTTTTAAAATTTTCCACCTCCACTTCATATGCAGACATTATATACATACACATTTATGCTATTTTCCTTGAAAACAGACATTAATATCACAAAGTGGGGATTCATGACAATGATCACAGTGTGGATCATAATGTGGAGGAAGAAGGGTATATTGTTATGTACATGGTATGACTCAGTGATGCAATATTTATAATTATACACTAAATGATATGACATCCACACAATTTTTTTAACTTTTATTTAATGAATATAAACTTCCAAAGTACAGCTTATGGATTACAATGGCTCCCCCCCGCATAACTTCCCTCCCACCCACAACACTCCCCTTTCCTGCTCTCTCTCCCCTTCCATTCACATCAAGATTCATTTTCTATTCTCTTTATATACAGAATATCAGTTTAGCATATATTAAGTAAAGATTTCAATAGTTTGCACCCACACAGAAACACAAAGTGAAAAATACTGTTTGAGTACTAGTTATAGCATTAAATCACAATGCACAGCACATTAAGGACAGAGATCCTACATGAGGAGTAAGTGTTGACTTAACAAATTGACACTCTTGTTTATGGCATCAGTAATCACCCTAGGCTCTAGTCATGAGTTGCCAAAGCTATGGAAGCCTTTTGAGTTCACTGACTCTGATCATATTTAGACAAGGTCATAGTCAAAGTGGAAGTTCTCTTCTCCCTTCAGAGAAAGGTACCTCCTTCTTTGATGACCTGTTCTTTCCACTGGGATCTCACTCACAGAGATCTCTCATTTAGGTCATTTTTTTTCTTTTGCCAGAGTGTCTTGGCTTTCCATGCCTGAAATACTCTCATGGGCTTTTCAGCCAGATCCGAATGCCTTAAGGACTGATTCTGAGGCCAGAGTGCTGTTTAGGACATCTGCCTTTCTATGAGTCTGCTGTGTATCCCACTTCCCATGTTGGATGGTTCTCTCCCTTTTTTATTCTATAGGTTAGTATTAGCAGACATTAGTCTTGTTTATGTGATCCCTTTGACTCTTAGTTCTATCATTATGATCAATTGTGAACAGAAATTGATCATTTGGACTAGTGAGATGGCATTCATACATGCCACCTTGATGGGATTGAATTGGAATCTATCATTTGGGGCAAGTCAGCTTGAGCATGTCCCAAATTGTACATCTCTTCCCTCTCTTATTCCCACTCTTATATTTAACAGAGATCATTTTTTCAGTTAAGTATCAACACTTAAGAATAACTGTGTATTAATTACAGAATTCAACCAATAGTATTAAGTAGAACAAACAAAAAAAATACTAGGAGGGATTAAGTATTAAGTTGTTCATCAACAGAGTCGGGGCAAGGGCTGATCAAGTCACCGTTTCTCATAGTTTCCATTTCACTTCAACAGGTTTCCTTTTTGGTGCTCGGTTAGTTGTCACCGATCAGGGAGAACATATGATATTTGTCCCTCTGGGACTGGCTTATTTCACTCAGCATGATGTGTTCCAGATTCCTCCATTTTGTTGCAAATGACCGGATTTCATTGTTTTTTTTTACTGCTGTATAGTATTCTGTAGAGTACATATCCCATAATTTCTTTATCCAGTCTACTGTTGATGGGTATTTAGGTTGATTCCAGGTCTTAGCTATTGTGAATTGAGCTGCAATAAACATCAAGGTGCAGACCGCTTTTTGTTTGCCAATTTAATTTCCTTTGGGTAAATTCCAAGGAGTGGTATGGCTGGGTTGAATGGTAGGGTTATATTCAGGTTTCTGAGGAATCTCCAGACTGTCTTCCTTAGTGGCTTTACCAGTTTGCATTCCCACCAACACACAATTTTTATACTCTGTATTAACCTACACAAAAAGAAAAAATGTAAGATTTGTCTTTCTGGGCCTACTTATTTCACTTAACATAATAATCTTCACTTCAATACATTTTGTTATAAATGTCAGGGTTTCATTTGCTTTCATGGTTTAGTAATATTCTATTGTGTATATATACCACATTTTCATCATCCATTCATCAGCTGATGGGTAATTTCATTTCTCATGAACTTTTTGTGGCCTCCTTATATATCTGGAGGAAAATAATACTTTTTCTCTATTTAGCAGGAAACTGACCTTGGTGGGGCATCTCATTAGGTTTGGAAGTAATCAGTTAAGAAGTTGCATTAATATCTCTGGGGGCACAAATCTCCCCTGGAGCTTTGTTTGACCAAGAAGTCCTTCCTTTCTCCTAGGGCAACCTGCAGTCATACAGTGTGTTAGTCATGCATATTAAACATTTGATTATATGCTCAACAGAAATCCATGCAGATCTGACTGGGATCTCTTTACCGATTTCAACTGAAAAGTGTCTACTTACCGGAGGACAGATTTTATTTAAAACACACAACAGAAGGCAACAGAGTCAAGATCCTTTTGTTTGTTTGTTTGTTTGCTTTGTCTAACCTTAATTCTTGTCTTTACGGTTTGGCAAATTCCTATTTTTTTGATTCAAGAGTACTTTTTAAGATAATCCCAGATGGTAAATGTACCCAGATCCTTCCTTCACATAAATGTTTGAGCATTTCTTCAAATGCTTTCCCTGTCTCGTTTCATGCCTTCTCTAAAGATGCTTTTAAAAATGTAGTCTGCAGAGAGTGAGAGGACTAAGAGGAGGAAAACTGACCCTTAAGAATCAGGTTCACAGGAAGACAATGAAAAGTAGCAGCTAGATTTTAAAGACGGAGATGTCAGAGTCAGCAACACTCTGAGATGCATAACAATAACCTGATAAATTTGAAGGTATCTGACTATAATTTAATAAGTTCAAAAACTATATGGAGGGGCTGGTGATGTAGCACAGAGGGTTAACCTGAGGTCTGCAGAGCCAGCATCCCATATGGGTACCAATTTGACTCCTGGCTGCTTTCCTTCCAATCCAGCTCCCTACTAATATGCCTGGAAAAGTGGCAGAAGATGGCTCAAGTCCTTGGGCCCCTGCACCCACATAGGGGACCTGGATGAATCTCCTGGTTCCTGGCTTCAGCCTGGCCCAGCCCTCACTTGGGGAGTGAACTAGGGATGGAAGACTCTCTCTCAGCCTTTCCAATAAATGAAATACATCTTTTTAAAAAAACTTCATTGAGTACCTCATTTATATTTACTGGCTCTTCAAAACCCACTTGTACTTCCTAACAGCCCTCATTTCTTTAATTCTTCCAAGCCCTCTTTAAACACACCATTCTGGGGGCATGTGCTTGTCTCCTGACTTATCTAGAGCAGGCCACATGGCTTCAGAGAGGGCCATTAGTCTGACAGCACAGTGACACCTCAGGTGACGACTGTCAATGCTCCTGCGGCTGTGGCCACCGAAGGTGAGGAGCCACGTTCTAACGTCTGAAGGGTGCGTGTGACTCACAGAAGGTACTTGTAGGAGCTTGCTAGGACTTTCATAACAAGGGCCACTGCCTGGGTGGCTTAAGCAACATGAAATTATATCCTTACTTCTCTGACAGAAGTACAAGATCAAGGAGTCGGTGGGTTGGTTTCTTCTGAAACCTTTGCTTGATTGTAGATAGCATGTTCTCCGTGTGTCTTCACATAGTTTTCCCTCTGTGTGTGTCTGTGTGCTAGCCTCCTTTTTCTTATGAGGATCCCGCTCTCTCATTTTGTGTTAGAGCCATTCATATGGCCTTATTTATCTCTTTAAAGGCCCTATCTCCAAATACATCACTTTCTGGGGGTACTGGGAGATCAGGACTTCAACAATGAGTTAGAAGGGATACAGTTCAGCCCATGACAAGTAATCCTGTCCTCTCTAGTAGAGGGCATTCAAATGGTGAGCTCTCTGTGTTTCAAAAGTTGCCAGAGTCAGAGTCAAGACTACCATTTATTTAGTAGAAAGTTTTAGAAGAACTAAGAAGTTTGTACAAACTCAGTTTAAACATTAGCTCTTGAGCAAGATGGATTCAACAAAAAGCTAGGAGGTATTATTTTAAGCCCAGTATTTGGAGAATCCCACTCCCTACTTCTTCATCCTGTAGGTTGTTTTAATCACAAGGTTGGGAATAGAGGACTGGGAATAGGGGTGTTGGAAAAGGGAGTCATATGCAGTCTGTTGACCCTACTCAGCTGCACAAGAATGGGCCTTGAGCCTGGATGGGAGATAAAGAACCTTCATAACGTGCACTGGGCTTATTCTGAGGGAGAGTATCTTTCCTGTCCCTAGCTTGATGTGCAACTCATTCTCTGTTGGAGAAAATGCATCATATGAACCCTGGCCAGCTCTACTGCTGTATCTGTTCCCTACAGGTAGGAAGCAAGGTCCCACTTACTGCAGCACACAGTGGAGTGTGTGCAGCTACTCTGCTCACATTGTCTGTGGAAGGGATCTGCTAGCCATCAGGGACCCACACATTGCAAGAGCTAGACCTTGTGTACTCTCCTTTCTCTTGCTATAGGTAAGTGACCTGGAACCATGCACTGGTTTCTTCTCTGGTTTTCATTAAACTATCTCTCAACCTTAGCTAAATGCATGTTACATTCTATCCTATTTTACAGTCTGACCATCCAGGAAACAAGAGAATTACTGGTGAAAAAAAGACTGTTGCTTTCCTTCCACCCTTGACCTTACGCTCACTTTTCTAGTCTCAGTCAGTTTCTCAGTCAAATCTCCCTTGACTGTCCTTCCTCTCACTCCAAATTTCACCCATCCAGTCTCTTGCTCTCCTTTTTGAGGGGCTACAGAACCTTCCTTCTTCCTGAGACGAATTCCTCTTGGCGTGTCTGTGTCAATCTAGTCCTCCAAAACTTCTCTGCTTCAGTGATTCTTCCTCATGGCAACACTCTCACTTTCCAAAGGCTGTATATTCTTGGCTCCCCAAAATAAGCTCAGTATTATTAGAGCAAAACAAAACATAATTCTCTCAGTTTTGGTCCTATTTCTCCTTTTCACTGCCAACACTCTAAGGCTCACTGTAGGCTTGAATTCACTTGTTCATTTTCTGTAGTCCATGCTGGACACTGGCATTGTTGGCAGACTTTTCCTGAAGCAATTCCCTCCCCTGGTTTGCTATGGCCCTACCTACCTGTTCTCTCTCTCCCACAGCTCAGCTCCTGTTCCACTTCTCCTCCTGCTCTGTGGTCTCTCAATAGGTGACCCCGCCAGATCCAATGGTACCAATAAAAGCTGCTGTTCAAATACTGACCAAATTAATACAATTTATTTGAACTTCATCCCATGAACCACAAGACCAACTGCCTCCTGGGCATCTCTACATGGGTGTTCAAGTGGAATTTCAGTGTCAGAAATCCTATAGATTAAAAGCAATTTAAGAGACATATCACCATCATAGACCTTATCTCAGGCCCAATTCAAACAACCTGGAAAAAAAAAGATACAATCAGAAAACTTGAACATTAGCTGGGTTTTTAATACTATTATGGAATCTTTATTAAAATATTTGGGTATGGTGAAAGGCTGGAAAAAGATATACCATGCCAACAGAAATGAAAAAAGAGCGGGCGTAGCCATCTTAATATCAGACACCATAAACTTTACCACAAAAACCGTTAAGAAAGACAAAGAGGGACACTACATAATGATTAAGGGATCAATTCAACAGGAAGATATAACAATTATCAATGTATATGCACCTAACTACAGGGCACCGGTTTATCTAAAAGATTTGTTAACGGACTTAAAGGGAGACTTAGACCCCAATACAATAGTACTGGGGGACTTCAATACTCCACTCTCAGAAATAGACAGATCAATAGGACAGAAGATCAACAAGGATACAGTAGATTTAAACGACACTATAGCCCAAATGGATCTAACAGATATATACAGAACTTTCAATCCTACAGCTAAAGATTTTACATTCTTCTCAGCAGTACATGGAACCTTCTCTAGGATCGACCACATACTAGGCCATTAAGCAAGTCTCAGCAAATTCAAAAGAATTAGAATCATACCATGCAGCTTCTCATACCATAAAGGAATGAAGTTAGAAATTAGCAACTCAGGAATCCCTAGAGCATACGCAAACACATGGAGATTGAACAACATGCTCCTGAATGAACAATGGGTCATAGAAGAAATCAAAAGAGAAATCAAAAACTTTCTGGAAGTAAATGAGGATAACAGCACAACATACCAAAACTTATGGGATGCAGCAAAAGCAGTGTTAAGAGGGAAGTTTATATCAATAGGTGCCTACATCAAGAAATTGGAAAGGCACCAAATAGATGAGCTTTCAATTCACCTCAAGGATCTAGAAAACCTACAGCAAACCAGACCCAAATCTAGTAGGAGAAGAGAAATAATTAAAATCAGAGAAGAAATCAACAGGATTGAATCAAGAAAAACATTACAAAAAATCAGCCAAACGAGGAGCTGGTTTTTTGAAAAAATAAACAAAATTGACACCCCATTGGCCCAACGAACTAAAAAAAGAAGAGAAAAGACCCAAATCAATAAAATCAGAGATGAAAAGGAAACGTAACAACAGACACCACAGAAATAAAAAGAATCATCAGAATTACTACAAGGACTTGTATGCCAGCAAACAGGGAAACCTATCAGAAATGTATAGATTCCTGGACACATGCAACATACCTAAATTGAACCAGGAAGACATTGAAAACCTAAACAGACCCATAACTGAGACAGAAATTGAAACAGTAATAAAGGCCCTCCCAACAAAGAAAAGCCCAGGACCAGATGGATTCACTGCTGAATTCTACCAGACATTTCAAGAAGAACTAACTCCAATTCTTCTCAAACTATTCAGAACAATCGAAGAAGAGGGAATCCTCCCAAATTCTTTCTATGAAGCCAGCATCACCTTAATTCCTAAGCCGGAAAAAGATGCAGCACTGAAAGAGAATTACAGACCAATATCCCTGATGAACATAGATGCAAAAATCCTCAATAAAATTCTGGCCAATAGAATGCAACAACACATCAGAAAGATCATCCACCCAGACCAAGTGGGATTTATCCCTGGTATGCAGGGATGGTTTAATGTGCGCAAGACAATCAATGTGATACACCACATTAACAGACTGCAAAAGAAAAACCATATGATTATCTCAATAGATGCCGAGAAAGCATTTGATAAATTACAACACCTGTTCATGATGAAAACTCTAAGCAAACTGGGTTTGGAAGGAACATTCCTCAATACAATCAAAGCAATCTATGAAAAACCCACAGCCAACATCCTATTGAATGGGGAAAAGTTGGAAGCATTTCCACTGACATCTGGTACCAGACAGGGATGTCCACTCTCACCGCTGCTATTCAATATAGTTCTGGAGGTTCTAGCCAGAGCTATTAGGCAAGAAAAAGAAATTAAAGGGATACAAATTGGGAAGGAAGAACTCAAACTATCCCTCTTTGCAGATGATATGATTCTTTATTTAGGGGACCCAAAGAACTCTACTAAGAGACTATTGGAACTCATAGAAGAGTTTGGCAAAGTAGCAGGGTATAAAATCAATGCACAAAAATCAACAGCCTTTGTATACACAGGCAATGCCATGGCTGAGGAAGAACTTCTAAGATCAATCCCATTCACAATAGCTACAAAAACAATCAAATACCTTGGAATAAACTTAACCAAGGACGTTAAAGATCTCTATGATGAAAATTACAAAACCTTAAAGAAAGAAATAGAAGAGGATACCAAGAAATGGAAAAATCTTCCATGCTCATGGATTGGAAGAATCAATATCATCAAAATGTCCATTCTCCCAAAAGCAATTTATAAATTCAATGCAATACCAATCAAGATACCGAAGACCTTCTTCTCAGATCTGGAAAAATTGGTGCTGAAATTTATATGGAGGCACAAGAGACCTTGAATAGCTAAAGCAATCTTGTACAACAAAAACAAAGCCGGAGGCATCACAATACCAGATTTCAGGACATACTACAGGGCAGTTGTAATCAAAACAGCATGGTACTGGTACAGAAACAGATGGATAGACCAATGGAACAGAATTGAAACACCAGAAATCAACCCAAACATCTACAGCCAACTTATATTTGATCAAGGATCTAAAACTAATTCCTGGAGCAAGGACAGTCTATTCAATAAATGGTGCTGGGAAAATTGGATTTCCACGTGCAGAAGCATGAAGCAAGACCCCTACCTTACACCTTACACAAAAATCCACTCAACGTGGATTAAAGACCTAAATCTACGACCTGACACCATCAAGTTATTAGAGAACATTGGAGAAACCCTTCAAGATATTGGCACAGGCAAAGAATTTCTGGAAAAGACCCGGGAGGCACAGGCAGTCAAAGCCAAAATCAACTATTGGGATTGCATCAAATTGAGAAGTTTCTGTACTGCAAAAGAAACAGTCAGGAGAGTGAAGAGACAACCGACAGAATGGGAAAAAATATTTGCAAACTATGCAACAGATAAAGGGTTAATAACCAGAATCTACAAAGAGATCAAGAAACTCCACAAAAACAAAACCAACAACCCAATTAAGAGATGGGCCAAGGACCTCAATAGACATTTTTCAAAAGAGGAAATCCAAATGGCCAACAGGCACATGAAAAAATGTTCAAGGTCATTAGCAATCAGGGAAATGCAAATCAAAACCACAATGAGGTTTCACCTCACCCCGGTTAGAATGGCTCACATTCAGAAATCTACCAACAACAGATGCTGGCGAGGATGTGGGGAAAAAGGGACACTAACCCACTGTTGGTGGGAATGCAAACTGGTCAAGCCACTATGGAAGTCAGTCTAGAGATTCCTCAGAAACCTGAAGATAACCCTACCGTTCGACCCAGCCATCCCACTCCTTGGAATTTACCCAAAGGAATTTAAATTGGCAAACAAAAAAGCGGTCTGCACCCTAATGTTTATTGCAGCTCAATTCACAATAGCTAAGACCTGGAACCAACCTAAATGCCCATCAACAGCAGACTGGATAAAGAAATTATGGGATATGTACTCTTTAGAATACTATACTGCAGTAAGAAACAACAAAATCCAGTCATTTGCAACAAAATGGAGGAATCTGGAACACATCATGCTGAGTGAAATAAGCCAGTCCCAAAGGGACAAATACCATATGTTCTCCCTGATCGGTGACAACTGACTGAACACGAAAAAGGAAACCTGTTGAAGTGGAATGGACACTATGGGAAACGGTGACTTGATCAGCATAGCCCTGACTGTTAATGAACAACTTAATACATAATCCCTCTTAGTTTTCTTTTTGTCTGTTCTACTTAATATGACTGGTTTAACTCTGTAATTAATACACAGTTATTCTTAAGTGTTGAAATTTAACTGAAATGTGATCCCTGTTAAACATAAGAGTAGGAATAAGAGAGGGAAGAGATATATAATTTGGGACATGCTCAAGCTGACTTGCCCCAAATGGTAGAGTTAAAAACATACCAGGGGACTCCAATTTAATCCCATGAAGGTGGCATGTACCAATGCCATCTCACTAGTCCAAGTGATCAATTTCAGTTCACAATCGATCATAATGAAAGGACTAAGAGTCAAAGGGAGCACATAAACAAGTCTAGTACCTGCTAACACTAACCGATAGAATAAATAAAGGGGAGAGTGATCCAACATGGGAAGTGAGATACTCAGCAGACTCATAGAATGGCGGATGTCCTAAATAGCACTCTGGCCTCAGAATCAGCCCTAAAGGCATTCGGATCTGGCTGAAAAGCCCATGAGAGTATTTCAGGCATGGAAAGCCAAGACACTCTGGCAAAAGATCTCTGTGAGTGAGATCTCAGTGGAAAGAACAGGTCATCAAAGAAGGAGGTACCTTTCTCTGAAGGGAGGAGAGAACCTCCACTTTGACTATGACCTTGTCTAAACAAGATAAGAGTCGGAGAACTCAGAAGGCTTCCATAGTCTTGGAAACTCATGACTGGTGCATAGGGAGATTACTGATGCCATAGACAGGAGTGTCAATTGGTAAAGTCAACAACAGGAGTCACTGTGCATTTACTCCTCATGTAGGATCTCTGTCCTTAATGTGCTGTGCATTGAGATTTAATGCTATAACGAGTACTCAAACAATATATTTCACTTTGTGTTTCTATGGGGGTGCAAACTGTTGAAATCTTTACTTAATGCATACTAAACTGATCCTCTGTAAAAAAAAAAAAAAAAAAAGAAATTATCAACTCCCAACTTGACTCTCACTGGGATTAAACATGACAATAGGTCTGCTCTGATTTCATCATCATTTAAAAAAAATCATCTATTATTTTTCACTTTATGTTTCTGTGTGGGAGCAAACTGTTGAAGTCCTTGCTTAAGGTATACTAAGCTGATCTTCTGTATATTAAGAGAATCTAAAATGAATCTTGATGTGAATGGAAGGGGAGAGGGAGTGGGAAAGGGGAGGGTTGTGGGTGGGAGGGACGGTATGGGGGGGAAGCCATTGTAATCCATAAATCGTACTTTGGAAATTTATATTCATTAAATAAAAGTTAAAAAAAATATTTGGGTATGAAATGAAGTTTGTTTTTAAACATTCCTTATCTTTATGAGATATACACCAAAATATTTAAAGATGAAATCATATATTGTCTGATATTTTTCTTTAAAGTAATCTGGCAGGCCGGCACTGTGGTAGAGTGGGCTAAGCCTTCGTCCATGGCGCTAAGATCCCATATGGACACTGGTTCTAGTCCCAGCTCCTCCTTTTCCAATCCAGCTCTCTGCTATGGGCTGGGAAAGTAGTGGAAGATGGCCCAAGTGCTTGGGCCCCTGCGCCTATGTGGGATATCCAGAAGAAGCTTCTGGCTCCTGGCTTCGGATGGGCGCAGCTCTGGCTATTGTTGCCATTTGGGGAGTGAACTAGTGAATGGAAGATCTTCTTCTCTGTCTCTCCCTCTCACTGTCTGTAACTCTACCTCTCAAATAAATAAATAAAAATCTTTTAAAAAACTCTGGCAGGAAAGGGTGTGGAGTATATGGAGGAAATTAGACTAGGTATGAGTTGAAGCTGATGGTAGGATGGTGTCTCCACACATAATCATCTATATTTTGGTATTTTTAACAAAAGTTTTTCAAAATAAAAGGATAAAAACATCAATAAGAGGTCAAAAATACCATTAAATTTTACAAGCATAACACTAAAAATGCAGTGTAATGCTAATACTTTGCAATGAAATGAAATGGTGATTTTTTCTTAAATTTTCATGAGGTTCAATGGTTATCTCAGATTTACAACTACCAAATTTAAACATGGTGGGAAGTTCTCTTTTATAGAGACAGAAATGTTAGTAAGCACTATACTATACAAAAAATATTTTGAAGCACAGAAACACACATAACATATTCTTAAAGGAGAGAGAAGAAGGAAGGAAAGGAGGAGGGAGAGAGAGAAAATAAATGCCTTTTATTAAGGAAACTTCTTCCAAAAAATTTGTGTTACAGAAACAAAATTTTGAAAACACATATTTGAAAATGTTTCCACTGTTAGGCGCTCTTTGTGGTCAAGGAAGACATAAGTTGTCACTTTGACAAATTATTAACTTAAAAACCTTTAAAAATTGGTAATAAATTTCACAGAAAAACTGGAAATAAATTTCATGATTCACTTTAGAATCTTACAAGTAATTACTTTTGCAGAGTTTTAAAAAATTTAAGATTTAAAATTTTTTTTAAAAAAATACACTAAGCAAATTTGGAAGAATAAATGTTAACCTAGTCTCTTAAATACTAATGGTATCAAATGAACTTTGGTGAAGATCAATATCCCCATCAAGACTTAAGCCATTCTACAAGTATTATGTGTTGATAATGGAGTAGGAGGGAAGTAGAAGATTGGAAAATGTACCTATTTAGCATATACTATCCAGCAGACCCTGATATAGATATCATGCTTATATCTCTTTATCATCTCCTTATCATGGTTATTCCATGTCTTTTAGATACAAGTTGAACATCTGTTATTAAAAAAATAAAGCAGAGAGACTGGCACCACGGAGTGGTAGTTTAAACTTCTGCCAGCCCTGTTGGCATCTCATATGATTCATGTCCAGGCTGCTCCTATTCTGGTTTAGTTCTATGTTTATGGCTTGGGAAAGTGGTGAAAGATGGCCCAAATGCTTGGGCTCCTGTACCCACGTGGCTGCAGATTGGCCCATCTCTGGCCGTTGCAGTCATCTGGGGAGTGAACCAGTGAATGGAAGACCTTTCTCTCTGTCTCTCCCTCTCTCTGTCTGTAACTCTACCTCTCAAATATATAAAGAAAACATTAAGAAAGTAAAGAAGCTTACAATCAAAGCCAAAATACAGTGGCTGGCACTGTGGCACAATGGATTATGTTGCTGCCTGTGATACCAGCATCCCATATCAGAACACTGGTTCAAGTCCCAGCTGCTCCATTTCTGACCTAGCTCCCTAATAATGTGCCTGGGAATGCAACAGAAGATGACACAAGCACTTGGGGCCCACCTGCCAATGTGGGAGACATTGGCTCTTGGCTTCCTCCTGGCATAGCCTCAACCATTGCGGCCATTTGGGGAGTGAACCAGTGGATTGAAGATTCTCTCTCTCTCTCTCTCCTTTTCTGTCACCCTGCCTTTCAAATAAAAAAAATTAAAATTAAAAAATACAAAGATGTAAAAACATCCAACTAGTTTGCAAAAGCAAATGATAGGCATAATGGAAGTTGAGAATTTATTAATGAGTACAATTGAAAAGTGATTTAGTAAGTACATCTAGGAACAAACTTTTCCCATTACATCTACATGTCTTTGTTAGGTATTTTTCCAGCTGAGGAAGCCATTAAAACCAGGTGTCCAAATCCACCAAACCAGAAACAAGGCTTTAAAAACATGTTAGAATTCCAATCACACAACTCTCATTAAATGCAGCAGTACAGAGGTGAGCATTTAGCCTAGGAGTCAACTGCCCCATGTCCCACATTGGAGTTCCTGGGTTCAATTCTTGACCCTGCAGATCCTGGGAAGCAGCAGTGATAGCTCAAGTAGTTGGGATCCTGTGAGCTAAATGGGAGGCCTACATTCCATTCCTGTCTCCTGACTCTGGCCCCAGAGCAGGCCATTTTGCGTCTTTGGGGGAGTGAACCAGCAATTGAGAATTCTTTTTCTCCAGCTAATTAAAAAATAAAAATCAGTAAAATTATAGTCACTTATAACATTAAAATAATATTTTGATGACAATAATATTTTAGACATTAATAAATACAATCTTCCTTTTAAAAGTTTATTTGAAATCATTTCATCTTTTAAATTTATATTTGTGTATTGTCTGTAATATGCAGAATGCATTAGTGAAGCATTTGTGTGCAAGTTTGTGTGTGTGTGTGTGCAATTTTTAAATAAATAAAAATTGAATTTCACTCCAGCCAAGACAGCAAGGGGAGCTCCATAGACTCACTCACAAAGAAAATAGGTGAAAACTATAAAAAAAATTGTTCAGTGACAATAATCAGTCCTAAGGTTGGAACCAAGCCACAAATAGGGCCTTGAATGCAAACCCTAGATACCATCTGGTCCCAGTCTCCTAGGTACCCTCCCTTAACTCACTGAACTGAGGGAGTGGTGCAGCCAGCCCCACCAGATTTTAATTACTGGATGCCTGAGGTCATGTGCCTCTCCAATAGATAACACCTAGGTAGCCAGTATTGTCTCAAGGGGTTCCATTTAGAGGAGGTCCAGGTCCAGGGCAGAAAGTAGCTAGACCCTGCATGGAGCCCCCAGCCTGACTGAAGCCCACTTGACCATCTTTTTTTTTTTTTTTTTTTTTTTTTTTGACAGGCAGAGTGGACAGTGAGAGAGAGAGACAGAGAGAAAGGTCTTCCTTTTGCCATTGGTTCACCCTCCAATGGCCGCCACGGCTGGCGCACTGCAGCCGGCGCACTGCAGCCGGCGCCCCGCGCTGATCCGATGGCAGGAGCCAGGTGCTTCTCCTGGTCTCCCATGGGGTGCAGGGCCCAAGCACTTGGGCCATCCTCCACTGCCTTCCCGGGCCACAGCAGAGAGCTGGCCTGGAAGAGGGGCAACTGGGAAAGAATCTGGCGCCCCGATCGGGACTAGAACCCGGTGTGCCAGTGCCGCTAGGTGGAGGATTAGCCTATTGAGCCGAGGCGCCGGCTCTCACTTGACCATCTTACCAACCAGGTGACACTGTGCAGGCAGCTCACACAGAGGATCTACTTAACACTTCAGGGCTGGGCTGCAGGCTTCCCACTCGCCCATGTCCTAAGGCACATGTTACCTGGTTCCTTATCTTACAACCTGGCTGGGCTAGGTCTGTTAGGTAGGAAGTCAGATATGAGCTTATGTGTGTGTGACAAAGGCCTAAAGAGACATTTAGGTCCAACATATGCATCTCAAACTCATCCTGATAACTTTCCAGGGACAGCCCAGGATTTGCATCCTGCCCTGCTCCTTTTACCTGGTAACTTGCGGGTGAGGGTCCTCGCCCCTTCTGCCTGATAATCTTCCAGGTGCAGCCCAGTATCTGCCCTTCCTCTAATGGGGGCAGTGCTAGCCAGACTTCCCCTGTCTGATAACTTCAGGGAGAAGACTCAGATAGGAGTTTTTCTATTTACATCCAAAAAGTCCTTTGTTCCAAGAGGAGCAGAGGTGGTGAAGCAAGACCCATCTCCTTAAACCCCCACCCCCACCCCAGCCTCAACTGACTGAGCACTCAGCCCTCTGCCTCTCTGCTGAGCCACCCACCTGGCCTGCCCAGGTGTACTCTCTCCACTCAACCATGTAACCCCACTCTCCCCCAGTCCGAGCGACTGGGCACTCTCTCTCAGGTTCTGTCTGGAGAGGTGCCCATCCATTCTTACGGACGCCCCTTCCCTTGCTATTTTACTTTCCACTACTCTCTGTCTCATGCCTGAAATCTTTCTGGCACGAAGATAAGAACCCTGCCGTTCTCCAGTAACAGGTCTAATATCACCGCTTGTGGACCAGAGCATGAAACAAAGAAGGAATGTACAAGCCTCTGTGGCTGACACCAGTGACTTGCAACTCTTTCACGATTTTGCCAGTCTAGCCCCCTTCTTTGTAGTCTTTTTTAAAAAACCCCAAACATCCTCATTTAAAATGGTGGTAGTTCTTGAGACAGAAGTCCGCTACCTCTTCATCTGTCGACAGATGAAATGATCTCTTTCCCCTCCAAATCTCCTCCCTATTTTGATTTGGCCTTGGAGACAGTGACCCAATTTTCAGTAACAAGGTCAGAAAGAAAATCAAGGAACACTTATCCAAGAGAAACTACTAAAATTCAGTAAGAACAGAGTCTGTGATATCTGAAGCCTCATCTGCTTTCTCTCTCCATCTTCCCAGCCCAGCAAGATATAAAGTCCTCGTTAGTCTGGTGCAGACAAAAACACAGGATTCCCCTTCTCTCTGGCTCTCATGTTAGAAGGCTATCATCCTAGGAAAAGCAGGAAGTCAGCATTTCTCACCCTGCCCCAGCCACCTGTTGTTCAGGCTAAGGTCTGGGTGAATTATGCCAAAACGTGGGAGCTTCCTTCTTCAGCTCAGCACCCCCCAGCGTGATGGAGTCTCCACCTTGGGAGCAGCACGCAGAAAGCACTGGGCTCAGATCACTCTTGCCTTTGCCCATCTGTAGCTCATAAAAGTGTCAAGCCAGGAGATGAATGTTGAGAAAACCTGAAGCTACTGCTACCCCTCTGTCAAGTATTTTGGGCCCTTAAAACAAAGGAATCAATGAAGAAAAAAGAAGTACCACCTTCCCTCTCTCCTATCTCAAGCCCTGGCTCTAAGACTTTGCCCAGAGGGAGAAGAAAGCTATAAAACAAAGAGCACTAAATCTGCTTCAAAAGTAACCGATTTCATTTGTAACAGATTGTAGAGAAGTTAAAGTCTAAGGGTGTTGTGCAATACAGCGATGTTTGCTGTTTTCGGTGAAAGGCAACCAGAAGGAGATTAATGGCTTCACTGGAGATAGAAGCTTAATGGTAGGTAACTGATTTATCAGCAACAACCCCTACAAGAGATAATAGGAAGAGCCTTCCTGGGGTCAGAAAAACTGTCAGCAATGGAAATCTGCATCTTCAAAGAAATGTGAATTTTCTCGGATTAGACTAGGAGGCAATTTATACCCCAGGGTACTGTTGAAGAGAAGAGAGTAATCGGCTGCTAATTAGTACAGTTTAAGAGATGAATCTGGTCAGAGAAAAGACAATGAAAGACAATCCTGTCAAAATTACAGGCGACTGTATGCCTGCTGAAGGCAGCACCTACCGTGGAAGAATCAGAAGCTCCAACCGCAGAAAGGAAGTAGACCTCAGTAAGATGATTCAGCCAATTCTCTAAACAGATGGACAAGAAAATAACAACAAAGTAGACCAAACACGTATCTACCCAAAACTAGCCTTTCATCTTAAGAAACAGGATTAAGAGAGCAAAAGAAACCTAAAAGTAGTCAAAAGGAAAGGAAAAATAAAGATTAGAGTAAAAAATGAAGCAGAGAATAGAAAAAACAAGAGAAAACTGATGAACATGAAACCAGATTCTTTAAAAAGATCAACAAAATTGAAAGCTTTTAGCTAGACTGACCAAGGAAAAAGAATTTAAATGACTAAGATCATAAGTGACAATGGCTACATTTCTCCTACCCTTACAGAAATAACAAAGGATGTTAAAGGAACATCACAAAACAACTCTCATTAAAAACAGCAGTATAGGAGTGGGCACTTAACCTAGTCGTTAACACACCAACGCTCCTTGTCAGAGTTCTGGGTTTGATTCCAGCTTCAGTTTTTCTCTCTCTCTCTGCCAGGGCAGATCCTGGAAGGCAGCAGAAATGGTTCTGGGATACCTGGATTTTGTTTCTGGATTCTGGTTCATTCCCTTGCCCAGTGGGCCGTTGCATGTCTTTTGGAAATAAACCAGAAGATGGGAGTGCTCCCTTTGTCTCTCACAAAAATTTGTTTAAAGAAACAATGTAATTGAGGCATCACTGTTGCCTCCCAGGATGAAAACCTGCAGGAAGCTGGAATCAGGATCAAGGCCAAGACCTGAAGCTAGGCATCTGACACGGGATGTGGGCATCTCACGTGGCATCCTAGCTGCTATGCCAAACGCCCACTTCTTCTGACTGTTCTCAACCATTTAAAATAAAAAAGCATTCTTAGGCTGTGGTTTTCATAAAAACAGATGACTGGCTGGGTTTGACAAGTAGGCCTGTATTTGCCAACCCATCTTTGCCTATGGCCGAATAGAGAGATAACCAAGGAAAATTACTAGAAATAGCAATTAACCTCTAAAAACACATTTCTTTTTCTCAAATATGTTGCTCATAGTGGGAGTGAGGGAAATTCAGAAAGTTGCCAAAAGTATTGCACTGTGGTTTCAACACTAAAACTTTCAAATCTAATTATGTACAATTAAAATTAACTCCATCATTGACTGATAACATAAATGAAAGCAAACAACTCCCAAGCTGCTTAGCAATCTGCTTGGCATACTTGTAAATTGAATATCGATTTTCATCCTCTTCAGCTGAGTGAACTTTTAGTTTATTATTTATTTATTTATTTATTTAGGGGAAGAAGCTGATCTATCAAGAGAACACTCTTCTGCTGGATGACTTCCTCAGTGCCCACAATGGCCACAGCCAGGCTGAAGCTGGGAGCCAGGAGCACAATCCGGGTCTCCAGTGTGGGTGGCAGAACCTCAGGTATTTGAGGCATCACTGCTGCCTCTCAGGGTCTGCATCAGCAGGAAGCTAGAGTCAGGAGCTAAGGCCAAGTATTGAACCCAGGTACTACAAGGTGGGACACAGGCACATTGAAGACTGGGAGGCCAAATGCCTGCCCCAAGCTGAATGCACTTTGTAGTCACTACAATCTTGAGACTGGAAGTTGGGGAGGAGGGATATCAAACTATTCCCAGGGGCTGGTGCTGTGGCACAGTTGGTTAATCCTCCGCCTGCAGCGCCAGCATCCCATGTGGGCACCGGTTCTAGTCCCGGTTGCTTCTCTTCCCATTCAGCTCTCTGCTGTGGCCTGGGAAAGCAGTAGAAGATGGCCCAAGTGCTTGGGCCCCTGCACCCACATGCGAGACCAGGAAAAAGCTCCAGGCTCCTGGCTTTGGATTGGAGCAGCTCTGGCTGTTGTGGCCATTTGGGGAGTGAACCAGCAGATGGAAGACTTTCTCTCTCTCTCTCTTTCTCTCTCTCTCTCTGATGTCGGATGTCAGTGTCCTAGGCAGTGGCTTAACTGCTGCACCAAATGCCTACACCAAAGGAGAGATTTTTAATAAATCAATCTAACTATTTTCTCACTTTCCTCAAACTTTTCTTACTATCTTGATTATTTCAAGTATGATAGGAATTCCTGATGTTGTAGTTTAACACAGAAGGATTAAATAGCATTCAAAATAGAGAACCAATTATTAAAACTAGAGGAAATGGTATCTTCTCCAAATACAATTCAACAGAGCAACCAGCAGGCAAATCATTCCGGCAGGGAGGCCATCAGGCTGTGACACATGCCACACTCGGTTCTAATGAGGGATCCAACATACTTGCATTCATCTAGAGCAAGAATACCTGTGTCTGTTTTATATAGATTGACTGAAGTACATTTTCACTTTTCTGCTATCATTATGCTTTTCTATCTTTCCTCATATGTTCTCTATGCCTTTTGGACTAATTTAGAATGCAATATGTTATAGCTGTGGTGAGTCAGGGGTATAATCAACATAAAATGAGATTGTCAAGTGATTTTAAATTTTTTTTTTGATCATCCCTTCAGTATATTGTGATACCTTGCTGAAAATGGTTAATGAGATTTTAAAGCTAAATGACCCCTGGTGGGGAAAAATGCAAAATAAAAGTTTGGAGGCTACAAATATATGCATTAGACTCAAGCTTTTTGGGCTTCAGGAAAGGTAACAGAGAGTACTGCACTATGAATTTCTTCCATAGGCAAGTAAAGCACCAGCTTTAGGAATTTCTGTAAGAAAACCACGATTTGCATTATTTTCAGCCTAAAGTCAAAACATTCTTCTGAGTGTTGGCTTAAAAGCTTATACAATGTTCCTTACATCACCGGTAGCAAGCTCAAAGATGTTATACACATCTTATGTAGATAAATGTTGGGGCCGGCGCTGTGGCATAGCGGGTAAAGCCACCGCCTGCAGTGCCAGCATCCCATATGGGCTCTGGTTCAAGTCCCGGCTTCTCCACTTCCCATCCAGCTCTCTGCTGTGGCCTGGGAAAACAGTAGAAGATGGCCCAAGTCCTTGGGCCCCTGCACCCAAGTGGGAGACTCGGAAGAAGCTCTTGGCTCCTGGCTTCAGATTGGCACAGTTCTGGCTGTTGTGGCCATTTGAGGAGTGAACCAGCAGATAGAAGAACTAATTCTCTCTCTCTCTCTCTCTCTCTCTCTCTCTCTGCCTCTCCTTCTCTCTCTGTGTAACTCTGACTTTCAAATAAATAAATAAATCTTAAAAAAATTAATGTAGATAAATGTTAAGCCCTCCAACACTGCCAAAGATGCAAATAGGTTTACATTTAAAAACTTGATTGAAACAGAATTTCTAACTCTTCCAGAGATCTGGGATTGGGAATCTCATACCCCATTGGGTGCTTGCTCTCAATTTATGTGACCAAGTCATTAACAGTTGAGAATTCTGGTGTCCACTTCAACATTCTGATAGTAACACCAGGGAAATGCACCATTTGATGATGGTTCTAAAGTTCCCAAGAATACTCAAACTTTTTTTTTAAGCAGCAAATCCTATTTTCAACAACAACAAAAAAACCTATTCATGGCAATCTCATCTCAGAGTACATTTCTAAAAATAACAACTTACAAGGGGAACATTTATACACTGCTGGGGGAGGGAAGAAGGAGGGTAATATTATGTTCTTGGAATTGAACCTACAAAACACATTGAATCTGTTAAAAACTAATTAAAATTAAATTAAAGAAAACCACAACCATGTAATTTGTTTACTTATTACCTATGACTGTTTTCTCATTGCAAGGGCAAATGATTAGTGATGACAGAGACATTGTGTTCCACAAATCTAAAAATATTTACTATCTAACCCATTTCAGCAAAAGATTGACAACCTCTGTATACATTAGAACACTCTAGCTCACTTCCTGAAAGCAGGCTTCCAACAAGACTCTGCCGGCTCTAAACATTCCTGAGCGTTATGCATCGTCTACTTGGAGGCAAGTGTCATCACAGATAATGGGTATGTGCTTGCCCAGCACCGTGCTTGCTTGCATGGAGAATCCCCAAAGAATGTGAGTTGCAATCTCTGTGCTCAAGTAGTTTAAAATCCAGCTCAAGGAAATACATTGTTTTATTCTGCATCAAACTCAACTAGCTTCTGTGTTTCTAACACAAATCATTCATTCTAGAAAGCAAACTAAAGTGAAGATTGGGGAAAGTGCAGGAGGGAGTTCCCCTTACACCAAAAAATTTAATAATTTCAAATTGAGTGTTGAACACCTCTGGTTTTGTTTTCTTTTCAGTATTTACATATTTATTTAAAAGGCAGAGTTACAGAGAGGCAGAGGCAGGAAGAGAGAGAGAGAGAGAGAGAGAGAGAGAGAGAGTATCTTCCATCCTCTAATTCACTTCCCAAATGGCTGCAGGGCCGGAGCCCAGCTGATCCAAAACCAGGAACCTGGAGCTTCTTCTGTGTCTCCCAGGTAGGTGCAGGGGCTCAAGCACTTGGGCCATCTTCCACTGTTTTTCCAGGCACATCAGCAGGGAGCTGGATCAGAAGTGGAGCATCCGGAACTCAAACCAGCGCCCAAATGGGATGCCAGCACTGCAGGTGGCAGCTTTACCCGCTGCTCCACAGTGCTGGTCCTGAACATCTCTGTTCTTAAACTGCTTGTGGCCTTTTACCCTCTTCTGTTCTCTCCCAATCCCATTCCCAGTTCTTTGATCTCTCACACATAGGACTTCACTACTTCTCTTCTGCTGTAGCTGCTGAGACCTAGACACTCAAGGTTTCCCTTTCACTCCAAGCAATTTATCAAGGTTTAGTTTTCAGTCATTCGCTAAACAGAGATAATTCCCTCCTTTAAAGAAAATCTGATACCGACTGCTTAGAGAACAATTAACAAACAGAAACAGGCATTTGTCCTGGTAGGTAAAGACAGTTAGAATACCCGCCTCCCACATCGAAGTACCTGGCTCTGGCTCCTGACTCTCATCTCTTGCTAATGCAGACCCTGGGAGGCAGTGGTGATGACTCAAATGGTTAAGTTCCTGCCACCGACGTGGGAGACCCAGATTGAGTTCTCCACTCCCAGCTTCATCCCCAGTTGCCGGCATTTGGGGAGTGAACAGATGATGAGAGTTTCTTTCTCTGTCTCCCTCCCTCCATCCTCTTCTCCTATTTCTCAAATGAATAATTTTTTAAAATACACATCCCAGTGGAGCAGGGCTGGGGAGAACAAAAGCACTGTTGGTGAGAGAATCATGAGCAGGAGTTTGGAGACGGAGGCATGGGCAGCAGGAGACGCTCAACAAGAGAGGCAATGAATAGCAGAAGTGAGCGGGAAATCAGAAGCAAGCAGAGAAGCAAGAAGCTTATAAGCAGGGAAGCAAGCAAGACGTGGCCAAAGGACCAGGCTGACCTAAGCGACTAAGCATTAGGAGCAGCAAGGAGAAGGAGGCATTTACTGCACATGCATGCTGAGGCTGCATTAGGGGATGAGGCCAGGAGGCCAGGCAAGAGCATATCATTGGGATCTAAGAAAAATAGGGTAACAGCCTGGACCATAGGAGTAATGGGGATAAAGGGATGGGGGGTGGGTGGAAATAGCTACAAAGAATTCTAGAGGAAAACATCATTTGGCAAAGCTTTCAGGAATGGAGGGGGAAAGAGGACTATAAGGTTTGAGCCTGGATGACTTGAACAATGGTGGAGAAAATAGCAAGCACAATACTGTTTTAAAAATGGACAATCTATGCCTTTTCCTTTTCATAAAGGAATTTGTTCTCATAGAAAAGGTATATACACAGGGGAATAAACTATGACAGAGATGTGAATTAGTAGAGAGAAACGAAGCTGAGAAGGACGTAATCCTCTATCTAGTATTCACTGTATTGCTGAAGCCCCGTGCAGGTGAGGCATTGGCTTCACAGCTGTGACCATGACCACCAGAACCCGTCACCTGCCTGGCAGTGCACTCAGGAATGAAGACACTGATCTTCACCACACGCGGTAATGTGACAGAGAAGGCCTCAGCAGGAAGCGCCCTGCACACGTCCAGTCCACTGATCAGCAACCGAACATTTCTAGGAGCACAGTAATAAGTCACAGCCCAGTGAAAGCGTTTCCAGAGGAGAGGAGACTTCTGAGGACCAAGGAGGGCGAGAATCAAGTCTGGGTGTTTGGAGTTGTCATTACGGCCCAGGGTGCTGTCCCACTATTATGAGTAGAACTGTACTCATAATAGGGTACACTTCATAGTTTTATTGTTCTCTCTAGTCTTCTTCTGCTTCTTCTACTCCATAGCTCTTCCCAAAGGCCCCCCCCCACACACACAAATGCCTGTTTCACAGATACCCTCTACTACTTCTTTTGTCTTCATTACAAAGAAAATTAATAGCAATACGGCATTTACTGAATACTTAGCATTTGCCAGTTTTCGTTCCCAATATCTCCTAAACATGGAGTCATTTTAAACTCTTACTGACCCTATGAGTTAGGTAATAATTACCTTCATTCACAAAAGAGGAAATAGCAGAATGATTTAAAAAGGTGCTTATGGCCCAGGGCTGTGCATGTGGCTGTAGAGTATGCACTGCACAACTTCAGGGGGCGCCATTTTACCTCCACCATGCTGTGTTCTACAGTTGCCTGCCAAGGTCACAAGGCTCAGACTTGCTTTTCCTGCTAAGGTCAAGAACTAATAATTAAAGCAGGTGAGAGATTCAGGAGTCTGCCTCTAGCTCCTACCATAAACTATCATATAATTTGGAACTCGTTCCTGTCACATAATTCCTTTATCCATGTGGTTATTCTTAGGAGCTCAAAAATTCTGTTATACTTGTGGGAACCACAAGTCATATATTTGACCACAAGTCATATTTTTGACCACAAGTCAGTCATATTTACCTTATGCTCTAGACAAATAGAAAGCTCAAGTAACTAAACTATGACCAGTAAGTCATGGGTAGAAGTTGAAGAAAGCAGAGTAATTCTCTAACCTAAACCAGAATTCTAGTTCTTTCTGCATATGTTTATAGAAGAAATTTTGTCTTAATGCCAGCAAGGTATTAGAAATTTCTCTTCTAGGTTCTTTTTTTTTTTTAAACTTTTTTAAAAAATTATTTGAATCTACTTAATACGACTGGTTTAATTCTGTAATTAATACACAGTTATTCTTAAGTGTTGAAATTTAACTGAAATGTGATCCCTGTTAAACATAAGAGTGGGGATAAGAGAGGGAAGAGATGTACAATTTGGGACATGCTCAAGCTGACTTGCCCCAAATGGTAGAGTTAGAAACATACCAGGGGACTCCAATTTAATCCCATCAAGGTGGCATGTACCAATGCCATCTCACTAGTCCCAGTGATCAATTTCTGTTCACAATTGATCATAATGAAAGGACTAAGAGTCAAAGGGAGCACATAAACAAGTCTAGTACCTGCTAATACTAACCGATGGAATAAATAAAGGGGAGAGTGATCCAACATGGGAAGCGAGATACTCAGCAGACTCATAGAATGGCGGATGTCCTAAACAGCACTCTGGCCTCAGAATCAGCCCTAAAGGCATTCCGATCTGGCTGAAAAGCCCATGAGAGTATTTCAGGCATGGAAAGCCAAGACACTCTGGCAAAAAAAACAAAACAAAACAAAAAAAACCAACAAAACAAACCCTAAATGAAAGATCTCTGTGAGTGAGATCCCAGTGGAAAGAACAGGTCTTCAAAGAAGGAGGTACCTTTCTCTGAAGGGAGGAGAGAACCTCCACTTTGACTATGACCTTGTCTAAACAAGATAAGAGTCGGAGAACTCAAGGGGCTTCCATAGCCTTGGAAACTCATGACTGGTACATAGGGAGATTACTGATGCCATAAACGGGAGTGTCAATTTGTAAAGTCAACAACAGGAGTCACTGTGCACTTACTCCTCATGTAGGATCTCTGTCCTTAATGTGCTGTACATTGAGGCTTAATGCTATAACGAGTACTCAAATAGTATATTTCACTTTGTGTTTCTATGGGGGTGCAAACTGTTGAAATCTTTACTTAATGTATACTAAACTGATCTTCTGTTAAAAAAAAAAAGAAATTATCAACTCCCAACTTGACTCTCACTGGGATTAAACATGACAATAGGTCTGATCTGATTTCATCATCATTTAAAAAATCATCTATTATTTTTCACTTTATGTTTCTGTGTGGGAGCAAACTGTTGAAATCCTTACTTAATGTATGGTAAACTGATCTTCTGTATATAAAGAGAATTGAAAATGAATCCTCATGTGAATGGAAGGGGAGAGGGAATGGGAAAGGGAAGGGTTGCGGGTGGGAGGGACGTTATGGGGGGGAAGCCATTGTGGTCCATAGGCCGTACTTTGGAAATTTATATTCATTAAATAAAAGTTAAAAAAAATTATTTGAAAGGAAGAGAGAAGGAGAGATAGAAAGAGAGGTGTTCCATCTACTGGTTCACTCCCCAAATGGCCTCAAGGGCTGGGGCTGGGCTGGTCTGAAGCCAAGAGCCAGGGGTGAGTTGGCGCCATAGCATAGTAAGGTTAAGCCTCCGCCTGCAGCACTGGCATCCCATATGGGCAGCAGTCGTGTCCTGCTCTTCCTCTTCTGATCCAACTCTATTTATAGCCTGGGAAAGTAGTGGAAGATGTTCTAAGAGCTTGGGCTCATGCACCTGTGTGGGAGACTCAGAAAAAGCTCCAAGCTTCTGTTTTCAGATCGGCTCATCTCTGGCCATTTGGGAAGTGAACCAGTGGGCAGAAGACCTTTCTGTTTCTCCCTCTCTATATGTGAAATTCTACCTCTCAAATAAATAAAATCTTAAAAAAAAGAGCCAAGAGCTTCCTCCAGGATCTCATGTGTTTGCAGGGACCCCAGGACTTTTCCCAAGGCCTCTTCTGCTGCTTAACTCACTACGCCATAACACTGGCTCCCTCTTCTATGTTCTTAGCACCATCATAGCAGAGAATACAAACCTATGCAAAAGGTTAAGCTGAGGTTTATTAACAACATGTACTTACAACAATATATATTTATATTGTCCTTGGCAGGGAGGACTTTATTAATATTTAAAATAAACAAACAAAACCCAAACGGACCTTAGCTGCTTCTGTCTTTGATTCAAAGCCAAGGCAGCGGGGTGTTTAATATATGGAAGGTGAAGACTGACTCTTCACATGGAAAGCAGCAACTGGGCCAGGGGACCAAAGTCTCAACACTGAATCTTGTTAAAATTTAAATACTCACACAACTGTTCTTCCAAGGCTGGAAACACTGGGTAGGTGACCTTTCATTCAGCAGCTCTATTTGGAGTGAGATAAATGGGGTTTGTCAACCACAGGACTACTAACATCTGGGCTGGAAAACTCCTTGTTGCTGCAGCTGTCCTGTACATTGTAGAATGCTACCCACTCGATGCATCCCCTTCCCAGCTGTGACAACCAAATATGTGTCTTGGTGTCACCAAATGTGTTATGGAGAGTGAAACTGCCCCCAGCTGAGAACCACTGGGAAAGAAATGGGTAGGCTCAGAAATGGCTAGAAACTAGCATTAGATTGGTCCAGTGCAGCAATTCTCAAAGTGCAGGCCTTGGGCTAACAGCAGCAGCCTTGCCTGCAAGCTCAGTAGAAATGCAGAGTCCCAGGCCCATCTTGACACATGGAATCAGAATGTGCACTGAACGTGGTCTCCAGCTGATCCCCAGGCACCATAAGCTTGAGGAGGATTGCTCTAGTCTAAGGATTAAAATGAAAGCAATTAGTTTTAAAGATTCATTTATTTATTTGAAAGTCAGAATTACATAGAGAGAGGAAGAGAAAGAGAGATCTCTTCCATCAACTGGGTCACTTCTCAAATGGCCACAACAGCTGATGCTGGCCCAAGCTGAAGCCAGAAGCCTGGAGCTTTATCTGGATCTCCTATGTGGGTGCAGGGACCCAAGAACTTGGGTCATGCTCTGTTTCTTTCCCAGGAGTATTAGCAGGGAGCTGGATTGAAAGCTGAGAAACTCAGTCTCAAACCAGCCCATAAGGGTTGCCAGTGTTGCAGGCAGTTTTACCCACTATGCTTAGACTTTGTCTCACTCAACTGGAATAGGAAACACGGCATCTGAAAATGAGATTACTGAGGTACCTGAAAATCGGCATCCTGCAGGCACTCAGGCAGGATTTAGATACAATGCCCAAGGGCTCAAATGTGCAAATATCTCTCTAGGTAGGAGAATTACTAGAGATGATTCAGTCTTTAAATGGCCAGGGTGAGAAAAATTTTCATAACACCTGAACTGGTGTTTTTTGGGTATGCAACTTAAAAAGTTGGTAATAAAATTAATGAGTGAGTAACTATTTTGATTGGTATTTAAATGCATCAAAGAGAAGAAATGGTAAAATTATTTGCTCACAAGAAATCAATAAGACTTTCCCTAAAACTGTTTCAGAATTAAAGCAGCCTAAACAAATACAACAACTGTAGCAACAACCATGGCTGGTACAAACCCCAGCAGGTGACTGCCCACCTTCAGCTCCGTCCTTTTCCCACACACCCTCTGCTCTCTGATTTGCCAGGGGCCAGATTCCATTTCCCTGCCTGTCTGCCTCCTTCCCCTACTCCCTCTCTGCTAAACCTGAAACCTTGGAAAATATCCAGAGTCTAATACAATAAGAGCCCATTGCAAGGAGGCATGTGCTACAGGGATAAACAGGTCAGTCACCACCTTTGCCCATTGGATTGAAGCTGTACTAAGAGATTTGACAAAAGACTTTCCAGATTCTGTACAAGACCCAGTGGGATTTGCAAAGCAATTCGACTTACCTGTTATAACTTATGAGCCAGGGTATTTGGCTTTATACCAGTTGATTCAAATACACATTTCTGAAAGTAAAGCACATTAATGGATGGAACAATCCAATAAGTCCACTGGATGACAGAGAACAATGCTAGAGGTCCACCAACCACCTGTAGGAATCGCTTACCTCTGTTAAACCCATGATTTAACTTGGTCAGCTTTGCACACCAATGCCCTATTATTGTTGAAAACTATTCAAGACATACAACTCCATGCCTATTACATATTTAAAATCATAAAAATATTAATTTGATCTAAGAACCAGGAAAGCAGAGATAAATGGGTTAAAAACTTATGTACTTTGAAGCAATAGTTATGATTTAGAATATGGTTTGCTTTAATGTAGTTTCTATTAGGTAACTATATTCATACCGTTTTATTAGCTTTAATGATGGCTATTCGTGAAACATCAGGTCATTTCTAAATAAGATTAACTATTAATTACAAAACATAGATTCAAGTTTTATTTCTCAAATTTTATAAAAAGACAAATATATTTGAGTTGCTTAATAAATATGTGCTGGTCCACATTAAGAATTGTTTGAAGAGGGTTCCAAGATGACGGAATAATGACAGGGTGGTCTGATTTAGGCTGGACACAATTAATATTGGAAAGAAGTGGAGAGGGTGCACTCTCAGGGTAAAGCTGCAGGGGAGCTGAAGTGGGAGATCCTGCAAAAGCAATGGAAATGCCTGGGATCGTGTGGAAAGAGCAGACATACAGCAAAATATCCACAAACTCAGATCTGGAGGAAAGGCATGTCCCAGCAAACTAGGTGAGAGAGGACTCCATGGGCTCACGGCGCTGCTGATATAGCAGGAGGGAGAGCTTAGTGAACTACACCTTTTCGAGTTCCACCTGGATCCCCTAGGACAGCAGGGTGACCGCTAACTAGAGGTGAGGGGGGAAAAGAGTGGCGCATCTCTCTCCTTCCCTTCCTCCCTGCTACAACAGAGACCTGCAGCCAGTAGTGGGAGTGCTGGTGCCATTTTTGGACACAGGCAGGTAGTGGCTGCCCACCTGAAATTTTTCTCACTTCTGTGCACCCACCCAGCAATTATTGAGGTCGCCCTCCACCCAGGGAGATGGAGTCAACAATGCCAGTTGCACTTACCCAGCAACAGGAGGGGAGTAGGAACCATCCCTATGGAAGGGAAGTGCTGCCTGCTGGACTCCCCTATGCACCCAGCACACTTGTGAAGCAAATGGGACTGTGGCAGGTGGGTATTTTGCACACCTGCAAAACATCGATCTAACCAGAGAGAAAAACCTCCGTTTCCCATTGATATCAAATCTGGTTGGGAGGACCGGACTCAATCCAGCAGGCTGGAACACACACAGTCGGCATCTCTGGGAACACCCTAGTTTCCTTGCAGACAGGACAGGTTAGCAGGGTGGAGTAGCCTCACTGGTACTCCTCAACCCTGAGAGCCCTGGAAGCTAAGACTGAGCATACACTGTGACTACATGAGAGGAGGCAGGATGTGGCTGGGTTCTGGGCAACCAGAAACTGCTTATCCATACCCTCAGAGCTCCTTGGTTGCCTAAAGCAGCTCATAGCAGAGGGAACCGTGCTCACAGGAAGGACTTCATGGGTCATATGTGTGGTTCATATACTGGTGCAGATGAGTGTTGAGCACACCAGGGACTAATATCTGGGCATTCCTCAGCTCAAAGGAGAAGGGGTGGTCGCACCAACAGAGGTGACCATTCCTCTCCATCCAGTTAACTAGAAGAAAGCTACCATGCCAAACTTAGATGTTACCCCTCTTACCCTGGATACTCACCTCATCCTGGAGCACTGAACACAGCTCTCTGGCCATACTCACCACATACCTCTTGGTATTCACTGGAAGGGTAGATGTCCCACTAAGCCACAGAGGTATGGATCAAAATAAAAGTCATTAGACAAAAGAATAAAAAAGATTTTATAAATGCCTAAAAATAAATGCAGAAATTCAAAAAACAAGAATAAGGAAGACACTATGAGCCCCTCAAAAGAACACTAGAACATTTCAATTTTAGATTGTGAAGATGAAGAGATTGAGGAAATGCCAGAAATGGAATTCAAAAAATTAATCATCACATTACTCAAAAATGATCAGAATCAAATCCACGAATTAAAGAAAACTATATATGATATGAATGAAAAATTTTAGCATGAAATTGAGATTTGAAAGAGAAATAAATGAATGAAGAATTCAATAGATCAATTAAAATATTCAGTGGAAAGCCTTAACAGAATTGTTGAGGCAGAAGAAAGAATATCAGATCTAGAAGACAAATTTCTGGAAATTTTACAGTTAGACCAAAAACAAGAAGAATAAATTAGAAAACTATAAAACAATGTTGGAGATATATGTGATACTGTCAAATGACCCAACATATAGGTCTTAGGAGTGCCTGAAGGTATGGAAAGAGAGAAGGGACTAGAAGGCCTACTTAGTGAAATAATTACAGAAAGCTTCCCTAACTTGGAAAAACAAAGGAATGTCCAAGTACAGGAAGGACACAGAACTCCTAACAGATATGAACAGAATAGATCTTCAACATGATACATTATAATCAAACTCTCTACAGTAAAGCAGAAAGAAAAGTTTCTACAATGTGCATGAGAGAAACACCAGATAACCGTCAGAGGAGCTCCGATTAGTCTGACAGCTGACTTCTCTTCAGAAACCCTACAGGCTAGAGGACAACAGCAAGATACAGTCCAAATATTAAGAGAAAAAAACCCTGTAAACCCTGAATACTGTACCCTGAAAATCTCTCATTTACAAATACATGTGAATAAAGACCTTCCATAACAAACAGAAATTGAAAGAACTTGTCACCACTTGTCCAGCCTTATAAAATATAAGAGTGGGAATAAGAGAGGGAAAAGATGTACAATTTGGGACATGCTCAAGCTGACTTGCCCCAAAGGTGGTGTTAGAAATGTGCCCGGGGATTCCAATTCAATCCCATCAAGGTGGCATGTACCAATGCCATCTCACTAGTCCAAGTGATCAATTTCAGTTCACAATTGATCACACTGATAGGTCGAAGAGTCAAAGGGATAACACAAACAAGACTAGTGTCTGCTAATACTAACTGATAGAATAAAAAAGGGAGAGAACGATCCAACATGGGAAGCGGGATACACAGCAGACTCACAGAACGGCAGATGTCCTAAACAGCACTCTGGCCTCAGAATCAGCCCTTGAGGCATTTGGATCTGGCTGAAGAGCCCATGAGAGTATTTTAGGCATGGAAAGCCAAGACACTCTGGCATAAAAAAAAAGACCTAAATGAAAGATCTCTGCGAGTGAGATATCAGTAGAAATAATGGGCCATCAAAGAATGAGGCACCTTTCTCTGAAGGGAGGAGAGAACTTCCACTTTGACTATGATCTTGTCGAAATAATATCGAAGTCGATGAACTCAAAAGGCTTCCATAGCCTTGGCAACTCGTGACTAGAGCCTAGGGAGATTACTGATGCCATAAATAAGAGTGTCAAATTGTTAAAACAACAACAGGAGTCACTGTGTACTTACTCCTCATGTAGGATCTCTGTCCTTAATGTGTTATTCAATGTGAATTAATGCTATAACTGGTACTGAAACAGTATTTTACACTTTATGTTCTGTGTGGGTGCAAACTGTTGAAATCTTTACTTAATATATACTAAAATGATCTTTTGTATATAAAGATAATTGAAAATGAATCTTGATGTGAATGGAATGGGAGAGGGAGCAGGAGATGGGAGGGTTTTGGGTGGGAGGGAAGTTATTGGGGGAAAAAGCCATTGTAATCCATAAGCTGTACTTTGGAAATTTGTATTTACTAAATAAAAGTTAAAAAAAAATGTTTAAGGATGTGCTACACACAGAAACACAGAAACATGGACATCACTATGAAAGAACTCGAAGATGGAAAATCCCCAGTAAAAGTGCAAAAGAAATCCAAGTACACAACAAGAAAATTTGTGGAAAAATGGCAAGGCCAAGTAGTTATTCATCAATAGTTACCCTAAATGTAAATGGACTCAACTCTCCAGTTAAAAGATACAGACTGACTGAATGGATTAAAAAATAACACCCTTCTATTTGCTGCCTTCAAGAAACACACCTCACAAACAAAGATACATGCAGACTGAAAGTGAAAGGATGGAAAAAATTATTCCATGCTAACAGGAGAAAAAAAAAAGGCAGCTCTAGCCATCCTAATATCACAGAAAAAGGCTTTAACGCAAAAACTGTTAACAGAGACAAAGAAGGACACTATATAATGATTAAGGGAGCAATACTATAGGAAGATGTTAAAATAATAAATGTATATGTACCCAACTACATGGAACCTAGTTATCTAAAAGAACTATGAACAGATCTAAAGGGAGACATAGGCCCAAATACAATAGTAATGGGGGACTTCAACACCCCTCATTCATCACTGAGTAGATCAACCAGACATACAATCAACAAAGAAACAACAGAGCTAATAAACATGGACCAAATGGACCTAACTTATACCTGCAGAACCTTTAACCCCACAATGGCAGAATACACATTCTTCTCAACAGTACACAGGACATTCTCTAGAATAGACTGTATACTAGTATATAAGGCAAGTCTCAGCAAATTCAAAACAATCAAAATCATAACTTGCACCTTTCCTGATCACAATGGATTGAAGCTCGAAACCCACAACTCAAGAATCTCAAGAGCATATGTAAACAATGGAGACTGAACAGTATGTTATTAAATGAAGAGTGGATCATAAAAGAAATCAAAAAAGTTATGGAAATGCATGAAGATTAGAATACTTCATATCAAAACTTTTGGGATACAGCAAAAGCAGTGATAAGAGGGAATTTTATAGCAATTAGTGCTACATCAAGAAACTGGAAAGCCAGCAAATAAATGAGCTGTCAATGCATCTCAAGGACCTAGAAAAACAACAGCAAACCAAACTCCAAATAGTAGGAGGAAAGAAATAATTAAAATGGAATAAACAAACAAAAAAATACAAAAGATCCATGAAATGAAGAGCTGATTTTTTTGAAAAAATAAGCAAAAGAGACACAACATTGGCCCAACTAACCAAAAAAATAAAGAGGGAGAAGACCCAAATTAACAAAATCAGAGATAAAAAAGGAAGTGTAACAACAGATAACACAGAAATAAAAAGAAACATCAGGAGTTACTACAAAGAACTATATGCCAAAAAATTAGGAAATCTAGAAGAAATGGATAGATTACTTGACAATACAACCTACATAAATTGAATCATGAAGACATAGAACACCTAAATAGATCAATAACCAAGATGGAGATTGAATCAGTAATAAATACCCTTCCAACAAAGAAAAGACCAGGTCATGACAGCTTCATTGCTGAATTCTACAAGACATTTAAAGAACTAAAACCAATTCTTCTCAAGCTATTCAAAATAATCAAAAAGAAGGGAATCCTCCCAAACTCCTATGAAGCCTGCATCACCTTAATTCCTAAGCCAGGAAAAGATACACCAGAGAAAGAGAACTATAGACCAATACCCTGATGAATATAGGTGCAAAAATCCTTGACAAAATAATAGCCCATTGAATCCAACAGCACATCAGAAAGACCATTCACACAGAACAAGTGGGATTTATCCCTGGTATGCAGGGATGGTTCAACATCTGAAAAATCAATAAATTTGATAAACTACATAATAAATTGAAGATCAAAAATCATACAATTATCTTACTAGATGCAGAAGAAGCATTTGACAAAATTCAACACCCTTTTATGATGAAAACGTTAAGCAAATTTGGTATAGAAGGAACATTTCTCAACATAATCAAAACAATTTATAACAAACTCACAGACAGCATCCTACTGAATGGAGAAAAATTGGAGGAATTCCCACTAAGGTCTGGAACCAGAGAAAATACCCACTCTCACCATTGCTATTTAATATAGTCCTGGAAGTTTTAGCCAGAGCCATCAGGCAAGAAAAAGAAACCAAAGGGATACAGATATGGAAGGAAGAAGTCAAACTATCCCTATTTGCTGATGACATGATTCTATATAGAGGGAACTCAAAAGATTCCACTAAGACACTACTGGGGGGTCAGTACTGTGGCATGGTGGGTAAGGCTGCCGTCTGCAGTGCCAGCATCTCATTTGGGTGCTGGATCGAGATCTGACTGCTCCACTTCGGATCCAGCTCTCTGCTATGGCCTGAGAAAGCAGTAGAAGATGGCCCAAGTGCTTAGGCCCCTGAACTCATGAGGAAGCCCTGGAGGAAGCTTCTAGTTCCTGGCTTCAGATCGGCGCAGCTCTGGCCATTACGGCCAATTGGGGAGTGAACCAGCAGATGGAAGACCTCTCTCTCTCTCTCTCTCTCTCTCTCTCTCTCTCTGCCTTTGCCCATCTATAACTCTGTCTCTGAAATAAATAAGTATTTAAAAAATCAAATTTAAAAAGCTGGAGGCATCAGAATACCATACTTTAAGACATACTAAAGTACAGTTATAACCAAAACAGCCTGGTACTGGCACAAAAACTGACATGTTGACCAGTGGAACATAATATAAACTCCAGAAATTAATATACACATCTACAACCAACTTATCTTTGACAAAGGAGCAAAAATCAACCCCTGGAGCCAAGACAGTCTCTTCATAAATGGTGCTGGGAAAACTGGATCTCCACATACAGAATCATGAAACAAGACCCCTAACTTACACCTTACATAAAAATCCTCTCAAAATGGATTGGAGACCTAAATCTATGATGTAAAACCATCAAATTACTAGAGAGCATTAGGAAAACCCTAGAAGACATTGGCATAGGGAAAGAATTCTGGGAAAAGACCTCAGAAGCACAGGCAATCAAAGCCAAAATTAACAAGTGGGATTATACCAAACTGAGAAGTTTATGCACTGGAAAAGAAACACTCAGCAAAGTGAAGAGGCAACTTACAGAATGGGAGAAAAGATTTGCAAACAATGGAACTGACAAAGGATTAACTGCAGAATCTATAAAGAGCTCAAGAAGTTAAACAACCACAGAACAACCTACTCATGAAATGGGCAAAGAGCCTAAACAGACATTTTTCAAGAGAGGAAATTAAAATGAACAATAGACACAATGAAAAACGTTCAGGATCACTAGCCATGCCATCAGGGAAATCCAAGTCAAATCCCCAATGAGATTCCACCTCACCCCTGTTAGTGTGGCCCTCATACAGAAATCAACAAACAGCAAATGCTGGCAAGGATATGGGGAGAAGGGTACCTTAATCTACTTTTGGTGGAAATGTAAATCGGCACAGCCACTGTGGAATACAATATGGAACTATCTCAGAAAGCTTAATATAGACCTACCATATTACCCAGCCATTTCACTCTTGGGAATTTATGCAAAGGAAGAGAAATCAGCATATGAAAGAGTGATCTGTACCCCCATGTTCATTTCAGCTCAATTTACAATAGCTAAGATATGGAATCAATCTAGATGTCCATCAACTGAAGACTGGATAAAAAAATATGGTGTATACACATACACACACATACACACACACAATGGGGTACTACACAGCGGTATAAAAATTTAAATCCTTTCATTTGCAAGAAAATGGATGCAATTAGAAACCATTACACTTAGTGAAATAAGCCAGTCACAAAAAACAAATATCATATTGTCTTTCAGATCTGTGGTAACTAATAGAGTATCTAAAATGTAATCTATAGGAATGAAACTGACACTTTGAGATACAATGATTTTGAACAGCCCTTGACTATCCAGGAATAATATTTTTGTTTGTTTTGATTTGTTTTGTTTTTCCATGCTAGTTGGTGAACTCTCCACTTCATGTAGGGTTAATTTAATGAATATAAAAATTAACTGAAAAACTGATCTCTGTAAAAAATAAGAATGGGAAAGGAAGAGGGAGGAAGAGGAAAGGTGAGATTAAGCATGGGGAAGGGGAGGGGAGAATCATCATGTTCCCAAATTTGTATATATTAGATGCATTGTATATATTGTATAAATTGTATCTATTAGATGCATTAGAAGTTGTATTCCTTAAACAAAATTAAAAAAAAAAAAAGAATTATTCAAGGAGGACTGGCAGTGTGGCATAGTGGGCTAAACTTCTGCCTGAGATCCCAGCATCCCATATGGGTACTGGTTTGAGTCCTAGCTGTTCCTGTTCCAAACCTGCCTTCTACTATGGCCTGGGAAAGCAGTAGAAGATGGCCCAAGTGCTTGGGCTCCTGTTACCCATGTGGGAGACTTGGAAGAAGCTGCTGGCTCCTGCCTCTGCTGCAGCCACTTGGGGAATGAACAAGCAGATAGAAGATCTTTCTCTCTCTCTTTCAAATAAATAGACAAATACATTTTTTAAAAAAGAATTATTCAAGGAGAAAAAATGTTTCTCATTATAAGATATAAACTCATAAAATATTAGTATAAGACATGCAATTCAAGTATCCCTTTATTTTTAGGATTCCACTAGAAATTAAGACTATTAAGAGTCTTTTTTTTTCTAATTCTGAGGTTATGTAAAGGTTGTTTCAAACTATTGACTTAAGGTTAAAATAAGGGGCAGGTGTTGTGCAATGTGGTTAAGTCACTGCTTGGAGTACCTAAATCTATACTGAAGGGCGTGGTTCAAGTCCTGGCTGCTCTGCTTTCAATACTGGTTCTTGCTCATGCACAACCTGGCTCAAGTTCTTGAATTATGTCTACCTATGCAGGAAACCTGGATGAAATTCTGGGCTCCTGGATTTGACCTGGCTCAGCCCTAGCTGTTGTGGGCATTTGGGGAATTGAATTAGTGAATGGAAGATCTCTCTCTCTCTCTCTCTCTCTCTCTCTGTGTGTGTTTGTGTGTGTGTGTGAGTGTGTCACTCTTTCAAATAAATACAAATAAAAGAAGGAAATAAAACAATACAAGAAGAAACCACTATATAAGAGAGAGCTATAAAGAAAGTTATGAGGATATATTTTTGGAAAAAAGTTAAATAAAAATTTTGTATGAGAGAGAATACTTATGGTCAAACCAAGTAAAAGAAAAGTAATAAGGCTGGCTTGCAGCACCAGCATCTCATATGGGCACCAGTTCAAGTCCTGGTTGCTCCACTTCAAATCCAGCTACTGACCAAGGAAAAGCAGTAGAAGAAGGCCCAAGTACTTGGGCCCCTGCCACCCATGTGGAAGACCTGGGTTAAACTCCTGGCTCCTGGCTTTGTTGTGGTGCATCCCTAGTTGTTGCAACTCTTGGGGAAGTGAACCACTGGATGGAAGATCTCTCTCTCCCCCTCTCTCTCTCTAATTCTTTCAAATAAATAAATAAACATTTTTTTGACAGGCAGAGTGGATAGTGAGAGAGAGAGACAGAGAGAAAGAAATAAACATTTATTTAAAAAAGTAAGTTTTGTCTAAAGGAGAATGATTGATTGTTCCAATAAGAAAATAAAGATATATACAGTACAAAAATAAATTTGAATATATTACTAAAATGTTAAAGCATAAAATTTTATAAAAGGAATTTTATATAGAATCATGCTAGCTAAAATCAAAAGGAAATTGTTTATAGGTTTTTCTAAAAAAAGAAATAAGCCAAATGGGGCCAGAGTTGTGGCGTAGTGGTTAAAGCTGTTGCCTGTGATGCCAGTATTCCTTGTAGGCACCAGTTTGAGGCCCTGCTGCTCCACTTCCTACCCAGCTCCCTGATAATGCACCTGAGAAAGCAGCAGAGAATGGTCCATGTGCTTCGGCCCCTGCACCCAAGTGGGGAATTCAGAATAGGCTCTTAGCTCCTGGGTTTGACCTGGCCCAGCCCTGGTTGTTGTTGCCATTTGGGGAGTGAAACAGCACATGGGCGATTTCTCCCTCAGTCTGTTCCTCTCTCGCTGTAACTCTGCCTTTCAAATAAAAAGTAGATAAATATTTTTTTAAAAATAAGTCAGTGGCTGACTCTGTGGCTCACTAGGCTAATCCTCCGCCTTGCGGCGCCAGCACACCAGGTTCTAGTCCCGGTCAGGGTGCCGGATTCTGTCCCAGTTGCCCCTCTTCCAGGTCAGCTCTCTGCTGTGGCCAGGGAGTGCAGTGGAGGATGGCCCAAGTCCTTGGGCCCTGCACCCCATGGGAGACCAGGATAAGTACCTGGCTCCTGCCATTGGATCAGCGTGGTGCGCCGGCCGTGGCGGCCATTGGAGGGTGAACCAACGGCAAAGGAAGACCTTTCTCTGTCTCTCTCTCTTTCACTGTCCACTCTGCCTGTCTAAACAAAAAAAGAAAGTCAAATAAGAAATTATGACTAATCTTAAGTAATGTTTATAAAAATATTTTAAAAATACATGTTCTAAACTGTATGAGATTCCCAAAAATCTGAAATGTCAATACAACTTAACAATTATAATTCTAGGTATATTAAATGTTAAAAATAAAACCTAATTTCCTAATTGCTGACTATACTGAACTCTATTAATCCTTAATAATAGCTGTTTTTGGTCCTGTTGTCCACCATTAAAATGCTTTAAATCTCTTTAAATACAAACTCAGTGGAATTACTCCTGAATCCTTTTCTTATTTACAAGAGAAAGTATTGACTAATCCACTTCAGTGGTCCAGTCCCTCACCACTGACCTCAAGTGCCACCTGTCCAGCGACAAATGTGCTCCCCCCAGGAGTCCAGACCAGGCCTGGAAAAACCTTAAAATTAACTCTTGCTATGCACAGTTCTTATACTTTTTTTAAATAATTGTTGCACTAATTTTGTTCTTTTTTTTTTTTTTTTTGACAGGCAGAGTGGACAGTGAGAGAGAGAGAGACAGAGAGAAAGGTCTTCCTTTGCCGTTGGTTCACCCTCCAATGGCCACCACAGTTGGCACACCACGCTGATCCGAAGGCTGGAGCCAGGTACTTATCCTGGTCTCCCATGGGGTGCAGGGCCCAAGGACCTGGGCCATTCTCCACTGCACTCCCTGGCCACAGCAGAGAGCTGGCCTGGAAGAGGGGCAAGCGGGGACAGAATCCGGTGCCCCAACCGGGACTAGAACCCGGTGTGCCGGTGCCATAAGGTGGAGGATTAGCCTAGTGAGCCGCAGTGCCGGCCTAATTTTGTTCTTAAAATATGTCCATTTTGATCTTACTATGCCAAGCTGGTCAACTTCTTTGAATTTTACATTGCCTATTTTTAAAAATATGTATTTATTTATGGCCTTGGTAGTGTCCCATCTCAGCAAAGACAGGCTCCCCATTGTGTGGATAGTTGGAAATAGAGGGATAATGTCTGTCTCAACATAAAATTTCAGACTCTAGCAATTGAAAAACCAAGGCAAATTGTACATGTTGTACTTACAGAAATACATCTGGGAAAATGGCAACTAGATTAGACAATATCATCCCAAAAGTTAATTGATTATAAGAGATAAGAAAGAAAGACCCCTACATGATCTGTTTAGTTGGCTACCCTAAGTTCTGAGCAGCTTCAGCTCAGGATGACAAATTGTTCTCATGATCCTCAAAGAAATGCTGATTATTCACTGCCTCCAAATTAATCATGGTTTTTTATCTATACCTTTTTTCATCAGATCCCAACTAAGGTCATGTTACTGTCACAATTACAACCGTGCTGTTGCTTTGTGTATTTCTCATTAGAACTTGCACTAGGCACAAGATAGGCAACAAATAGGGAAAACTGGGTCACGTTTGGCAAAATATTAGAAATGACCTTCAGTATGTTTTATTAAATGTAGCAGGAAAACATAAAGCTTGAAGCTCCTAATGTTCCAATGACACTCAAAATCCAAACAACGTTGGTGGTGGCATGGTTTGTAACTTCAACTGATTTCTGACAACCAGGGGAACTTCAGGATGGAGTGGTGACTGTGAAGGCCTAAGTCAGTACAGGTGCTATCTGACATCAGTTCCCCGTGAACTGTGACTTTTCAACAGACTGTGTGACGCAGGAACATCTGCTATATGTTAATTAAGAAGGAGTAAGCTTGACATCTTAGGGCCATATAGAAAAAATGATTACTGACTCCCTTGTTTGAATGACTCACAACCCCATTGTTTGCCTCTTCCTGCATATGGATAACACAGAGTGTGGAAATACAGTGTACCTCCTTAATCGATAACCAACACTGTAACTGTTATCTGGTATCTTTCTTGATGTAATATGATTGGGAACCACACAGGAAACTGTCTCATTTACACCTGACTCAATACATGTACTCACCCTATAAGAATAAAACTTGTAACTAAACAGAAGCCAGTTCAGATGGCTTCAGGGTTTAAGTCCTTAGTTTCTCTAGCTGAATAAACTTTAACTTTGATTATCCAATCATTGTCTGATTATTTCAGTCAGGAACTTATATTTAGGTGTTTATAGTAGCTTTATTTGTAATAAGCCCCAAATAAAAGAAAAACCAACAGGTGAATGGATAAACAAAATGTAGACCATGTAGACAATGGGATGCTACTGGGCAGTTCAGAAAGGAAAGAACTCTTTACACTCACAACATGGATGACTCTTAGGTTGATTGTGCTGAGTGAAAGAACCTAGACCAAAAAGAGCTTATACTGTATTGTTCTATTTATATAAAACTAGAAATTGAAAATCAAACTGTAGAAAGCAGATGAGAGGTCATCTGGGGAGTAGGACATGAATTACAGAGCAGCGCTGAGCAAACATCTGGGCGTGTGATGGGTATGTCACTACCTTGAGTGTGGCTGGTGATGGCTTAACCAGTGTGCACATAAGTCAAAGCTCATCCAATTGTACTCTGCAGGTGTGTCCCATTCACTGCATTTCAATTAGTCTTCACTAAAACTGCAAGAAAAACACTAGGCTGAAAACTAGCTTTAAATGATGAACAACCATAAACGAATCACAAAAGGGGATGGAAATCTTTCCAGTTCATCTTTATCAGCAATGGGGCTTCTTTCACTTCTTAGTAGCACAGTATCATGCTCAGTAGGTATGGTCCTGTAATTTCAGATGATATACTGCACTTCTGTATCTTTAATATTCATTAAACCTGTTCTTCCTGTTGCATCAGATATTTGCCTACTTAAATTTTTCACTGAAAATATGTAGTCCTTGGACTACCTGTCAAACTCCATGGTTGTGAGAAAAGAGATGCCTATTCTCATGTAACTAAGGCATTTTGCTTGCCAGAAGAGCTGTTTGCATCCATGGGGCACTCACTTGCAAGCTCATTTATCAAATGAGATCAATCTGTGAGAGCACTTTGTAAATTATAAAATACTAGAGAGGTGGAAATTGCAGCTCCTGCTGCTGCTGCTGCTATTAATTAATTAGGATGGTGACTGGTGATTACGAACTCATTTGATCAATACAATTAGCTGATTTGGAAGACTTGAATCCCGAAGTGAGCCAATGCATTAATGATAAAGTTAACGTGACACTGGTGTCTGAGTAAAGGAGCACCAGCAATAGGAACACCAGCACTACTTTTTTCTTCTCTAACAGAATTGTAACAATTATACACATAGACATAGATGTGTGTGTATGTGTGTGTGTGTCTGTGTGTGTGTGTGTGTCTGTGTGTGTGTGTCAACCCCTGAAATAACTAAGATTATAAAGAAATAAAATTTTACCTGTGAGCTGGGGATCTTGCATGTCAAATAAAACTGGTCAGTTAATATAAACATCTAACAGGATAAACAGGCCTCTGTGAAACAGTAACCCGTCTCCTGCTTTCCATAGAGTATTATCCTGAGACAGGGAGAGCTCACGGCCTCCGGCTCTGCACAGTCCTCCATAGCTACCTTCTCGCCACCTCTATTTCACCCGAGGTTTTGTTCTCTAACTTCTTTGCTTGCATTCCTTTTGATCCGCTGTGCTCTTGTAGTACAGGTCCAAAGTTCCATTTTGCCTTCCTCATTCTCGCGCAGGGCTTTCTTTTCTGTCAGGGATAATCCATGTCAATCAAATCTTTCTGAAATACCGTTCACATAAATGTTTCAGAGCAGCGTTAGAATGGAAGCCTTGCTAAGACCTGCAGTTTTCTTGCTGATGTTTAGAACCTCATATACACAAGGAACTTTGAGTGTTTATTCTACTTCGTGCATTCCAAAGAATTTGAAATGAAAAATATTTTGCTACTTCTCATCTGAGGCCTTAACATCCTAGAATATTCTTGACTCAGGCTTTCATTTTTGAGGCCCAAGAAGGTCTCGAGTTATTTCTCTTGGGCCTGGATTTGTCTACTCAACTTACTACGTATTTTCAAAAGCTGATTATAAGAACACTAAGCTGATTAGCATGAGCCTATGGACCCAAGCTGGTGAACAATGTATATTTCAGTCGAGGCTCTCCGCAGAACCAACAGGAGTTCCATGAGAGTACTTCAGGAAGTTCATGGAAAAATGTCATTAAAAGGTGTTTATTTTTGGGAAAAGGATTTGAAATTTATGCAGATTTTTGGTAATATGGTTTTCCATGAACCTTTGAAAGACCCCACCCCTCCACTCTATTCAGAATGAAGCTTATTAGAAGTTATTAGCTCACACGACTCTGGGGGCTGAGAAGCCCCTCAATCTGCCAACTGCAAACTACAGACCCTGGAAGGCTGGTGGTGTAGCTCCAAGGTCTGAGAGCTGAGAGCCCAGAGATGTTCCATTCTGGGCTCAAAGAGCTGAGAGCCAGGAGCTCCAAGAGTAGGGGAACAGGATGTCCCAGCTCACACACTCAGGCAGAATGAATTCAATCTTTCTCTGCCTTTTTGCTCCATCTAGGCCCTCAGCAGATGGAAAGATGCCCACTCACACTGGAGTAGACCATGGACTCTACTCAGTCTGGCCACTCAAATGTTCATCTCTTCCAGAAACATCCTCACAGATAAACCCACAAATAATGTTTAACCAGCAATCTGGGCATCCCATGGCCCTGCCAAGTTGACCCACAAAATTAACCATCACAGTGTAATCTGAGGAGGTAAGTGTTGGTTTTGGGTTATAAATCACATGAATGTTGGGATGGAGCAAAGAGATTGTCTGTTCATCTGGTAACAACTGGTAAGAACCTCTTAGCCTCATAGAAAGGGGGTCCCCCTCCTACACCTTCCTGGAGCAGCCACACATTTTTGGCCAGCCATAGACACTGATCTCTCTGCTGGACCTGCTAAGAGATCACTCTCTCTGACTGAAAGAAACATAATACGGGGTCCTGAACTGTTCATTTTCACAGACCACAGACATTCAACTAGAGAGAACATGGGAGGCACCTCCTGAGAGGAACATGCTTACTTCCTCTCAGGGCCAAAGGAGAAATAATCAAACATGATCTTGATGTGTATGTAAATGCACAAGTGTATGACTGCCCTTTGTCATAAGACACAACCAAAAGGTAAAATATCTAAAGTGAGAGCCCTGGGCACCATCAATACATTCCACAAACCAATCCAAGTCCTAAATTTTCATTATTGGTATCTAGCCCAGACCCTGGTTTTTAACCATGTGCAGATGATACACAGATGATATCTTGAGTATCTGTCAGATTACTGGCATTTTACCGACATTATTATTCATTCTCACAGTGACATTGCAACTCAACAATAAAGCTATACTGCAGATGAGGAATGTGGCGAGAAGTCATTGTTTGTGTCTGGCTGACTTCCCTTCCCCTCCCTCAACTTCTCATGGGACACTGCTGTTTCTCCACCTCATTCCTGTGGTACCAGTGATAATACCCTTATTCCCACTCCTAGGCATGCTTAAGCCAACCATGAAACCACACATTCCTGACCACAGTGATGTCTTTGGGGTGAGCTAACAACAATAACAGTGCTGAGCTGACAACTCTTCCAAAGAATCCCAACTATTTCATTTAAATATTTTAAGTCATTTAGCTTTGTAACACCCCTATGACACAAGCTCTATTAGATTTCCCTTTTATCAGACAAGGAAACAGAGACATGGAACAGTTAAGGGACTTGCCTGTAGTCAGAAGCTATTCTTTTTCTCAGAATCTAGGGACTTCAGCTATGGGAAGAGTCCTTCCTTTTTGGTGATGCAGCTGGGGTGGGGTGAGGACAAAGTTACCAGCAGTCACATCCCTCATCCCCATCATGAAACCTGTGTCTACTTTCCTCAGAGAAGAGAATTCTGGATGGTTTTTAATCTCTTATTCCATTTCTCAAGTTCTCCTAGCTGTCCTGGTTTGTGTCATCTCAAGGCTTGGTTGCTGACTTTTCCTTTGGTTTCTGAGCCAATCTAGTAATTATCCAAGAAATTTCTGTTTTTTTATTTTTATTTTTATTTTTTTTTGACAGGCAGAGCTAGACAGTGAGCGAGAGAGACAGAGAGAAAGGTCTTCCTTCCGTTGGTTCAGCCCCCAAATGGCTGTTACAGCCGGAGCTGCGCCGATCTGAAGCCAGGAGCCAGGTGCTTCCTCCTGGTCTCCTATGTGGATGCAGGGTCCAAGCACTTGGGCCATCCTCCACTGCCTTCCTGGGCCACAGCAGAGAGCTGGACTGGAAGAGGAGTAACCAGGACAGAACCGGCACCCTGACCGGGACTAGAACCCGGAGTGCCGGCGTCGTAAGTGGAGAATTAGCCTAGTGAGCCGCAGCGCCAGCCGAAAATTCTGTTTTTAAAAATGAAGATTTAGGGCTGGCGCCATGCCTCACTAGGCTAATCCTCCACTTACGACGCTGGCACTCCGGGTTCTAGTCCCGGTCAGGGTGCCGGTTCTGTCCTGGTTGCTCCTCTTCCAGTCCAGCTCTCTGCTGTGGCCCGGGAAGGCAGTGGAGGATGGCCCAGGTGCTTGGGCCCTGCACCCACATGGGAGACCAGGAGAGGCACCTGGTTCCTGGCTTCGGATCAGCGTGGTGCGCTGGCCACAGTGCGCCGGCTGTGGCGACCATTGTGGGGTGAACCAACAGAAAAGGAAGACCTTTCTGTCTGTCTCTCTCTCACTGTCTACTCTGCCTGTCAAAAAAAAATAATAATAATAATGAAGATTTAGTTAACATTCAGTTACCAGCAAAAGATTCTTGATGAAAACAAAAAATCTGGCTCGGGGAGACTAGACATGGAGCTGGAAGTCACCACCAGGCCTTCCTCATCCCAGAGGCCTCTCCACTCTTGCCAACTGCACCCTCTCTCCACAGCCTCCTCAGTTGCCTGCCTTTCACAGAATCCTGCCAGCCCTTGCTTTCTGTTTATTATGGCACTGCCAGACTTTCTCGACTCTTGCTTGTCACACTCTTCAACTTCCTGATACATCAAGTCTAGCCTCTTTACCTAGTTTTCAACACCCTCCAAATAAGTCCTCACTTAAATTTGAAAAATTGCCTATCATCCCCTCCCTACCCAACAAAAGACTATGCCAACGCATGTCATTCACTCTTCTGTGACTTCTTTAGTCAATTCCTTTCAAATGACTAAGATCTAACCCATTCAGCACCCAGTGAAGGAAATCCTGACTCCTCCAACTGCTATTCATTTCTTTAAGAATATCAGAACTTCCTGTTCTCGAAACCAATTTACCAAAGTAAGTGAAACCAGAATATTAATTTTCTTATCTACATGTAGTTTCTTTATTTTTTAAACCATTTTGTGAAATCATTTCTAACTGGGAAGTATAAAATAGAAGGTGTAAAAAATAGATTCCACTGTAAGTAATTGTGAAACTAATTCCTTTGATACTTTTGTCGTTTAGTTAAATGGCTTGTGTTTTATTTTCTGTTCAGTGACAAATGCATCAGAATTCAGATAACCATCAATGGAATGGGGAAAAACAAGAAGTATAATTTTCTCCCAGCATGTATTTCTTTTTTCTTTTCTTCTTTTTTTTTTTTTTTTTTTTTTTTTTTTGACAGGCAGAGCTAGACAGTGAGAGAGAGACAGAGAGAAAGGTCTTCCTTCTCCATTGGTTCACCCCCCAAATAGCTGCCACAGCCGGCGTGCTGCACCAATCCAAAGCCAGGAGCCAAGTGCCTTCTCCTGGTCTCCCATGCGGGTGCAGGGCCCAAGCACTTGGGCCATCCTCCACTCTACTCCCGGGCCACAGCAGAGAGCTGGACTGGAAGAGGAGCAACTGGGACAGAATCCGGCGCCTGAACCAGGACTAGAACCTAGGGTGCCGGCGCCACAGGCCAAGGATAGCCAAGTGAGCCACGGCGTCAGCCATCCCAGCATGTATTTCTTAGATGCTGTATGTTACCTTCTTGAAACGAGGCTAAAAACCTTCTGTACAAGGTATCCTGTTCCAGAGGTGCTCTTCAAAGAGGCTTGGCTTGCATTTGTCCCATCCCCAAACAACCCACTCTTTGCATACCCAGGCATAATACAGCCATTAGAAAATTACAAAGCCTGCCACTACCAGGCAGTGTACCTGCTTTTGCTATAAATGCTATTTGTTTCTCAAATCTAAACCTTGGGAGATACATTATAATTTCATTTGTTTGATTAAGTGAAAGATGCTTGAGCCCTTGACTTGGAGATCCTTTTTCAAATATTTATTTGAAAGGTAAGGGGAAGGCCGGCGCCGTGGCTCAATAGGCTAATCCTCCGCCTTGCGGCGCTGGCACCCCAGGTTCTAGTTCCGGTCAGGGTGCCAGATTCTGTCCTGGTTGCTCCTCTTCCAGGCCAGCTCTCTGCTGTGGCCAGGGAGTGCAGTGGAGGATGGCCCAAGTCCTTGAGCCCTGCACCCGCATGGAAGACCAGGAAAAGCACCTGGCTCCTGGCTTTGGATCAGTGCGATGCACCGGCTGCAGCGCGCCGGCCACAGTGGCCACTGGAGGGTGAACCAACGGCAAAGGAAGACCTTTCTCTCTGTCTCTCCCTCTCACTGTCCACTCTGCCTGTCCAAAAAAAAAAAAAAAAAAAAAAAAAAAAAAAAAGGTAAGGGGAGACAGAGAGAAAGAAAAGAAATATGTTCCAATCTTCTGGTTCATTCCCTAAATGGCCACGATGGCTGGAGCTGGCCAAATTGAAGCTAGGAAAAGGTAACTCAATCCAGGTCTCCCAGGCGGGTGGTAGGAAACCAATTTCTGGAGCCATCATTGCTGTTTCCCAGGATCTGCATTGGCAGGAAACTGGAGTCAGGAGTGAAAGCCAGAAATCAAACTCAGGCACTCCAAGGTGCAATGTGGGCACCTTAACTGCTAGGCCAAACACCCACTCCTGACTTGGAGTTGTTTGCACCCAATTGAAACCTCCTGCATATTTCCTAGTCAGCACCCCTACGAACCATGTTTCCTTTGTTCCCTAATTCTTTCCATGTCCAAGTATGACATAAAACATTCAGAAGTTAGCATAGGAAACATTCTCATGCTTTCAGGATGAGAAACTGACTTCTTCAACATGAAGCAAAGACTTACTAACAGTAAAAAGAAAAATTGACAGATTTGACAAATTAAAAACTTATGTTCATCAAATGGTACAGTTAACAAAGTAAAAATGTAAGTCGCAGACTGAGAGAAGATATTTGTACATAAACAGCTATAAATCAAAAAGATAAAGACAACTATTTTTAAAAAATGAGCAAGTGTCTCCAACCAGTATTGCACAAAAGAGTAAATTGAAATAAATTATAAAAATAGAAGAAATGGCGAACTTTGTGAAAAGCCATGGAATTCGTTAATAAGAGAGGAAATTCAGTGATATCACTAATCACTTAGCTAAAATCTAAGACTTAAAATATTGTGTTTGTAGAACTAGAACACACATCACCAGTGGGAGCATAAACTACTACTACTATTTTGGGAATCTTTTGGAAGTTGTCTAAAATGGTAGATAATACTCATCTCATGACATAACAATCCACTCCTAAATATATAACTCAATAGAAATCTATGCACAAAAGTGTTCTTAGAAGTATTATTTATAATAGTGGCCCAAGCCTGCCTAAATTCTATATTGGAATACCCTACAGAAACTGAAATATATAGCTACATCTAACATAGAATTTCAAAAATTCAGTGTGAAGCAAAAGAAATTGCACACGTGCACACACACACACACAGCACTGTGTGGTTGCATTTATAGAATGCCCTCAAATCAGAGGAAACTAAACCACAAAGCTAAACACAGTAGTACCTTTAAAGGACAGAATTCATTCAACTGCAGTTTTGATTTGCACATTTTCTGCATGTATGTAACATTTCAAGTTAGAATATATTTTTAAAAATCATTGCCCTTGATCTACAGCTCCCACAGTTGGAGGCTGGAGGAGACTGAGAGGCAGAGATAGAGGTAAGAGCAGACTGCAGCAGCCCCTGCCACTGGTGATATTGCCTGAGGGAGAGCCTTGTGGATCACACTGTCTTGAGTCTTGCCTAGAGCTGCAGCAGGGAGCTAGGTACCCCCTAATCCAGTGAAGGAAAAGCACATTTCTTTCTCCCCATCCACAGCAACCAGAGGGGCAAATCGTTATCTTGACACAAGTAGAGGCTGTGCTGGCTCTCATGTCTGTGACCAGGGGATGTTAGCAGAGGGAGAAATCTGTGTTTCCCACTGCCTCTGAGTCTGGTTGGGAGGGTTGATGAGGGCTCAGCACCCAACTGGAATGTGAAGTGCCGCCATCCTCTAAATCTGTCACAGATTCCAGGCTCAAACTGCTAAGGTAGGACACCCACAGGCAGCTGGCTCAGGAAACAACTTTGCTCTCTCCATGGACGGGACAGGCTCATGGGGAAGAGAGGTGATCATTTACATGCCCTGACTGTGGGAGCCTTGCATGCTGTGATTTTGAGAAAACTGTGACTGCACCATAGGGCATGGTGGCACTGGGTCTCTGGCCAATCACTGTGTCTGGTGTCGAAGCTCAGAACTCCCTGACTGATTCAGGTGGGTCATTGCTGAGGGTTCTGTGCTCACACTGAGGACTGCACAGTCCCTTTGTGAGGTTCATGTGCCATTGTGGATTAAGGTTGTATCAACTGTGGCTAACCACTGGCATGTATCACCTTGGAAGAGAGGAAGTGAGGTTGTGATTATGCCATCAGATGTAATCATACCCTCTGCTCTGATTACAGTAGAGATCTACCACCCCCAATTGGGTATCACTCTGGAGATTTTCACCTCATCCTTGAGCACTGACCACAGTAGCCCCACCCAGCAAATGCCTCTAAGTAGTCACTGAAAGAGCAGACATTCCATTAAGCCACAGAGGTATAGTTCAAAGATAAAATCCAGCAGTGGAGAAAACCAACAAATCTTTCCATAAATGACAAAAAATAAATGCATAAGTACAAGAAACAAGAAGGAGTAAGAAAACATGATTCCCCAAAAGGAAATAACAGCTCTTCAATAATAGAATATGAGAATGAAGAGATTGATGAAATGCCTGAAAAAGATTTCAGAAGAATAATCATATGACTACTCAGAAGCTATGAGAAGCAAATTAATGAGCTAAAGAAATCCATGTATGACATAGGTGAAAAATTTCCCATGAGATTGAGATTTTGAAGAGAAGTCAAACTGAAATGCTAGAAATGAAGAAGTCAATATATCAAATAAAAAATATAGTGGAAAGCTTTTAACAATAGACTTGGTGAGATAGAAGAAAGGCTATCAGAGCTAGAAGAGAAATTTTTAGAAATAGCTCAGTCAGACCAAAAAAAAAAAAAAGAGAAGAAATTAGAAAAAAAACAGTGCTGGAGATTTATGGGATACTGTCAAATGACCCACCACACAGGTCTTTGGAGTTCCTGAAGGTGTAGAGAGAGAATGGATTAGAAGGCCTATTCAGTAAAATAACAGTAAGCTTCCCTAATTTGGAGAAAGAAAGGGGCATTTAATTGCAGGCAGCACATGGAATTCCTAATAGACTTGACCAGAAAAGATCATCACCACAACACATTGTGGTCAAACTTTCAACAGTAAAACATAAAGAAACGATTCTAAAATCAGCACAAAAAATGTCACGTTATCATCAGATCTCCAAGAGATGCACAGCTGATTTCTCATTAGAAATTCAAGAGGCTAGGAAGAATGAAGAAACATAATCTAAGTCTTTTTTTTATTTTTATTTTTTTGACAGGCAGAGTGGACAGTGAGAGAGAGAGAGAGAGAGAGAGAGAAAGGTCTTCCTTTGCCGTTGGTTCACCCTCCAATGGCCGCCATGGCCGGTGCGCTGCGGCCAGCGCACCGCGCTGATCCGATGGCAGGAGCCAGGTACTTATCCTGGTCTCCCATGGGGTGCAGGGCCCAAGGACTTGGGCCATCCTCCACTGCACTCCCTGGCCACAGCAGAGAGCTTGCCTGGAAGAGGGGCAACCAGGACAGAATCCAGCGCCCCGACCGAGACTAGAACCTGGTGTGTCAGCACCACAAGGTGGAGGATTAGCCTAGTGAGCCGCGGCGCCAGCCTAATCTAAGTCTTAAAAAAAAAACCTTGTCAACTTAGAATACTATACCCTGCAAAGTTCTAATTTATGAATAAAGGTGAAATAAAGACCTTCTGTAACAAACCGATATTGAAAGAATTTGTCACCACTCACCCAGCCTAACAAATGTGCTTAAGGATGGGCTACATACAGAAACACAGAAAGATAGTCATCATTGTGGAAGAATGTGAAAGCAGAAAATCTCCTTGTAGAAGTATAAAAGGAAATCCAAAGAAATCAACTGGAATATTTATGGAAAGGCAAGGCCAAGTCACTTTTTATCAATAGTATCCTTGAGTATAAATGGCCAAAATTCCCCAATTAAAAGACACAGACTCGGCTGGCGCCGCGGCTCACTAGGCTAATCCTCCGCCTAGCGGCGCCGGCACACCGGGTTCTAGTCCCGGTTGGGGCGCCGGATTCTGTCCCCGCTTGCCCCTCTTCCAGGCCAGCTCTCTGCTGTGGCCAGGGAGTGCAGTGGAGGATGGCCCAGGTGCTTGGGCCCTGCACCCCATGGGAGACCAGGAAAAGCACCTGGCTCCTGGCTCCTGCCATCAGATCAGCGCAGTGCGCCGGCCACAGCGCGCTGGCCGCAGCGGCCATTGGAGGGTGAACCAACGGCAAAGGAAGACCTTTCTCTCTGTCTCTCTCACTGTCCACTCTGCCTGTCAAAAAAAAAAAAAAAAAGACACAGACTGGCTGAATGTATTAAAAAAAAAGACCCATCTATTTGCTTCAAACACATATCATCATCAAAGCTACACATACACTGTCAATGAAATGATTGAAAAAGATATTACATGCTAATGGAAAGCAAAAATGAGCAATTATAGACATTCTAATATTAAACAAAATAGACTTTGACACAAAAACTGTTAGGAGACAAAGAAAGGAACTTTGTAATGATTAAGGGATCCATTCAACAGGAAGATGTGACTATAATAAATGTATATGCACCAAATTCCAGGGCTTCTGGCTATATAAAATGAATATTAATGGATTTAAATGCAGACACAGACTCCAAACAATAGTAATGCAGGACTTTAACATCCCACTTTTGTGAGTGGATATGTCAACTAGACAGACAATCAACAAAGAAACAACGGAGCTAATCTACACTACAGACTAAATGGACCTAAGTGACATCTGCAGAATATTTCATACCACAGTTGCAAAATATACATCCTTTCCATCAGTGCACATAACTTTCTCTAGGCTAAGCCACATTCTAGGCCATAAAGCTAGTCTTAGCAAATTCAAAACAATTGAAATCCTACCATGTAGATTTTCTGACCACAGTGGAATGAAGCTAGAAATTAACAACTCAAGAATCTCTAGGAAGTATGAAAACACACAGAGACTGAACAAAACACTCTTGAATGAACAGTTGGTCATTGATGAAATCATAAGCAAAATAAAAAAACTCCTGATCGGGCATCTGAAAGCTGGAGAAGCGGGGTTAGGCAGAGGGAGCACTATGTCTGTGGAAGTCCCCGAGACAGTCTCCATGGAGGAGCAGAAGGAAATGGAAGATAAGGTGACTAGTCCAGAGAAAGCTGAAGAAGCAAAATTAAAAGCAAGTTATCCTCATTTGGGACAAAAGCCCAGAAGTTCAGATTTCTTAAGGAAACAATTGCAGAAAGGGCAAAAATACTTTGATTCTGAGGATTAAAACATGGCAAAAGCAAAAATGAAAAACAAGCAATTTCCTACTGCAGCCCCAGATAAAATGGAGGTCACTGGTGACCACATTCCCAATCCACAGGACCTTCCTCAATGGAAGCCATCCCTTGCTGCTAGCAAGCTGGCTGGCTGATTAAAAGAGCTGAACTGCATGAATCTTCTAATTCCCGTTATTTCTCTTATTATGTTACCTATCCACTTCTTACTTCCTTTCATTCTCTAAGTCGTTTGAGAATGACAGCTTTGCAGGTAGTGGTAGCATGTGCTGCAATTGTAAGGGAATATACATGTGTGGAGTTTTTGATTAAATAGTTCACTGATAAAGACATGATAGAGCAATGTAATCTACTTGAAAATAATTGTATATATTACCCAACTCCTAGTGTAGGTTCCAACAAGTAACAAATTTTACAATTTTAATAGTTTGGCTTTACTTACTTCATCTTAATTATACCTTTGTATATTACCCTTATTTAACATAATCTCTGTTGTATTGATTTTTTTCTGTATTTTCCTTTTGGATTTTGTAAAACAGAAGTTTAAGGCCACAAGTTGTAAGAAAAGTTACATAATTCAAACACAACTAGATGGGACTCCAAAAGATTTGCATTTCTGTGGTTGAACTTGAACAGCCTGAAACCTGTTTCAGCTTTAACAACAGAATTTTACTTGGGCAATATTTGCCCATTCTGGTGTAACTTATATGACTCTAGTACCTAACAGCTGCCATTGAAGCTACTGTTCTTACTCAGTTCTATAATGGTAGTATACCTTTTGTTGTTGAAGATGTGAATGACGTTTGCATGTGCATTTGACTGTTGAATTCACTTTTGTGCCATTTTTGTAAATACAATAGTTTTGTACAACCTTTCACAAATGTCTGTATTAATGTCACATATTAAAAAGTAGTCAATGTGCCAACCAGGAGCATAAAAGTTACTACACAAACCCTGTCATTACAGCTTTTGTATGATAAGAATTTAAAATCTCAGGCTTAAAGAATACCAAACTGAAGTCTTTGCTTAGTCTGCCATAGACTTAAGCTTTTTGTTTGTTTCTGATATCCATGACATTCAGTGGCTTTGTGCAAATACGGTATGTTGCTTAGGCATATCTTTGGTCCTATGCAGAACATTCATTTTGACTTTTCTGAAAATAACAGTTCACATAATTTATATGAACTTTTTAAATGTAGATACTTTTTACTTCCACAATTCACTTTGGGTATGCTAGAGTAAAAGGCTTTCATATTTGGCCTTCTGCCCACCTCCATTGTCTGGTAATTTTTTTTTTTTTGCTTTTTTTTTTTTTTTAAAGGCAGAGTTAGACAGTGAGAGAGACAGAGAGAAAGGTCTTCCTCCCGTTGGTTCACCCCTCAAATGGCTGCTATGGCTGGCACTGTGCCGATCCGAAGCCAGGAGCCAGGTGCTTCTCCTGGTCTCCCATGCGGGTGCAGGGCCCAAGCACTTGGGCCATCCTCCACTGCCCTCCTGGGCCACAGCAGAGAGCTGGACTGGAAGAGGAGCAACTGTTTTTTTTTCCTTCTTTGATTCAAATGGTATAGGGCTGTTCAAACTATAAGGAAGCATAGATGTGTATCCTTACTCTTCAAGAAATTTGCTGTGCTGAATCCTGCATTTTATAACACAATAATGACATTTGCTGCCTCATTTCTCAGTTGCTAGTTAATCACTCTTAGGATATAGCCTGTATTATTACTAATAACTGATAATTGTTTAAATATAATGAAACAAATAGTTCAAAACATTGGCCCAGGAACATATGTCAAGAAGAGCTGAATTCTGGTAAATAACTTAAGTAATTATGGTCAGTTAAAAGGAAAGGCTTACTGACAGAATATTTTACATGACAAATTTATTCATATTAAAAATACATAGATATTCTGTCCATGTCACTGTAGTAAAATGTCAGTTAGCTTTACATACAGTTTATGTACTTAGAACTTCAGTAGACTATTGGAGCAGCATTTACCATTCTTAGCTCTTCCCAGGAATTGTTATAATGCTGATTGGTAGCATGAAGTTTATACTGGTTTTCTCTTTATCTTTGACTTGGATTCAGGTATCTTTTCTGGATCTCGGCTCCAAATGCATACTTGCTTTTCTATAATCCCAAATTACAGTAGATGGTGCCTTCAACACAGCTCCTAAAGTCTGATGACCTTCCTGCTTGACCCATGCCAAAAGCCAGAAAGCAGAAAAATCAATACTATGTTCATTGTAATTTTAAGGATCAGTTCTGTATAAATATATTTGTAATGACAACAAGTAGGCTATCCTGCAATATATGTATTTCTAGGATTGAATGAAGAATTCTAAAATATTCCAAACTCCAAACTAGAATTCCTATTATATATTTATATTTTTATTTTGTCATGAGTAGTTACAAATTGCCATTAAATTCACAAATGAGACAAGATGAGTCCATGTTATTACTGGCCATGATAAGGACTCCTGACGTTTGCTATGAGTGACAGGACATATGCCTGGGTTTTGCTTTGTAAAATGCAATGCTAATATTTAACCTACCTCAGAACTTGATGAAGCTCTGTGGAATGCTAAGTGCCCAAAATAAAAATATTGTTGATTGTCTTTTTATTAAAAGAAATTTCTGATAAAGAATGAAGATGACAAAACAACATATCAAAACTTATGGGAAATAGCAAAAGCAGTGTTAAGAGGGAAGTTTATTGCCGGCGCCGCAGCTCGTTAGGCTAATCCTCTGCCTTGCGGCACCGGCACACCGGGTTCTAGTCCTGGTCGGGGCACCGGGTTCTATCCCGGTTGCCCCTCTTCCAGGCCAGCTCTTTGCAGTGGCCTGGGAGTGCAGTGGAGGATGGCCCAAGTCCTTGGGCCCTGCACCCCATGGGAGACCAGGATAAATACCTGGCTCCTGCCATTGGATCAGCGCGGTGCGCCGGCCGCAACGCACTGGCCGCGGTGGCCATTGGAGGGTGAACCAACGGCAAAAGGAAGACCTTTCTCTCTGTCTCTCTCTCTCACTGTCCACTCTGCCTGTCAAAAAATAAATAAAAAAAAGAGGGAAGTTTATAGCAAGTAGTGCCTAAATCAAAAAATTGGAAAGGCATGAATTAATGAACTATCGATGTATCTCAAGGATCCATAAAAATAACAACAAACCACCAAACTCCAAATTAGTAGGAGGAAAGAAATAATTAAAAATAAAAAAGAAATAAACAAAATTGAAATAAAAAATACAAAATATCAGTGAAACCAAGAGCTTGTTCTTTGAAAAAATAAACAGAATTGATACACCATTGGCTCAACTAACCCAAAAAAGAGAGAGAAGACCAAAATCAATAAAATCAGAGATAAAAAAGGAGGTGTAAGAATGGGTGCCACAGAAATAAAAAGGATAATTAGAAATGAATTAAAAGAGCTATATTCCAACAAATCAGGAAACCCAGAAAAAATGGACACATGTAAGCTACTAAAATTGAGTCATGAAGACACAGAAAACCTAAATAGACCAATAACTAAAACAGAGACTAAATCAGAAATAAAGATTCTCCCAAAAAATGAGAAGTCCAAGACCAGATGGCTTCACTACTATTATCTACCAGACTTTTAAAGAAAAACTAAGTCCAATTCTTCTCAAACTATTCAAAACAATTTAATGGTAGGGAATCCTCCCAAACTCCTTCTAGGAGCCAATCACCACCTTAATTTCAAAACCAGAAAAAGATACAACACAGAAAAATAACTGTAGACTAATATCCCTGTTAAAAAAGGTACAAAAATCCTGAACAAAATTTTAGCTAATCCAATCCAACAGTACATCTGAAATATCATTCAATGGACCACGTTCGATTTATCCCTAGTATCCAGGGATGGTTCAACATACACAAATCAAGAAATGGGATACATCACATTAACAAATTGAAGCATAAAAGCCATAAAATTGTCTTAATAGACGCAGAGAAAACAGTTGATAGAATACAGAATTCTTTCATGATAGAAACCTTAAACATAATTAGGTATAGAAGGAACATTCCTCAACACAGTCCCATAGCCAGCATAACATTTAATGGGGAAAGTTGGAAGCATTTCGACTAAGATTTGGAAATAGACAAGGAATCACTTTCACCATTGCTATTCAAAATATTCCTGGAAGTTTTAGTCAGAGCAGTTAGGAAAGAAAAAGACATCAAAAAGATACAACATGGAAAAGAGGAAGTCAAATTATCCCTGTTAGCAGATTACATGAGTCTGTATATAGGAGAACCAAAAGAATCCACTACAAAACTTTTGGAACTCATAAGAAAGTTTGGTAAAGTTATAGGATATAAAATTAACACACAAAAAATATCCTTGTATACATAGACAATGCCATGGCTGAGAAAGAACTTTTTATATCAGCCCCATTCACAAAGGCTACCAAAAAATTTAAGTACCTTGGAATAATTTTAACCAAAGAGGTGAAATCTCTACCATGAAAATTAACAATAAAGAAATAAGTAGAAGACACACACACAGACACACACGCACAAAAGAAAAATTCTTTAATGTTTGTGGATTAGAAGAATGCATATTATCTAAATGTCCATAATAGCAAAAGTAATTTACAGATTCAATGTGATCCCCTCAAAATACCAACAACATTCTTCTCAGATCTAGAAAAAATGATACTGGAACTAATATGGAAACACAAGAGACACCCAAATAGCTAAAGCAATTTTAAACAACAAAAGTAAAGCCAGGGGCATCACAATACCACATTTCAAGACATACTATAGAGTGATTATAATCAGAACAGTCTGGTACTGGCACATAAATACATTTGCTGATCAATTGAACAGAATAGAATTTCCAGAAATCAATCCCCTCAGATACAACTGACTAATTTTTGACAAAGAAGGTTAAATCAATCCCTGGAGAAAGGACATTCTCTTCAAAAAATACTGCTGGGAAAATTGGATATCCACATGTAGAAGAATAAAATAAGACCCCTACCTTACACCTTATACAAAAATCAACTCAAAACAGATCCAGTTTCTACATCTATGACCTGATACCATGAAATTATTAGAGTAAAACATTAGGGAAATTCTGTAAGTTGTTGGCATAGGCAAAGACTTCTTGGAAAAGACCCCAGAAGCACAGGTAATTAAAGTCAAAACAGTTAACTAGGATCAAGGTCATAAACTTCTGCACTGAAAAGGATATACTTCAACACAGTCAAGAGGCAACCAACAGAATGGGAGAAAATATTTGCAAACTATGAAACTGATGAAGGATTAATATCCAAAATCTATAAAGAGCTCAAGAGACTCAAAAACAGCAAAACAATCCAGTTAATAAATAGGGAAAGGACTTAAACAGGCATTTTTCAAAAAAGGAAATCCAAATGGCCAACAGACATGTGATGACTCAGGGAAACACAAATCAAAACCACAGTTAGGTTTCATCTCACCTAGTTAGAATGGTCAAATACAGAAATAAAAAAAATATATATATACTGCGATGGCTATTGGAAAAAGGAAAAAGGTTCCCTACTACACTTGGATGGAATGCAAGCTAGTACAGCCATTGTGGAAGACAGTATGGAGATTCCTCCTAAAAATGACAATAGACTTGCCATATTAACCAGCCATCCCACTCCTGGGAACATACCCAAATGAAATGAAATCATCATGTGAAAGAGTTATCTGTACCCCTTGTTTATTGCAGCTCAATTCACAATAGCTGAAATATGGAATCAACCCAGATGTCTATCAATGATGAGTGGTTAATGAAATTGTGGTATATATACACTATAGGATATTACTCAGCAGTTAAAAAAATTGAAATCATGTCTTTTGCAACAAAATGGATGCAACTGGAAACTATTATGCTTAGTAAAATAAGCCAGTCCAGAAAAGGCAAATATTTTTTCTCTGATCTGTGGTTAAAAAAAATGTATGTATAAGTATTTGCATTGAAATCTGCATAAAAGTATTCCTGTGCATAAACTGTTGAGAGGAATTGGCTTAAAGTTCAAAAGAACTTAATTATTATCATATAACCAAATAGGAAATATTTAGCTGTTACACTCATTGGTTGTATTTCATTTAAAGAAATTATGAATAACTGACTACAGAAAATTTTTTGTGTGTAAAATTGTCATTTATACATTCAATTATTATCTAGTGCCATTATCTATATTCTCACTACATTAGGATCTCTTTGTTTTTTACTTGTTAAACTCTTTATTCAGTGAAATAGTAAGCCTTTTTATTGTAATGTAAATTTAAAACATGTTGTCTCTCACTAGCCAGGGAAATGCAGATCAAAACCACAATGAGGTTTCACCTAACCCCAGTTACATTGACTCTCATACAGAAATCAAGAAACAACAAATGCTGGTGAGAATGTGGGGAAAAGGTACCCTAATCCACTGTTGGTGGAAATGTATACTGGAAAAACCACTATGGAAGACAGTTTGGTGATACCTCAGAAATCTGAATATAATCCTACCATTTGACCCAGCCATCCCATTCCTCAGAATTTACCCAAGGGAAATGAAATCAGCAAATAAAAGAGTTATCTGCACTCCCATGTTTATTGCAGCTCAATTCACAATAGCTAAGAACATGGAATTAACCTAAATGCCCATCAGTTGAAGACTGGATAAAGAAGTTATAGGATATGTACTCTATGGAACACTACACAATGGTAAAAAATGAAATCCAGTCATTTGCAATAAAATGGATGGATCTGGAAAATATCATACTTAGTGAAATAAGCTAGTTCCAAAGGGACATATATCATATGTTCTCCCTGATCTGTGATAACTAACAGAGCACCTAAAAGGAAACATGTAGAAGTGATATTGACACTTTGAGAAGCAATGATTTGAACAGCCCTTGTCTTGACTGTCAAACATTTTATTTTTCTCTTCCTTCTTAACACCATTGATTGAACTCTTTACTTAACATAGACTTGATCATATGTGTATAAAGTCAAGTGAAAAGAAATTGCTATCTCAAAAACAAAAAAAGACACAAAGGTAAAATGAAGGAGGGTGGGAGGAATAGAGGGAGGGAGGGAGGAGGGGAATATCGTTATGTTCATAGACTTGTACCTACAAATCATACTGAATATGTTAAAATTAATTAAAATTAAAGTAAAAATGAAAAAAATTATTGGCCCTGACAAATGTCAAATCACTGGATTCCTCAGAACATTCTCAACTAATGGGGAGATTTAAAATTTTCATATAAGATGAAAGTGGATAGGAAATGGAATCAGTTTGTATAAAAAATTGGAAAGATTAAACTGCTCACCCACATTGAACCATAATAATCATATCTTTATGGGCACATTAAACTTGCTGACTCCTCAGTCTTTAATTTAGCTTTAATATGTATCTTCACAAAGATGCTCTGATTCCTGTTGTTTAGATTAACCAGCGTGAGCCATAAACTCAACAATGACTTCAACAACCTATCTGGAGAAATGATACGCACTTTCAGTGTTGAGATACAAGTCGCCAGTCTTGGAAGTAAAAATGGTTCTTATTTTAAATTCTTAGCACATCAGGCTTGAATATTTGTTTCTCAATAGTCTATCTCAAGTTCTAATACCAATGTATAAGTGTCCTCATGGTTACTGCTCTTTTTTCACATTCTGGGTATGATGACTCAGCAAAATCTATTATAATTAAAACTTACTATGGAAAATATATTCAATATAAAAACTAACAGAGACAAAGGTAAATTTTCATTCAAGAAAATACTTAATAGAACTTTGCTGTCTATGTTCATATGTTCATACTTCTCGTTAGAATAAGTGCTCAGTCTTCTACTTTGGAACTTGCTTACTTTCTTTTTATATAATACAAAGCCATTTTCATTTAATTAAAATCATTTCACTAAGTAGATGATCATTCACTTCATAAGACTGATTCCTAAGCTGAAAATACTCCCACTTGAAAGCACAGGCATGTCTGTGAAGCCCCAAATCAGTGAGCACACAGGCTGCAATCTGCACACTAAGGTTCTCTGCCTGTATCAGTGGCTTGGGTTCTGCACATCTTCAGGAATGGTGTACTTTTGAAGGGACAAATTTCCTAGAGCACGTGAAGTTTCAAGGTTAAGTCCTAAATCATCAAAGAGAAAACTTGAACTCTACCAGAATCATTATTTATTTATTAAGATATTTGCAGTGAAAGTCAATATGAAATGCATTTGTAAATTTCATCAAACATTTTCACTTAATTAATAAGTTGTTTTTAGTTGTCATAAGGTTGGAATCACTGGGCCAAAGGGCTTTATTATTTTCCTAGCTATTAATACATATTACCAGGATACTTTCCAAACACAGGAGTAGTAAGTTCTTTTTTATGTACTAGATTTTGTTTTATTTAATTGTTTTAAATTTGGGGGTCTTTTAAATTACATTTAGAATGTTAAGATGAGATCATTGTCACAATACATCAAAATAGCTATCTCTCAAATAAATGAGCCAAAATGTCTCAAAGGTACATTGACAAAATTGCTACTCAAGATCCTGAGAAAGACAGAATTTCACTCCTGAAATCCAGTGAGTCAGTTTTTCTAACAAGTACATTTTTATTGGTCTGTCTCTTGGAACCAGCAACCTCTGATGGATACAATTGCCCACATGTAGAACACTTCCCAGAGGTTTATCTACTTTTCTACTTGGACCTGAAGCCACAAGGCAGTTAGAGTGAATTAAGGTCAGATTCAAGACAGAGAAAAGTGAATAAGTAAATATTTGACAGTGGGATTCCATTTCTCTAATGGCTTGGCTAGCTATGAATAAATGGATTTGCATAATAATATCCTCAAAACAACTAGCCTCTCTGATCTACACATATAGACAGGAGGTAAAATAAAAACTCATTAAAAAATCTTGTCTTATAAAATCCACTAAGGGTTTAGGCTATCCAAACACAAAATAGACTGAGACATGCCATGAGTACCAAAAGTAGCTTAAAGATGCAAAAAATAAATTCATGTTTTATAGGATAGTTACTTAAGGCATGTCATTTGTCCCCTCAAAAAGAGGAAGATAACAGGGAAAGTAATGCAGAAGTTTTCATTAGAGAAATAATAAATTTTTCTTTTTTTAGTATTAACCTTTTTGTCTTCCATTTGTGGACTTATTTATTTTTACATTCACAAAAACAACACCATCAGTTATTTGAACATAGAAATTTGGTTATATATACATGATATTATAAAGTAAAATAGGTTAAGATATTTATAGATACTGACAGCCTCTTGTTTAAGATCCTTCACGGCCTTCTATCCCTTCCTCAATAAAACCCAGCTTACATAAGCCCCTGTGTGACTGGGCCTGACTGCCTCTCCAGGGTCACATCATGCCATGCCCTGCCCTGGCCCTTGCTAGGCTGACGTCTTTTAGCTCCTCAAACCAGCCTGCTGGACACAGTGCCTTTGCACATGCTCTCCCCTCTCCCAAGAACATGTTCTCCCATACACTGTGATGTCCCTTCCCCAAATTACCTCAGTGCCCTAGCAACAAGGTTAAGTTCTCCCTCTCATAGCACTATGCTCTGCCAGTTATCAGCATTTATTTCTGTAATTGTTTGATTTAAATTCTCTTCTACTAGACTATACGTGACAAGGGCAGGAACTACATAGGGGTTTACGTACGTTCTATCCCCTGCAACTACAAGAGTGCCTGGCATATCCCAGGCTATCCTAATTACTTGATAAATTAAGGATGGAATCAGATCCCTTAATGCTAGAGACAGAATCTTGGGCTGGAGACCAAAGATGCTTGAGCTTAATATGTGCTTTCTAATGCCCAGATGTGGAGCTTAAAGAAATCTATGCAGGGGAACCTTTGGCAGGTTTGCCTTTCTGTCAAGAACTGCAAGACCTGATAAACGTGTAGGTAGCATTCCACACGACGCCCTCGAGACCTAGGGTGTTTGTTCTGGGAACATGTGGATGCTCTTGGATCACCTGTTCTTCCTCTTTCAGAAAAGCAGAGGCAGCGGCACACAGAGGACATGCTCTGAATCCTTGGCTAGACTGGAAGAACTCAGATGAGAAGAAAGCAACTCCTTCCCATATTTCCATTCTCTAATTTCATTATATCCCAGAACATACATCTAGAAACGTGGGGGCAGACTATGTTCCAAGCAAGAAACAAAGAACAAAGTCTTCAAGATGAATCAGTACTTTCTTATTGAAAGTGGGATTAGCAAGTGTCTGAATAGAAAACAGAATGTAATAAAAATATAAAGGGAAAATATTTGTTTAACAACAACACATACCTTCAATTTTCCATTGCAAAAATCTTGAGAAGACATTTGGAATTTAACTTCAAAGAGACTGGCTTAAAATGAACACAGCAATTGTTCCTGGCTTAGCAAATAAAATTTCATAGTTAGTTTTTTTCCATGGGAGAGCTAGTTAAGTAAAACACATTTTAACAATTAGAGACTGTGTCACTTATGCCTAGACCTTCTTACACATACCTAGTAATTTGTATATCCAACATTCATTTTCAAAGAGCAAAAGGAAAAGAAAAACGTGGCTAAAAGCAGAAAAGATCACTGTTGAATCCAATGAGAGTTTCCTTTTGACAATTGGTGTGAAGCTTTTACTTTAAGTGCATACTAAGGAGACATTAAAAGATGCCTAACCACACAACAATAGACACTTGGGCTGCCAAATAATTATGTTTTGTTTTTTCCTTATCTGAAGCCCAGAAATTCTATGCAAAATTTTAATTTAAAATTCAAAAACATTTTGTTTTTAAAAACAATTACCAATCTGTTCCTCCAATCTGTAGGGGAATAAAATGTAGGTTTTCAGGACCTCCATCTCTGCTGTGGCAACCACTGAATTCTGCAGAATGAAGCTATTTGAACATTTTTCACTCAACTCATCAAACCCGACTGCAGTTGTATGCAACTTCATTCCTGGTCCACACTGATCAGTTTAGTCATAATTGTGTCCTGCTGTGAAGCATAGGTACTTAGCAGGCAGGTCCAATATCTTTTTGCTTAGTTCATATACATACAAGCTTTGCATGTCAAGATAAATGAGATTTAGGACAAACTTTTTCTACATCTTTTGGAGAGGAATCATAACATTTAACATACAATAACATAATTCCAAAATCTGGAGTTCAACCAAGATCATAAAATTCTTCCTTTGCAATACTGGAGATTAAAAAAATCAATTCTTCTAAAATGTGAATGTGGGAAGAAGAGTTTATAATTTCCTTGCCTCTCTGGGGCAACCATCCTTTATTCCTGGCAGCTACTGGAGAATCTACTTTCCAAACAAAAAGATTGCTTGAAACATTAAAAATTAAGTCTATTAAACATGCTACAAGTGAGTAAGTAGGGTATATATTCTGCCTGTCCTCAGTTGAATGCTAAGCAAATATAAGGTGATTGCAGGCCTAAAGTCTCTAATAAAAACCTTACAATGCACAATAATTTATTCTATCTGAGGCAAGCCTCCAGTCTCAATATATGGAAAGTAATAAATAAAATTTAATATTTTTATTTCTCCCAAGAAGTCATGGGAGCTGCAATCTTTCACCCCTCCAAAGTAGAATATTTCCCAATAGACGCTCTTCTAGTTCTTCAATAAACTGCTAAGACTCATTTTAATTAGCAAAGTTATTTATACACATTATGCTGAAGTCAATAACGCAGCTTCCTAATAGATCAAGCAGTCAATGTGGTGGGTTCTCACTTCAAAGGATATAAAACATGGCCAACCCCTTCCTTAGAAAAAGAAGTGTATGGGATGCTGGGATGCGTCCAAGGAGGAAGAGTGACATCACCAGCACATTCTGGCCTCCTACAGGAGGTTACGACAGTGTACCCAGCTCCTGGAAGTTCCTGGAGGTGTGATTCTGACCAGACCTGAAGCCAAACTCCTTGTTTCCAGCTCTGCACAGCAGAGATATGAAGACGGAGGCATGGTATGGGTTCTATCTGCACCTCTTGCCAGTGCTGGATGTCCTATCAAACTAGAACCAGGAAGGTAACATGAGGGCATCAGAAGCAGAGCCAGTGTGGATGGTTTCACATGTGCGACCCTGCACTTTGCTGTCAATGTCAGTGGCACAGGGCCTCCAGCAGCAGCAGTTACAAGGATTAACTGGGATGAAGGTACTAACTGGGCCCCCTTCAACACTTCCCCTGGACTCTCAGCTCCTGAGAAGAGAAGGAAAGTGTTCCACATCTTCACAGAACGGAGGCTGGCAGATCTCAGGTAGAGGTCAGGACCGGACCGACACTCTGAGAAACACGGGATCATTCCTAGAAAAATCCTCCTTCAGAGGACCCAACTGATCACACGCTTACAAGCTGTCAGTCGAAGTGCGCCATACAATGCTGTCACCTCTTTCCTTTGTTCCTTGACTCTAGTGCTTGACTGAGATTTGAGGGTGTCTGGGGACAGCCTTTGATGGGAAGCTGCTTGGGTAGGGGAGATTATGGCAAACACCCGGGTCCCAGTGCCATTGCACTAGTAGAACCACATGCTCAACTGAATGTGGTTTCTGAAGCTTGTAGGACACCTGACAGGATGTGTCACATTCAGTATATGACTCAAATTGTTGGAAAAGAGTCAGTCCTTACTCAGTGATAGTGTGGCACTGGGCAGCAGGTAGATTTAAGACTAAGATACTGTCTTTGGAAAGCGTACATTCTGGTGATTAATAGTTAAGTGCAGACTCAAAGAAGTCCCTCCCCCAAGCCAGATGAAAAAATAAGAACAAAAACAGAACAAGCACCCAGTACTGCCAATAGGAAAAGGTTCAAAACCCTAACGTTCCATTTAGAGAAACATATTCTAAAATTAAAACAAGCATCACAAAGTAAAGCAAACACCAGGAATCCACTTGAAATAGGTTTACAGGAAAACAGCCCAGTGGCACTGAAGAGGGAAGAAGCTGAGAGTGGGGTCATCTGTGAGAAAAATTCTACAGGGAGCTCTTCTGTCCTGTGGTTAGTGGACAGTCAGCCTGAACTTAGTGGACAGTCAGCCTGAACTGCAGACTCACGCAGGCATTGCAGAAGAAAGGCAGGGAGTGGATAGCACATTATGTTCAGGATTGTCACCCTGGCAACACACACAAGCTTGACCAGATGGAGAGGAGCAAAAATGAGTGCAGAGGCTCATGTGTCAGATCCACATTGAAAGTCTTTCAGGGAAAACAGGGACCCCGACTCATTGGAGATTTGAATATAATTTCAGGCTAGAAGAAACCAGCAAGGAGCTGCCCAAGCCTGAGGTCCCCTCCCTCTGCAAGCTCCCAGTAGACTCAGGCCTGGGTGTGATGTATAACTGAGAGAATGCAAAACATGAGTAAAGCTTGTTTCACTCAAAAAATGCAACTTTTTTAAGGTAGATTAAATTCTTCTCATCTGTTCTAGCACTTACCTGTCATAGAAATCAGTCATATTAGGTCTGTTGAAGTCTGCAACATTCAAGGAACACTTGTTGGTCAGGCACATCTTACAAACTTGTTAAAGCAAAAAGATATTTGAACTCTATTCATGTGAAATTCTTTAAAAAATTTATTTAAGGTATAATTAACTTTTACAAAGATCTATTTTCAATTTACTTTATACTCATGATTAACCCTACACTAAGTAAAGAGTTTAACAAATGTTATGAAAAATAAACTGTTCCTCAACAGTCGTGACAAGGGCTGTAAACAATATTCAAATCTCAAAATGTCAACTTCCCTCCTATACATTACCTTTTAGGTACTTGATTAGTTACTACGGATCAGGGACAAGACAGTATTTGTCTTTTTAGGACTGACTTATTTCACTAAGTGTATGGTTGCCAGTTGCATCCATTTTGTTTTGAAAGACAGAATTTCATTTGTTTTTTATCACTGAGTAGTATTCCATGGTGTAGGTATACCATAATTCATCCAGTCATCAGTTGATGGACATCTAGGTTGATTCCACACCTTAGTTATTATAAATTGAGCTGCAATAAACATGGGGGTACAGATCACTCTTTCATGTGCTGATTGCATTTCCTCTGGGTAAACTTCTAACACTTCATTAATGAGGCTTAAATATACTAATCATGGAGTAAACAAAAGGGTGAGAAACTTGTACCTCAAAAGTCATTTTTGTTTTAAATCCTATATTTGAATATAATGACTGACTGTATACTTCTTATACAAAGCCTATTTCTGTGATATACAAGGCTGTTTTACTATTTTTAAGGCTGTCTTACTATTATAATCAGTCTAGCAAGTGCATCTTAATTGTCTCACGGTAATGTAAAGATCCTGTGACTAGGAGGTGTTTTCTATAAGACTTCATTGTAGTAAGAAGCAGAACTGCTCAGGCATACAGACATAGAGAAGAAATGCTTTAGAAGCATGATTCCTAACTTGTTCAGAAAAGAGTCAGGCTGGTTTTTTTCTACTTGTAACTCCATACAACAAAAGCAAGCTGCTTTATTTGCTTGACTGGAGCTGGGATCGCAACTGCTAGGGTTTATGATCCGATGGCGTTTTCAGTATCCATTCCCCTGCATTGTCAGAGGGCATTCCCATAAGACTTTTATTTACTTTGAGTGGATGAAAATGACACAAAGAAATGTTTTCCTGTTTTTCCACATTTCTCTCTTCTTGATATCTAAAAGAACATTACTGGTGGTTTTCCAGAATCCGAAATTATGGAAATCATTAAATCTCAAAGTTAAGGCCAGATCTGGTGCTTTACCTGCTCATTAACTCAAGTTGAAATGTTTCTTGTTCAGGTGGCTCCTTAGTCTCTGTATCATTATCTTTGTGTGTATAAGCACAGTTTCTTCTTACAAGATGTATCTGAGGCTTACTTGGACGTTGAAGTTGAGTTTTAAATGCCATACTATAATACCATACTATAAAGTCTTAGAAAAGAAGAGGTCAATATGTCAATAGGATAAGAACTTCAATATGTACTGTAAGTTGCAAAATAGTGCCTTGGCACATTTCTATTTGGTTCTGAGTATATTTTAAAAAAACATGAATTTTTAAAAAAGATTTATTCATTTATTTGAAAGGCAAAGTTATAGAAAGAGAGAGAGAAAGAGAGAGAGAGGGAGAGAGAGAGAGTGGTTCTATCCACTGGTTCCCTTCCCAAATGTCTGCAATGGCCAGAGCTGGAATGATCCAAAGTCAGGAGGCTGGAGCTCCTTCCAGGTCTCCCTTGTGGGTGCGGGGCCCGAGTACTTGAGCCATCCACCGATGCTTTCCCAAGTGCATTAACACAGATTTGGATTGAAAGTGGAGCAGCTGGGTCTCGAACCAGCACCCATTTGGGATGCCAGCACTCAGGCTGCAGCTTAACTTGATGTGCGACAACACCGGCCCCTGAATTTTCTTGCATATACTATCTTCCTTCACCTTTGACAGGATATACTAGGAACTACTACGGCAGACATCAGGAATAGAAAGAAGATTCTCCTTTCATTACACATCCTTGACTCCCAACCTGTCTTTTCAAATTTCCCTGTATGCCTCTTCTCATTTTCTTTAGTTTGCTGTTCTTACTATGCCCAATCTCCAAATGCTGGTATCTTCTACGACATGCTTTCTCTTCTCTACTGTCCATTAACAACCTCATCCAGGACCATGGCTTTCAATATCTTAAATACTGATGACTTTCAAGTCAATGTTTCCATTCCTGACATCTTTTTAGAAATCTTGGATCATACGGCAAACTGGCCACCTATAACCATCATACGATTCACTAATACCCTCTTGAACATAATCTGATCCAAACAGAACCCTTGTTTTTAGTCTTTTCAACTCAATAAATGAAATTAATACTCCCGAAATCACTTAAAACAAAAGCCAGGATCTATCCATAATTTTTTTTCTCAAGCCAATATTCAATATATCACAGAGTTCTTACAATTTTGTCTCTAAAAATTTCTTTTTTTTTTTTTTTTATCTTTTATTTAATGAATATAAATTTCCAAAGTACGACTCATGGGTTACAATGGCTTCCCCCCCCATACCGTCCCTCCCACCAACAACCCTCCCCTTTCCCACTCCCTCTCCCCTTCCATTCACATCAAGATTCATTTTCGATTATCTTAATATACAGAAGATCAGCTTAGTGTACCTTAAGTAAGTATTTCAACAGTTTGCTCCCACACAGAAACATAAAGTGAAAAATAATAGATGATTTTTTTAAAATGATGATGAAATCAGATCAGACCTATTGTCATGTTTAATCCCAGTGAGAGTCAAGTTGGGAATTGAAAATTTCTTTCTTTTTTTTTTTTTTTTTTTTTTTACAGAAGATCAGTTTAGTGTACATTAAGTAAAGATTTCAGTCGTTTGCACCCCCATAGAAACACAAAGTGAAATATACTGTTTGAGTACTCGTTATAGCATTAAGCCTCAGTGTACAGCACGTTAAGGACCGAGATCCTACATGAGGAGTAAGTGCACAGTGACTCCTGTTGTTGACTTTACCAATTGACACTCCTGTTTATGGCATCAGTAATCTCCCTATGCACCAGTTATGAGTTTCCAAGGCTATGGAAGCCCCTTGAGTTCTCCGACTCTTATCTTGTTTAGACACGGTCATAGTCAAAGTGGAGGTTCTCTCCTCCCTTCAGAGAAAGGCACCTCCCTCTTTGAAGACCTGTTCTTTCCACTGGGATCTCACTCACAGAGATCTTTTTGCCAGAGTGTCTTGGCTTTCCATGCCTGAAATACTCTCATGGGCTTTTCAGCCAGATCCGAGTGCCTTTAGGGCTGATTCTGAGGCCAGAGTGCTATTTAGGACATCCGCCATTCTATGAGTCTGCTGAGTATCTCACTTCCCATGTTGGATCACTCTCCCCTTTATTTATTCTATCGGTTGGTGTTAGCAGATACTAGACTTGTTTATGTGCTCCCTTTGACTCTTAGTCCTTTCATTATGATCAATTGTGAACTGAAATTGATCACTTGGAGTAGTGAGATGGCATTGGCACATGCCACCTTGATGGGATTGAATTGGAATCCCCTGGTATGTTTCCAACTCTACCAATTGGGGCAAGTCAGCCCGAGCATGTCCCAAATTATACATCTCTTCCCTCTCTTATTCCCACTCTTATGTTTAACAGGGATCACATTTCGGTTAATTTTCAACACTTAAGAATAACTGTGTGATAATTACAGAATTAAACCAGTCATATTAAGTAGAACAGACAAAAAAAAATACTATGAGGGATAATGTATTAAGTTGTCCATTAGCAGTCAGGGCTATGCTGATCAAGTCACCATTTCTCATAGTGTCCATTTCACTTCAGGAGGTTTCCTTTTTGGTGTTGAGTCAGTTGTCACCGATCAGGGAGAACATATGGTATTTGTCCCTTTGGGACTGGCTTACTTCACTCAGCATGATGTGTTCCAGATTCCTCCATTTTGTTGCAAATGACTGAATTTCGTTGTTTCTTACTGCGGTATAGTACTCTAAAGAATACATATCCCATAATTTCTTTATCCAGTCTACCGTTGATGGGCATTTAGGTTGGTTCCAGGTCTTGGCTATTGTGAATTGTGCTGCAATAAACATTAGGGTGCAGACCGCTTTTTTGTTTATCAATTTAAACTCCTTTGGGTAAATTCCAAGGAGTGGGATGGCTGGGTCGAATGGTAGGGTTATATTCAGGTTTCTGAGGAATCTCCAGACTGATTTCCATAGTGGCTTGACCAGTTTGCATTCCCACCAACAGTGGGTTAGTGTCCCTTTTTCCCCACATCCTCGCCAGCATCTGTTGTTGGTAGATTTCTGTATGTGAGCCATTCTAACCGGGGTGAGGTGAAACCTCATTGTGGTTTTGATTTGCATTTCCCTGATTGCTAGTGACCTTGAACATTTTTTCATGTGCCTGTTGGCCATTTGGATTTCCTCTTTTGAAAAATGTCTATTGAAGTCCTTGGCCCATCTCTTAAGTGGGTTGTTGGTTTTGTTTTTGTGGAGTTTCTTGATCTCTTTGTAGATTCTGGTTATTAACCCTTTATCTGTTGCATAGTTTGCAAATATTTTTTCCCATTCTGTCGGTTGTCTCTTCACTCTCCTGACTGTTTCTTTTGCAGTACAGAAACTTCTCAATTTGATGCAATCCCAATAGTTGATTTTGGCTTTGACTGTCTGTGCCTCCCGGGTCTTTTCCAGAAATTCTTTGCCTGTGCCAATATCTTGAAGGGTTTCTCCAATGTTCTCTAATAACTTAATGGTGTCAGGACGAAGATTTAGGTCTTTAATCCACGTTGAGTGGATTTTTGTGTAAGGTGTAAGGTAGGGGTCTTGCTTCATGATTCTGCACGTGGAAATCCAGTTTTCCCAGCACCATTTATTGAATAGACTGTCCTTGCTCCAGGAATTAGTTTTAGATCCTTGATCAAATATAAGTTGGCTGTAGATGTTTGGGTTGATTTCTGGTGTTTCAATTCTGTTCCATTGGTCTATCCATCTGTTTCTGTACCAGTACCATGCTGTTTTGATTACAACTGCCCTGTAGTATGTCCTGAAGTCTGGTATTGTGATGCCTCCGGCTTTGTTTTTGTTGTACAAGATTGCTTTAGCTATTCGAGGTCTCTTGTGCCTCCATATGAATTTCAGCATCATTTTTTCTAGATCTGCGAAGAATGTCTTTGGTATCTTGATTGGGATTGCATTGAATCTATAAATTGCTTTTGGGAGAATGGACATTTTGATGATGTTGATTCTTCCAATCCATGAGCATGGAAGATTTTTCCATTTTTTGGTTTCCTCTTCTATTTCTTTCTTTAAGGTTTTGTAATTTTCATCGTAGAGATCTTTAACGTCTTTGGTTAAGTTTATTCCAAGGTATTTGATTGTTTTTGTAGCTATTGTGAATGGGATTGACCTTAGCAGCTCTTTCTCAGTCATGGCATTGCTTGTGTATACAAAGGCTGTTGATTTTTGTGCATTGATTTTATATCCTGCCACTTTGCCAAACTCCTCTATGAGTTCCAATAGTCTCTTAGTAGAGTTCTTTGGATCCTCTAAGTACAGAATCATATCGTCTGCAAAGAGGGATAGTTTGACTTCTTCCTTCTTGATTTGTATTCCTTTGATTTCTTTTTCTTGTCTGATGGCTCTGGCTAAAACTTCCAGAACTATGTTAAATAGCAGTGGTGAGAGTGGGCATCCCTGCCTGGTGCCAGATTTCAGTGGAAATGCTTCCAACTTTTCCCCATTCAATAGGATGCTGGCTGTGGGTTTTTTTATAAATTGCTTTGATTATATTGAGGAATGTTCCTTCTATACCCAATTTGCTTAGAGTTTTCATCATGAAAGGGTGTTGAATTTTATCAAATGCTTTCTCTGCATCAATTGAGATAATCATATGGTTTTTCTTCTGCAGTCTGTTAATGTGGTGAATCACATTGATTGATTTGCGAATGTTGAACCATCCCTGCATACCAGGGATGAATCCCACTTGGTCTGGGTGGATGATTTTCCTGATGTGTTGTTGTATTCTATTGGCCAGAATTTTATTGAGGATTTTTGCATCTATGTTCATCAGGGATATTGGTCTGTAATTTTCTTTCAGTGCTGCATCTTTCTCTGGCTTAGGGATTAAGGTGATGCTGGCTTCATAGAAAGAATTTGGGAGGATTCCCTCTTCTTCGATTGTTCTGAATAGTTTGAGAAGAAATGGGATTAGTTCTTCTTTAAATGTCTGGTAGAATTCAGCGGTGAATCCATCTGGTCCTGGGCTTTTCTTTGTTGGGAGGGCCTTTATTACTGTTTCAATTTCTGTTTCAGTTATGGGTCTATTTAGGTTTTCGATCTCTTCATGGTTCAATTTAGGTAGGTTGCATGTGTCCAGGAATCTATCCATTTCTGATAGGTTTTCCTGTTTGCTGGCATACAGGTCCTTGTAGTAATTTCTGATGATTCTTTTTATTTCTGTGGTGTCTGTTGTTACGTTTCCTTTTTCATCTCTGATTTTATTGATTTGGGTCTTTTCTCTTCTTTTTTTAGTTAGTTGGGCCAATGGGGTGTCAATTTTGTTTATTTTTTCAAAAAACCAGCTTCTCGCTTGGCTGATTTTTTGTAATGTTTTTTTGGATTCAATCCTATTAATTTCTTCTCTGGTTTTAATTATTTCTCTTCTCCTACTAGATTTGGGTTTGGTTTGCTGCAGTTTTTCTAGGTCCTTGAGGTGCGCTGAAAGCTCATTTATTTGGTACCTTTCCAATTTCTTGGTATAGGCACCTATTGCTATAAATTTGCCTCTCAATACTGCTTTTGCTGTATCCCATAAGTTTTGATATGTTGTGTTGTTGTCTTCATTTACTTCCAGAAAGTTTTTGATTTCTCTTTTGATTTCTTGAATGACCCAGTGTTCATTCAGGAGCATGTTGTTCAGTCTCCATGTGTTTGCATACTTTCTGGGGTTTCCTGAGTTGCTAATTTCCAGCTTCATCCCGCTGTGGTCTGAGAAGCTGCATGGTATGATTCTAATTCTTTTAAATTTGCTGAGACTTGCTTTATGGCCTAGTATGTGGTCAATCCTAGAGAAGGTTCCATGCGCTGCTGAGAAGAATGTGAAGTCTGTAGATGTAGGGTTGAAAGTTCTGTATATATCTGTTAGATCCATTTGGGCTATAGTGTCATTTAAATCTGCTGTTTCCTTGTTGATCTTCTGTCCGGATGATCTGTCTATTTCTGAGAGTGGAGTATTGAAGTCCCCCAGTACTATTGTATTGGAATCTAAATCTCCCTTTAAGTCCCTTAACATATCTTTTAAATAGACCGGTGCCCTGTAATTAGGTGCATATACATTTATAATAGTTACATCTTCCTGTTGAATTGAACCCTTAATCATTATATAGTGTCCCTCTTTGTCTCTTTTAACAGTTTTTGTATTAAAGTTTATTTTGTCTGATATTAATATGGCTACACCTGCTTTTTTTTGGTTTCTGTTGGCATGGAATATCTTTTTCCAACCTTTCACTTTCAGTCTGCATGCCTCTTTGTTAGAGAGATGTGTTTCTTGTAGGCAACAAATAGTTGGGTTGTGTTCTGTGAGCCAGTCAGCTAAACGGTGTCTTTTAACTGAAGAATTCAGACCATTAATGTTCAATGTGACTATTGATACGTAGTGACTTTGCCCTGCCATTTTCCCGGAAATATTTTCTAGTATATGCTTTGAGCTTCCCATGCTCTTTTACTGGTAGGTGTTCTTCCCTTCCCTTCTTTCATATTGATGGCCGTGTTTCTGTGTTTCTGAGTGTAGCACATCTTTAAGTATCTTTTGCAGGGCCGGACGAGTGGCCACAAAGTCTTTCAATTTCTGTTTGCTATGAAAGGTCTTTATTTCACCTTCATTCACAAATGAGAGCTTGGCAGGATATAATATTCTGGGCTGGCAATTTTTCTCTCTTAGCACCTGTGCTATGTCTCGCCATTCCCTCCTAGCTTGTACGGTTTCTGATGAGAAGTCAGCTGTGAGTCTGATTGGAGATCCTCTGAGAGTAATCTGACGTTTCTCTCTTGCACATTTTAGGATCTTTTCTTTATGTTTCACTGTGGTAAGTTTAATTACCACGTGTCGTGGTGAGGATCTCTTTTGGTCATGTTTATTGGGGGTTCTATGAGCTTCCTGTACTAGGATATCTCTGTCCTTCTCCAAACCTGGAAAGTTCTCTGCTAGTATCTCACTAAAAAGGCCTTCCAATCCTTTCTCTCTCTCCATGCCTTCAGGAACTCCTAGAACTCGAATGTTGGTTTTTTTTGATAGTATCCTGTAGATTCCCAACAATATTTTTTAGGTTTCTAATTTCCTCTTCTTTTCTTTGGTTTGACTGTATGTTTTCCTGTGCTCTATCTTCTAAGTCCGATATTCTCTCTTCTGCTTCACCCATTCTGTTTTTAAGGCTTTCTAATGTGTTTGTCATTTGATCTATTGAGCTCTTCATTTCATTTTGATTTCTCTTCACTATAACACTTTCCTGTTCTACTAGTTTCTGAGTTTCATTTTGACTCTTCCTTAAAATTTCGTTTTCACGAGAGAGATTTTCAATCTTGTCCATTAAGGATTTCTGTAGTTCAAGGATTTGCTTTTGAAAACTTCTAAATGTTCTTATCATAAATTTTTTGAAATCCGTATCTTGCATTTCTTCTATCTCATCATCTTCATACTCTTGGCTTGGGGTGTTTTGCTTATTTGGAGGCATCATAGTGTCATCGTTGATCTTGCTCCCTCTATTTCTGTGTTTGTTACTCGGCATAGTTAATTCTTCTTGCGTCACTGTGCGTTTTTTTTTTCTTTTCTTTTTTTTTTTTTTTATTTATACTGTGTCCGTGTTAAGTGGACTGCCTGCTGTTGGAGGAGCCTTGGAGGCTTGAGATGGGTGCGGCCTGAGAGCTCTGCCTGGTTCTTCCAGGTTAAGGGTGTGCAAAGGTGACACCCTCAGGTTATGCGTGGTAAATCTCTCTCTTTTTATTTATTTATTTATTTTATTTATTCAGGGGGTAAGTAACACCGCAGGGCAAGGCTGTGCAGAATTGATGGTATTTAGCTTCCAGTCTTTGGCTCCTCTGGACTCCCACTGGGTTGCCTAGGCTACTGAATTGTAGTGACTCAGTTCCTTAGCTCTCCCCCATTGATATGTAAATCCAGAGCGCAGGCCAGCTCTTTGTCTCTTGGGAATTCTAGCCTTCCAGCCTTGTAACCTTTGCAAGGTTAGGGGGAAGAGAAACCCCGAAGGTTTTTTTTTTCCTTCTTTCAGGTAGTGAGTTTGCTGCACTTTCCGGCCCCCCTCTAGATTCTGACCCCCGTTTCCCCACCAATGTCTCGGGTTATTGAGCTCACCTCCCCTTCCAGCGCCGATGTGTGGAGCGTCCCAAGTCTCCCCGCTGTTGTCTGTGTGGCATGCACTCCCCTTGGAGCACTGGGGCTTCTGCGGCTCCGTCCCGCGACTTGGCTTCCGCGCGCGCGGTGGGCGACCTTGTTCTCCCAGTAGGTCCTCCGATTCACGATTCCCGTGCAATTTTTTCCTGGTTCTTTTTTCTGCGGCTACCGTAACTCCCCTTTTATTAAACTAAATTTTCCCGGACTATCGGTGCGCGCCCTCACTATTCCGCCATCTTGGCTCCGCCCCCTCTAAAAATTTCATAACCTTTATTCTCCTCTCTTTGGCTATATCCATATTTAAGCAACCTTCCTATCACATGAGCTTTCTTACAGGACTTCCTGCTTATATTTAATTATCTATTTTCGGCCGGCGCAGTGGCTCACTAGGCTAATCCTCTGCCTTGCGGCGCCGGCACACCGGGTTCTAGTCCCGGTTGGGGCACCGGATTCTGTCCTGGTTGCCCCTCTTCCAGGCCAGCTCTCTGCTGTGGCCAGGGAGTGCAGTGGAGGATGGCCCAAGTGCTTGGGCCCTGCACCCCATGGGAGACCAGGGTAAGTACCTGGCTCCTGCCATCAGATCAGTTCAGTGCGCCAGCCGCAGCGCGCCGGCCATGGCGGCCATGGAGGGTGAACCAATGGCAAAGGAAGACCTTTCTCTCTCTCACTGTCCAATCTGCCTGTCAAAAAATAAAAAAAAATTATCTATTTTCTACTTGTTTCCTGTGTCCTAGAATAAAACACTTCTTATACAGGATAGAAGTCCCTGAAGATCCAGTTTCTGCTTACCTCCATGGCCTCATCTCACACTGCTCCACCCTTTCCCTGCTGAGTTCCATCCTCAACCTTCTTTTGGTTCCTCCGATAAAGAATATTCCCACCCTTCAGTAACTTACTTCATCTACCTCAAACCTTCTTTCCCTTAAGCCTCAAGGCTCTGACTTTTTCTTGTAATTCAAACACATAACACAGACTGACACTCAGAAGTGGAATGGCGTTGTAACAAAAACCTTAAATGTGGTATTGCCTTCGCAGTGTGATCACAGAAATAAAAAACAGACATCGCAAAGCTAGAAATCTGGTGACTCTTGTATCCTAGCAAAACGTTTGATAATTGCCTTTTACAAGGCAGATATCTGTTTACCATGCATACACGGTAAGGGGAAGCAGCTGAAAGCAGCTGGAATGTCCCTGTGTGCTGGAAGCTCCTTTCCGTGGTTCAGCAAGAAATTTCAAAGCAATCATGCACTCAGGTGGAAATCAACCAGTTTGTAAGAGGTTAAAAGGATGCTGTATGCAGAAACCTTAGATTTCACGAGGTAGGGAAAGCAGAACTGTATTAAACCCCCAAATAGGAGTTTTGGTTTTGTTCAGAACCTTTTCAGAAACCTAACATTAATCCAACCAAATAAAAGGATTCTCAAAGGGGAGCAATTTTCCCCCAGAGGACACTTGGCAGTGTCTAGAGACATGTTTAGTTCTCAACACTAAATGAGTGGGTTTCAGTGATGTAAGCTGGGTGAGGCCAGGGCTGCTCATCAACATCCTTTTTTTATTTTTTTTAAACTTTTATTTAGTAAATATAAATTTCCAAAGTACAGTTTATGGATTACAATGGCTTTCCCTCCAATAATCCCTCCCACCTGCAACCCTTCCATCTCCCGCTCCCTCTCCCCTTCCATTCACATCAAGATTCATTTTCAATTATCTTTATATACAGGAGATCAATTTAGTATATATTAAGTAAAGATTCCAACAGTTTGCACCCACACAGAACATAAAGTGTAAAATACTGTTTGAGTACTAGTTATAGCATTAATTCACATTGGACAACACATTAAGGACAGAGATCTTACATGAGGAGTAAGTGCACAGTGACTGTTGTTGTTGACTCAACAATTTGACACTCTTGTTCATGGTGTCAGAAATCTCCCTAGGCTCTAGTCATGAGTTACCAAGGCTATGGAAGCCTCTTGAGTTCGCTGACTTCAATCTTATTTAGACAAGGTCATAGTCAAAGTGGAAGTTCTCTCCTACCTTCAGAGAAAGGATGATGACCTGTTCTTTGATGACCCGTTCTTTCCACTGGGATCTCACTCACAGAGATCTTTCATTTAGGGTTTTTTTTTTTTTTTCTTGCCAGAGTGTGTTGGCTTTCCATGCCTAAAATACTCTCATGGGCTCTTCAGCCAGATCTGAATGCCTTAAGGGCGGATTCTGAGGCCAGACTGCTGTTTAGGACATCTGCCCTTCTGAGTCTGCTGTGTATCCCACTTCCCATGTTGGATTGTTCTCTCCCTTTTTTATTCTATCAGCTAGTATTTGCAAACACTAGTCTTGTTTGTGTGATCCCATTGACTCTTAGAGCTATCAGTGTGATCAATTGTGAACTGAAATTGATCACTTGGACTAGTAAGATGGCATTGTTACATGCAATCTTGATGGGATTGAATTGGAATCCCCTGGTATGTTTCTAACTCCACTAGTTGGGGCAAGTCCGATTGAACATGTCCCATATCATCAACATCCTACAAGGTCCAGGACAGCCCTACACAGTGAAGAGCTAACAGCTTCCGAAAGTCAGTAGGGCAGATACTGAGCATTCCTGGGGAAAGATCTCTGGCAGGGATCAGATGAAGCTTGCGTTTTAGTTGATGACATAGTTGATGACAAATTCTGTACAGAAAAGAACTGTGAGAATGATTTCTAGCAACAAATCTCATGAAAACAAAAGGACCAGAAAGCTAAACTTTCTAAGTTTTTCCTTTTTTTATTGAGCCAAAAAGCATTCAAGAGACTTCACATCAGTCTGGGGACTGTTTTTTTTTTCCCCCATAATACGAGCAGACAGCTCCAAATCCTGTCAAATGATAAAGGGCTGTTTGCAACTCATTTCCCTATGAACTGCAGCAGACTAGACCACTGTGTCACTTCAGACACAGCTAACATTGAATAAGTTAAAAGAAATCACTCAGGGAATACATTCCTGGACTCACTTAGAACCAAAGCCAAAGCAACAAACCAAGTGATACCCTGCATTCCAACTAAACCATATACTCTTTTCCAATAAAACTTACTCTGCAGAGAAGAAGAGACAAGTATATCAGATGGGCAGATGTCAATGTAGGAAAACAGGAGACATGAAGAAGCAAGGTGGCATTTTTCCTCCAAAGGAATACAGTACTTCTCCAAAAGTAGAACCTTAACTGAAGGAAATCTTTGAAATGACAGATATGGAATTCAAAACAATGATTGTAAACAAACTCAAGGAGAACGCAGATAGACAGATTAAAGAAATGAGGAAATCAATGAGTGACATGAATTAAAATATTACTAAGGAGATAAAACTTCTTGAGAAAAACCAAATAAACTAAACTTCTGGAAGTGGATCAAAGATAGCGGAATAGAGAGGGATCTTACCGCTCTAGTCCAGGGGAAGATGGCTTTAAAAACGTGGAGAGGGTGAAGTCTCAGGAAAAGTTAGGGAGAAAATGGCAGAGGAACCTTGACACCAATACAGGGACAATGCAGACCCATGTGGAGGGTGTGGACACACACAATTCAGCACCCCAGCAGCTAAGAGCTCGGCACCAGATTTGGAGAAGGAGATGAGATAAGACAGCAGCAGCCCAAGCCACTGGCAATAAAGCCATGGGAAGAGCCTTGTGCAAGTCTGGCTTAGAGTGCTGGAGGACAGTGTATTTGCCAACCTAGAGGAGAAAAAAGGAGTGACATTTCTCTCTCCCCAACCACCCTGCACTAGTGTCCAGTAACAAGTGGAGAGAGGGCAGGCACCAGTTGGGCATATGTAACAGCTGCACCAGCTCATGACTGCACGCCCAACAACCAGCTGAGCAAACACACCTGGCAGGGAGGTTGACGGGGAACTGGGTGCTCATGATTGTGGGAGGCTTGTGTTCCCGCATAGTGAAAACACTGTGGCTGCATGGGAGAGTATAGGGTGCAACTGGGACTTTGGGCAGTCACTGTGGGCAGCTCCACACATTCAGGGCTCCCTGATTCCCTGATGAGGGTCATTGTTGCTAGATCCATATTTACACAGAGTACAGCATGGATCTATTGTGTGGTCCTTGTGACAGCCCAGATATATTGTACTGATTGGGACTAGTACCGAGGCACTGATCTTTGAGGAGAGGAGGTAGCATGACACTACACCAACAGAACAGAACAAACTTCCCCTCTGATTAAAAAAAAAAAGAGGCACTTTACCATGCCCAACATGGCTGTCACCTTGGACATTCCCTTCACACCTTCACACTGAAGCATTGAACAGAGCTCCCTAGCCACACTCAGCATACCCCTCTTAATATTCACTGAAAAAGTGCACATTCCACTAAGCCACAGTGGCATAGTCCAAAGATAAAAGCCATCATAGGGAAAAACAAAACAAAACAAAAAGAAATCAACAAGTATCTCTACAAATGCTGAATAATAAATGCAGCAATTCAAGAAACAAGAATAATGAAGACAATATGATGCCCCCAAAAGAACACAACACTTCAATACTAGAATGTGAAGATGAAGAGATTGAAGAAATGCCAGAAATGGAATTTAAAAAATTGATCATAGAATTACTTAAAAGTAATCAGGAGAAAATCCTTGAATTAATGAAATTCATACATGACATGAAAGAAAATTTCTCCCATGAAATTGAGATTTTAAAAAGGAATCAAAATGAAATATTAGAAATGAAGAATATAACAAATAAAAAATTGAAGAAAAGCATTAAAAAAGGATTCAGTGAAGCAGAAGAAAGAATATTTGAGTTAGAAGACAAATCACTGGAAATTTAAAAGTTAGACCCGCCCCCCCCCCAAAAAAAAGGAAATTAGAAAACTAAAGAACAATGTTGGAGATCTATGGGATACTATAAAACAACCCAACATAAGAATCATTGGAGTTCCTGAAGGCATGGAAAGAAAGAATGGATTAGATGGCCTTTTAGTGAAATAATTACAGAAAACTTCCCTAATTTGGAGGAAGAAAATGATGTCCAAGTGCAGGAAGCATGTAGAACTAATAGACATGACCATAAAGGTCTTCAAAACACATTGTAGTCAAACTCTTCATAGAAAATCATAAAGAAAAGATTAGGAAATATGCAGGAGAGAAACACCATATTACTTTCAGAGATCCCCAATTAGTCTCTCAGCTGACTTCTCACCAGAAACCCTACAGGCTAGGAGAAAATGGTGAGATATATTCCAAGCTGTAAGAAAAAAAAAATGTCAACCCATAATACTGTACTATGCAAAACTCTGTAATGTGAAATGAAAGACCTTCCATAACAAACAAATTGAAGGAATTTTTCACCACCCATCCAGCTTTACAAAAGTTGCTTAAGGATGTGCTACACACAGAAACACAGATACATGGTCATCACTACAAAAGAAGATGAAGGCAGAAAATCTCCCAGTAGAAGTACAAATGAAATCCAAAGTAAACAATAGGAATATTTATGGAAAAATGGCAGGGTCAAGTTGTTACTTATCAGTAGTCATCTTGAATTTAAATGGCCTCAACTCTTCAGTTAAAAGACACAGACTGGCTTAATAGATTAAAAAACAAAACCCATCTATTTGCTGCCTACAAGAAACACATCTCAGCAATGTAGGTACATGCAGACTGAAAGTGAAAGGATGGAAAAACATATCCCACGCTAACATAAACCAAATAAGAGCTGGCGTAGTCATCTTAATATCAGACAACATAGAATTTGTCAACAAAAACTGATAAAAATTGACAAAGAAGGGCACTATATCATGATTAAGGGATCAATTCAACAGGAAGATGTGACTATTGTAAATGTATATGCACCTAATTACAGAGCACCTGGCTATTAAAAAGAAATGTTAGTGGACCTAAAGGGAGATAAGGAATTTTATACAATAGTAATGGGAGCAGGTGCCGCAGCTCACTTGGCTAATCCTCCTCCTGTGGCACTGGCACCCCAGGTTCTAGTCCTGGTTGGGGTGCCAGATTCTGTCCTGGTTGTTCCTCTTCCAGTCCAGCTCTCTGCTGTGGCCCAGGAAGGCAGTGGAGGATGGCCCAAGTGCTTGGGCCCTGCACCCGCATGGGAGACTGGGAGGAAGTGCCTGGCTCCTGGCTTCGGATCAGCGTGGTGTGCCAGCCACAGTGCGCCAGCCTTAGCAGCCATTTGGGGGGTGAACTAACAGAAAAGGAAGACCTTTCTCTCTGTCTCTGTATCTCACTGTCTAATTCTGTCTGTCAAAAAAAATAGTAATGGGAGACTTCAGTACCCCACTTTCAGCAGTGAATGGATCAATCACACACAGAAAATCAGTAAGGAAACAACAAATTTAATGTACATTATAGAATAAATGAACCTAACAGATATCTACAGTACCTTTTATTTTACAGCTGCAGAATATACATTCTTCTTACCAGTGCATGGAACATTCTCTAGGATTGACCTCAGGCTAAGCCATAAAGCAAGTCTCAGCAAATTCAAAAAATCAAAATCATACCATGCATCTTCTCTGTCCATAATGGAATGAAACTGGAAATCAACAACACAAGAATCTCCATAATGTAAGTAAACATATGGAGACTAAACAACATGCTGATGAATGAAAAGTGTGTCACAGAAGAAATCCAAAGTAAAATCCAAAAATTTCTGGAAATAAATGAATATAACAGTACAATACATCAAAACTTATGAGATATGGCAAAAACAGTGTTAAAAGGGAAGTTTATAACAAACACACAAAAAACCCAATAGCCTCTGTATTTACAGACAATGGCAAAACTGAGAAAGACCATTCACAAGCTACAAAAAACTCAAATACTTTGGAATAAATTTAATCAAGATATCAAAGATCTCTAAGATGAGAATTACAAAACATTAAAGAAAAAATAGAAGATACCAAAAAACAATGCAAAATCTTCCATGTTCATGGATTGGAAGAATTAATATCATCAAAATATCCATACTACTGAAAGCAATTTACAGATTCAATGCAATATCAATCAAAATAAAAAGGACATTCTTCTCAGATATAGCAAAAATGATGCTGAAATTCATGTGGAAACATAGGAGACCTAGAATAGCTAAAGCAATCTTAAACAATAAAATCAAAGCTGGAAGCATCAAAATGCCATACCCGAAGAATACTATGGAGCAGTTAGAATAAAAAAGGCCTGGTACTCATACAAAAGCAGATGGATAGACCGATGGAATAGAACATAAATGCCAGAAATAAACTCATGCATCTACAACCAATTTATCATTGACAAAGGGGCTAAAATCAATCCCTGGAGCAAGGACAGTCTCTTCAAGAAATTGTGCTAAGAAAACTGGATCTCCACATGCAGATGTATGAAGTAAGACCCCTACCTTACACTCTGCACAAAAATCCACTCAAAATGGATTAAAGACATAAGCCTACAACTCAATACCATCAAATTATTAGAGAACATTATGGAAACCCTGCAAGACATTGGCATAGGCAAAGAGTTCTTGGAAAAGACAACTGAAACACAGGCAATCAAAGTCAAAATTGACAACTGGGATTATATCAAACTGAGAAGCTTCTGTACTGCAAGAAAACACTCAGGAAAGTGAAGAGGCAACTGACAGAATGGGAGAAATTATTTGCAAACTATGCAAGATAAAGGATTAATATATAAAGAAGTCAAGAAACTCAACAGCAGGAAAACAAACAGCTTAGTTAAGAAATTGGCAAAGGACTTATACAGACGTTTTTCAAAAGAGGAAACCCATATAGCCAACAGTCACAGGATAAAATTCTCAGGATCACTAGGGAAATGTAAATCAAAACCACAATGTTTCACTTCACCCCCCATTAAAATGGCTTTTATACAGAAATGAACAAACAACAAATGCTGGCCAGGATGTGTTGGAAAAGGTTCCTTAATCCTCTGTTGGTGGGAATGTAAACTGATACAGCCACTTTGGAATACAGTATGAAGATACCTCAGTAATCTGAATAGAGACCTACCATATGACCCAGCCATCCCATTTCTGGGAATTTACCCAAGGGTAATGAAATCAGAATATGAAAGAGTCATCTGTACCCCTATGTTTATTGCTGCTCAATTCACAATACTAAGAATCAACCCAAATGCCTATCAGCTGAAGACTGGGTAAAGAAATTAAGAATATGTACACCATGGAATACTACACAGTGGTTATAAAAATGAAATCTGGTTATTTGTAACAAAATGGATGAATCTGGAAAACATTATACTTAACGAAATAAGCCAGTTCCAAAATGACAAATACCATATGTCCCTGACATGTGATAACTAATAAACTATCCCAAAAGTGATCTTTAGAAGTAAAATTGACACACTGAGAGCAATGACTGTGAACAACCCTTGTCTCAACTATTGAAGAACAAGGTTTTTTTTATACTATTTCTTGAGTCTTCACTTAACATAGAGTTAATCATATGTGTATAAAGTTAATTGAAAATATATCTTAGTAAAAATAAGGATGGAAATAGGAGAGGGATGAGAAAGAAGGATGGGAGTGTGAGTGGGAGGGAGAGTATGGAAAGAAGAATCACCATGTTCCTAAAGTTGGAATTATGAAATGTATGAAGCTTGTTTCCTTAAATAAAAGTTTTCTGGGGAAAAATAAAGTGTAAGCACCCTGTAAAAAATTAAAAATAAAATAAACTTCTGAATATATCCTTTTAAAAAATAAAAAAGAACCAAATAGCAATTTGGGGGATGAATTATTTAATCAATGAAATAAAAAATGCAACTAGCAGTGTAAATAGCAGAATAGACAAAGTGGAAAATTTCTGACCTTGAGGACAAGAATTCTGAAATAATCCAATTGGACAAAAATAAAGAGACAAGAATTAAAAGGGATGAAGAAAGTCTTCATGAAATATGGGATATCATTAAAAGAGAAAATATTCATATAATAGGTATTCCTGAGGGAGAAAAAAAGGAAAAATGCATTAAGAAAATGCTAAATAGTAATTGAAAATTTCCCAGGTCTTGAAAGAGACATGGACATTCAGGTACAAAAAAACTGAAATAACCCCATGCAGATTAAAACACAGAGGTCATTCCCCAAGGCATATTATCAAAAGTTAAAGACAAGGAGAGAATCCTAAAGACAGTAAGAGAAGAGTGTCAAATTACATATAAAGGAAAACCAATTGGATTAACATCAGACTCTCAGCAGAAACCCTACAAGCCAGAAGAGAGCAGCATAATATATTCAAAGTCTTAAAAGAAAAAAAAAAAAAACCTTCCAACCAAGAATATTATATCCAGTGAAGACAGCCTTTAAATATGAAGGAGAGGCTGGCACCACAGCTCACTTGGCTAATCCTCCTCCTGTGGCACTGGCACCCTAGGTTCTAGTCCCGGTTGGGGTGCCAGATTCTGTCCCAGTTGCTCCTCTTCCAGTCCAGCTCTCTGCTGTGGCTCAGAAAGGCAGTGGAGGATGGCCCAAGTGCTTGGGCCCTGCACCCACATGGGAGACCAGGAGGAAGCACCTGGCTCCTGGCTTCAGATCGGTGCAGTGCGCCAGCCACAGCGCACCGGCCATAGCAGGCATTTGGTTGGGTGAACCAATGGATAGGGAGACCTTTCTCTCTGTCTCTCTCTCTATCACTGTCTAAATCTGCCTGTCAAAAAAAAAAAAAAGGTGAAGGAGCAATACTATATTTTCCATATAAGCAAAATCAGAGAATTCATCACCACTTGACCAACCTTACAAGAAATTCTGAAGGGTGTCCTGTATTAGGAGTAAATGTTGTGAAAACACAGGACACCACCAAATTCACTAACAGAGCAGGTAGAATTATTATCCAATCAACAAAATGACAGATCTTAGTTCTTATCTATCAATACTGAACTTGAATATAAGTGGATTAAATTCACCAACCAAACCACAACCCCACTGTATGCTGCCTACAAGAAACTCACTTCACAATCAAAGAAACATACAGACTGAAAGTGAAGGGCTAGAAAAAGATAAACTAGGTAAATGGAAGCCAATAGCAAGCAAGCACAGTTATCCTGATGTCAAATAAAACAGACTTTAAATCAACAGCAGTAAATATAAAGAAGGATATTATATTTGGATACAAGTATCAATTCAGCAAGAAGATATAACAATCTTGAATACACACACACACACCCAACACAATATCATCCAGATATATACAGGAAATACTATTAGACTTAAAGGGAGAGATAGACTCCAATATAAGAACAGTGTCACCTATCAAGGAGAACAAGTGGTGTTTGTACCTTTGGGATTGGCTTATTTCACTCAACTAACTGAGCACCAAAAAGGAAACCTGTTAAAGTGAAATGAACACTATGAGAAACGGTGACTTGATCAGCCCTCACCCTGACTGTTGATGAGCAGCTTAATATATTATCCCTCTTAGTATTTTTTTTGTTTGTTCTACTTAATACTTTTGGTTGAATACTGTAATCAATACACAATTCTTCTTAAGTGCTGAAACTTAACTGAAAAGTGATCGCTGTTAAATATAAGAGTGGGAATAAGAGAGGGAAGAGATGTGCAATTCGGGACATGCTCAAGCACTTACCTCAAACGGTAGACTTAGACACAGACTAGGGGATTCGAATTCAATCCCATCGAGGTGGCATGTACCAATGCCATCTCACTAGTCCCAGTGATCAATTTCTGTTCACAATTGATCATAATGATAGGACTAAGAACCAAAGGGATCACATAAACAAGAATAGTGTCTGCAAATACTAGCTGATAGAATCAAAAAGGGAGAGAATGGTCCAACATGGGAAGTGAGATACACAGCAGACCCATAGAATGGCAAATGTCCTAATAGCACTCTGGCCTCAGAATCAGCCCTTGAGGCATGCGGATCCGGCTGAAATGCCCATGAGAGTCTTTCAGGCATGGAAAGCCAAGACACTCTGGGGGAAAAAAAAAACCTAAATGAAAGATCTCCACGAGTGAGATCCCAGTGGAAAGAATGGGTCATCAAAGAAGGAGGCACCTTTCTCTGAAGGGAGGAGAGAACTTCCACTTTGACCATGGCCTTGTCTAAAAATTATCAGAGTCAGTGAACTCAGGGGGCTTCCATAGCCTTGGCAGCTCATGACAAGAGCCTAGGGTGATTACTGATGCCATAAACAAGAGTGTCAATTTGTTAAGTCAACAACAGGAGTCACTGTGCACTTACTCCTCATGTAGGATCTTTGTCCTTAGTGTGCTGTACATTGAGATTTAATGCTATAACTAGTACTCAAACAGTATTTTTCACTTTATGTTTCTGTGTGGGAGCAAACTGTTGAAATCTTTACTTAATGTATGCTAAACTGATCTTCTGTATATAAAGAGAATTGAAAATGAATCTTGATGTGAATGGAATGGGAGAGGGAGTGGGAGATGGGAGGGTTGCGGGTGGGAGGGAAGTTATGGGAAAAAGCCATTGTGATCCAGAAGCTGTATTTTGGAAATTTATATTTACTAAATAAAAGTTAAAAAAAATTAAAAAGTAGCTTTTTGTATGCTAATGATGAACTCACAGAAAGAGAAATCAAGAAAGAAAACCCATTCACAATAGCCACCAAAAAATCAAATATTTAGGAGTTAATATAACCCAAGAAGTGGAAAGATCTCTACAATGAAAATTATCAAACAATAATGAAAGAAAGCATCAGAGTCACACATACGAAAAAATGGAAAGATATTCCATGCTCAGAGAAAGAAAGAATCAATATCATTAAAATGTCTACATAATACTACCTAAAGCAATCTACAGATTCAATGCAATCCCAATCAAAATACTAATGACATTCTAATTTATCAATACTAAAATTCATATGGAATTACAAAAGATCCAGTATAACCAAAGCAATCCTGAGCAAGAATAATCAAGTTAGATGCATCACAATACCTGATATCGAGGCATACTACAAGGTTAAAAATAATTAAAACATCATGGTACTGGCATAAAAACGGATACAAAGATCAATGAACAAAAGAGAAATTAACTCATATATATATATATATATATAGCCAATTGATTTATGACAAAAGGACTCAGACTACACAGTAGGATAAGGATAGTCTCAACAAATAGCTCTGGAAAAACTGGATTTATATATGCACAAAAATGAAATTAGATTCATATCTCTCACCACATACAAGAATCAACTCAGGATAAATCAAAGACCTAAATTTCACACCTGGGACTATGAAGTCACTGGAAAAAAATTTAGAGAAAATACACCAAGACACTGGTGTAAGATATGACTTCTTGGAGAAGACCCACAAAGCATAGGTAACAAAAGCAAAACTAAATAAATGTGATTATATCAAATTCAGAAGCTTTTGCACAGCAAAAGAAATGATCAATCAATAGAGTGAAAACATATCAAACAGTATGGGAAAAATATTGTCAAACCACCTATGTGACAAAGGATTAATATACTGAATATATTAGCCATTTAAAAAACTCAGCAACAACAAAACAACAAAAAACTGCAGTAGAGAAGTAAGCAAAGGACTTTGACAATTCTCCAAAGAAGAAATACAATTGGCTAAAAAATATTTTAAAAATTGTCCAACATCACTAGTCATCAGGGAAATGCAAATCAAAACCATAATGACCAGGGCAAGACAGAAAAAGAAAAGCAAATGAAGTGTATTCCTAGGGGAGAGCGGGAGAAATGTTTGGTGTTGAAATTGTACAGAATGAAGAGGGATGCCATGGAGTAGTGTGGAAAGAGAAGATGTGCAGCATCATGAGACACCACACATGACTCCTGAAGCCAGGGGCTGAAGAAGACGCCAGCTTCTGTGAGTGAGAAATTGCATATAGGAGAATCCTGTGGAACATGGTGACTTTTAGTTTGGCCTGGATCCCTAGTATGGGGCAGGGTACCCACTTAATCTAGAAAAAAACCATATTTATTTTCCCCCATCCCCTCAAAGGACATCGGAGAACCAACAGGGAGAAGGCACCATCTTGGCACAGTAGAGCTGGGGCAGCTCTTGTGCACATGACCAGAGGATTTTTATCAGAGAGAAAAATTCACATTTCCCACTGACTTGAGTCTGGCTGGGAGGGTTGACATGGGGCTGGACACCACCTTAGAATTGTGAGACGCTCTCATCTTCTCAATCTATCAGAGGCTCTGGGACTCAAACTGCCATGGTGGAGCATCCAACAAAAAACTGCAGTAGAGAAGTAAGCAAAGGACTTTGACAATTCTCCAAAGAAGAAATACAATTGGCTGAAAAATATTTAAAAAATTGTCCAACATCTAGATTGGAATGTCTAGGAATGTCTCTGCTCTCACTTTGGACAGAGCAGGCATGCAGGGCTGAGAAGGGGGTCCCTGGCACCCTGTAGCTATGGGAATCTTGTGTTTTGTTACTCTGGGGATTCTAGGACTGCACTATAGACTCTGGGATGTAGCCAGGTCTCCCTGCAATCACTGTGTCTGGTGTTAGAGGCTCTGAGCTCCCTGACTGCCTGGGGTGAATCATTGCAGAGGGTTCCTGCACAGATACTATGTATGGTTCATGCAGTAGCAAGCTTGGGTAAGGGTTGTGTCCACTGTTGCTAACCTCTGGTATTGATTACCTTGGAAGACAGAAACTAAGGTTGTTATTATACCAACAGGCATGATCACACAATCCCCCCTGCTGTAAAAGGAAGGGAACCACCATTCCCTACTTGAGAATCACCCTGAATTCTCACCCCACCCTTGAACATTGAACAGAATACCTAGCCCCACACAGCACACGCCTCTGGGTACTCACTGAAGCAGTACACACTCCACTAAGCAACAGTTCAAAGATAAAATCCATCAGTGGGAAAAACCAACAAGTGCTTCAATAAATGCCTAAAAATAAGTGCAGAAACACAAGAAACAAGAACAATGAAGAAATCACAACTCTCCAAAAGAAACACAACAACACTTCAATATTAGGATATGAAGATGAGATTTATGAAATACCTGAAAAGGAATTCAAAATCATGATCACAGGAATACTCAAAAGCAATGAGAAACAAATTCATAGGTTAATAAAATATATAAATGACATGGATGAAAAATTTTCAAATGATAGAGAGATTTTGAAGATAAATAAAAATGAAATATTAGAAATGAAAAATTCAATATGTCAAATAAAAATACAGTGGAAGCCTAAACAACAGACTTAGTGAGGCAGAAGAAAGAATATCTGACTTAGAAGACAAATATTTGAAAATCAAACAAAAAAGGGAAAAATTCTAAAATTTAAAACCAGGGTTGGTTATTTATGGGATACTATAAAAGGACTCAACATAGAAGTCTTAGGAGTTTCTGAAGGTATGGAAAGACAGAATGCATTAGAAGGCCTATTCAGTTAAATAATAACAGAAAAATTTCCCTAATTTGGAGAAAGGGACATCTAAGAGATCTCCAACAGAACCCCTAATAGACATGACCAGAACAGATCTTCACCATGACACATTGTAGTCAAACTCTATAGTAAAATATAAAGCAAATATTATAACACCAGATAACTTTCAGAGGATCTCCAATTAGTCTCACAGCTGACTTCTCATCAGAAACCCTACAGGCTAGAAGAGAATGGCAAGATATATTCCAACCTGTAAGAAAAAAAAAAAAACTGTCAACCCATAATACTGTACCATGCAAAGCTCTCTTTTGTGAATGAAGGTGAAATAAAAGATCTTCCATAGCAAACAGCAATTGAAAGAATTTTTCATCACTTGTCCAGCCTTATAAAAGATGATTAAGGACGTGCTACACACAGAAACACAGAAACATGGGCATCACTACAAAAGAAGGTGAAGGCAGAAAATCTCCCAGTAGAAGTACAAATGAAATCCAAAGTAAACAATAGGAATATTTATGGAAAAATGGCAGGGTCAAGTTGTTACTTATCAGTAGTCATCTTGAATTTAAATGGCCTCAACTCTTCAGTTAAAAGACACAGACTGGCTTAATAGATTAAAAAAACAAAACCCATCTATTTGCTGCCTACAAGAAACACATCTCAGCAATGTAGGTACATGCAGACTGAAAGTGAAAGGATGGAAAAACATATCCTATGCTTACATAAACCAAAAAAGAGCTGGTATAGCCATCCTAATATCAGACAAAATGGGTTTTAATGCAAAAACTGTTAAAAGAGACAAAGAAGGGTGCTATGTAATGATTAAGGGATAAATTCAACAAGAAGCTGTGACTATTGTAAATGTATAGGCACCTAATCACAGGGCACATAGCTATTAAAAAGAAATGTTAATGGTTCTAAAGGGAGACATAGACTCCAATACAATAGTAATGGGGGACTTTAATACCCCACTTTCAGCAGTGGACTAATCAACCAGACAGAAAATCAATAAGGAAATAACAGAGTTAATCAACAGTATAGACCAAATGAACCTAACAGATACCTACAGAACTTTTCATCCTACAGATGCAGAATACACATTCTTCTCACCATTGCATGGAATGCTCTCTCATATTGTCCATATACTAGGCCATAAAGCAAGTCTCAGCATATGTTAAAAAATTGAAATCATACCATGCATTTTCTCTGACCACATTGGAATGAAGCTGGAAATCAACAACTCAGAAATATCTCGAGCACACGCAGAAACATGAAGGCTAAACAACATGCTCCTGAATGAACAATGGGTCACAGAAGAAATACAAAGTGAAATCTAAAATTCCTGGAAATGAAGGAAGATGACAATTCAACATATCAAAACTTATGGGATATAGCAAAAGCAGTGTTAAGAAAAAACTATAGCAATTATTGCCCACATCAAAAATTGTAAAGGCATCAATAGATGAGCTAACATTGCATCTCAAGGACCTAGAAAAACAACAACAAGCCAAATCCAAAACTAGTAGGACAAAAGAAATAATTAAATTAGATAATAAAGTTGAAACAAAAAACAATACAAGGGGCTGGCACCATGTGCACTAGGTTAATCCTCTCTCTACCTGCGGTGCCCACATCCTATATGGGCACCAATTCTAGTCCCTGCTGCCCCTCTTCCAGTCCAACTCTCTGCTATGGCCTAGGAAAGCAATAGAAGATGGCTCAAGTCCTTGGGCCCCTGCACCCACGTTGAGAGACCAGGAAGAAGCTCCTGACTCTTGGCTTCGGATCAGCATAGCTCCGGCCATTGCAGCCATTTGGGGAGTGAACCAACGGAAGGAAGACCTTTTTCTCTGTCTCTCTCTCTCTCTCACTGTCCGTAAATCTGACTCTCAAATAAAATAAATAAAATCTTTAAAAAAAAAACAATACAAAAGGTCTGCCAAGAACTGGATCATAAGTGGAGCATCTGGTACTCAAACTGGCATCCATATGGGATGCCTGTGCTGCAGGCCAGGGCTTTAATCTGCTGCAGCACAGCACCAGCCCCAAAATTGGTTTTTGAAAAAAAAAAAAAAACCTGATGCTCCTTTGATACAACTAACCAAAAACAAGAGTGAGAAGATCCAAATTAGTTAAGTCAGAGATGAAAAAGGAGATTAACAATGGATACCACAGAAATTAAAAGAATCATCAGAAATAAGTACAAAAAGCTCCATACTGGAAAGTCTAGAAGAAATTAATAGATACTTGGACACACACAACATACCAAAATTGAGGCATGAATACACAGAAAACCTAGACAGACCAATAACCAAGATGGAGATAAAATTATTAATAAGGATCCTTCAAATAATGAAAAGTGCAGGATTGGATGGCTTCACTGCTGTATTCTACCAGTCTTTTATTTTTTTAAATGCATTTTTTAAAGATTTATTTATTTATTTATTTGAAAGTCAGAATTACACAGAGAGAGAGAAGGAGAGCCGGTGGCGGGGGGGGGGGGGGGTCTTCCATCCGCTGGTTCACTCCCCAACTGGCTACAACAGCCAGAGCCGTGCTGATCCAAAGCCAGGAGCCAGGAGCTTCCTCCAGGTCCCCCATGTGGGTGCAAGGACCCAAGGACTTGGGCCATCTTCTACTGCTTTCCCAGGCCGTAGCAGAAAGCTGGATTGGAAGTGGAGCAGCCAGGTCTTAAACCAGCACTCATATGGATGCTGGCACTGCAGGCAGTGGCTTTACCTGCTACACCACACAGTGTTGGCCCCTCTACCAGTCTTTTAAAGAAGAACACTAATTCCAATTCTTTTAAAACTACTCAAAACATTTGAAAGGGAAGTCATCCTCCCAAACTCCTTCTATGAGACCAGCATCACCTTCATTCCAAAATCAGAAAAAGATATAACAATGAAGGAGAACTATAGACCAATATTCCTCATGAACATAGATGGAAAAATATTCAAGAAAATACTAACTAACCTGACAACATGTTAGAATCTGACAACACATTAGAAAGATCATTCAGCCAAACTGGGAATAATCCTTGATCTCCAAGGTCTCCAAGGATGATTCTACATACTCAAATCAATAAATGTGATACATCACATTAACATATTAAAGAATAAAAGCTATAAAATTATCTCAATAGTTGCAGAGAAAGTGCTTGATAAAATATAAATCTGTTCTTGATAAAAAACCTTAAGCAAACTGAGTACAGAAGGAACATTCCTTAAAACAATCATGGCTATATACAATAAACCCCACAGCCAGCATCATATTGAATGGATAAGCATTGGAAGCATTTCCACTAAGATGTAGAACCAGACAAGGGTTCCTACTTTCACTATTGTTATTTGATATATTTCTGGAAGTTTTAGCCAGAGCCATTAGGCAAGAAAAAGAAATGAAAGTAATACAGATTGGAAGCCGGCGCCAAGGCTCACTAGTCTGATCCTCCACATGTGGCGCCGGCACATTGGGTTCTAGTCCCGGTCAGGGCGCCAGATTCTGTCCCGGTTGCTCCTCTTCCAGTCCAGCTCTCTGCTGTGGCCCAGGAGGGCAGTGGAGGGTGACCCAAGTGCTTGGGCCCTGCACCCACATGGGAGACCAGGAGAAGCACCTGGCTCCTGGCTTCAGATTGGCACAGCACGCCGGCCGTAGAGGCCATTTGGGGGGTGAACCAACGGCAAAGGAAGACCTTTCTCTCTGTCTCTCTCTCTCACTGTCTAACTCTGCCTGTCAAAAAAAAAAATACAGATTGGAAATGAGGAAGTCAAATTATCCCTGTTTCTACATGACATGAGTCTGTATATAGAGGAACCAACAGTTCCACTTGGAGAACCATGGAACCTATAAGAGAGTTTGGTAAAGTTGCAGGATATAAATTAACACATAAAAATCAATAGCCTTCGGCCGGCACCACGGCTCAATAGGCTAATCTTCCGCCTGTGGTGCCGATACTCCGATTTCTAGTCCCAGTTGGGGCACCGGTTCTATCCTGGTTGCTCCTTTTCCAGTCCAGCTCTCTGCTGTGGCCCAGGAAGGCAGTGGAGGATGGCCCAGGTCCTTGGGCCCTGCACCCACATGGGAGACCAGGAGAAGCACCTGGCTCCTGGCTTCGGATTGGTGCAGTGTGCCGGCTGTCGCGGCCATTTGGAGGGTGAACCAATGGAGAAGGAAGACTTCTCTCTCTCTCTCTCTCTCTCTCTCACTGTCCACTCTGCCTGTCAAAAAAAAAAATCAATAGCCTTTATATACATAGACAATGCATTGGCTAAGAAAGAACTTGTAACATCAGTTCCATTCACAATAGCTACAAAAAATTTAAATACTTGGTATAAATTTAACCAAAGAGGTGAAAGATCTCTAGCATTAAAGTTATAAAGCTTTAAAGAAATAGGAGATACAAAAAATAGGAAAAACCTTCATGTTCGTGGATAAGAAGAATTAATATCATGAAAATTTCCATACTACCAAAGCCATTTACAGATTCAATGTGATCCAAATCAAAATATCAAGGACATTCTTCCAAGATTTAGAAAATATACTGCTAAAACTCGTATGGAAACATAGGAGAAGCCAAGTGGCTAAAGCAATCTTAAACAACAAAAACAAAGCCAGATGTATCACCATACCAGAATTCAAGACATACCACAGGGCAGTTATAATCATAACAGCCTGGCACTGGCACAAAAATAGACATGTAAACCAATGAAATAAATTCAAAACCCCAGAAATCAATCCAAGCATCTACAACCAGCTAATCTTTGACAAAGGAGCTAAAATCAATCCCTGGAGCAATGACAGTCTCTTTTACAAATGGTGCTGGGAATACTGGATCTCTGTCTGCAGAAGTATGAAACAGGAACCCTATCTTATATCTTACACAAAAATCAACTCACAAAGGATCAAGGATCTAAATCTACAAGCTGATACCATCAACTCAATAGAGGATAATATTGGGGAAATTCTGCAAGACACTGGCATAGGTAAACACTTCTTGGAAAAGACCCCAAAAAGCACAATCAAAGCCAAATAAATTAATCAAAGCTGAAATAGACAAATGGGTTTCCATCAAGCTAAGAGGCACTGCAAAGGAAACACTCAATCAAGTAAAAATGCAACTGAAGGAATAGAGAATACATTTGCAAACTATACAGCTAATAAAGGATTAATATCTAGAATCTATAAAGAGCTCAAGAAACGCAACACTAACAAAACAAACAATCCAGTTAAGAAATGGGCAAAGGACTTGAACAGCAATTTTTCAAAAGAGGAACTTGAAATGGAAAAAAAAAAAAACCCTACATGAAAAAAGTGCTCTGGATCACTAGCCATCAGGGAAATGCAAATCAAAATCACAATGAGGTTTCACCCCACCCAATTATAATAGCTCTTGTATAGACATCAAAAAAACAATAAAAGCTGGTGAGGATGTGGGGGAAATGGTACCTTAATCCATTGTTGGTGGGAAATACAAAGGTACAGCAATTGTGGAAGACAGTAGGGACTTACCTCAGAAATCTGAAAATAAATCTACCATATGACCCAGACATTCCACTCCTGGGAATTTACCCAAACAAAATGAGCTCAGCATATGAAATAGTTATCTGTACCCCCATGTTTACTGCAGTTAAATTCACAATAGCTAAGATATGCGAATCAACCCAAATGCCCATTATTCAATGACTGAATGATGAAAATGGTGTATATATGCACTATGGAATGACTCAAATATCTTCTTCCAAAGAATATTGAAGATTCAAAGAGTATATGTCAGTGTATTAACTTTGAGGTTTATGGAGTGCACTTACACAAGGTATTCTTACTTTGTGCATGGTTTATTCATATTTTGTGTATGTTTGGCTAGATTAACATTATCATGATACAATGATTTCTTTCCCAAAATTTATGATGACTAATTTAGTGCTTTTCACATAACATTTTTATTAGATTTAATAGATTTAAATAATTTATTAGATATAATAGAAAGAATACATACTAGTTTAAATTCATTATGTCAATGCTTTTTGAGAATTGCATTTACCTTCTCATGATCTTCATTCTCTTCAAATTGCTCATTTTCTTTCTGTCTTTTTTTTTTTTTTTTTTTTTGACAGGCAGGGTTAGACAGTGAGAGACAGAGAGACAGAGAGAAAGGTCTTCCTTTTCCGTTGATTTACCCCCCAAATGGCCACTACGGCCGGCACGCTGCACCCATCAGAAGCCAGGAGCCAGGTGCTTCCTCCTCGTCTCCCATGTAGGTGCAGGGACCAAGCACTTGGGCCATCCTGCACTGCCTTCCCAGGCCACAGCAGAGAGCTGGACTGGAAGAGGAGCAGCCGGGACAGAACCGGCGCTCCAACTGGGACTAGAACCTGGAGTGCAGGCGCCGCAGGTGGAGGATTAGCCAAGTGAGCCGCAGTACCAGCCAAATTGCTCATTTTCAACTGTAATAGACTTGATGATGGCCCATCTTAATATTAAGATCTAAGTGTGAGAAGGGTTTAGTCTGAAGATGTAGTTCAAATCATAAACAGTTCTTTTAGGTTTTTTGTTTCATGGATTCCACCCAAATGCTCCAAGACAGTACACATCCTAGAAAACATGAAGATCATCAAAAAATCGTAGCTAATATTTAAGGCTTCATTTATTTGTGTATCTATCTATCTACTTGTTTATTGAAAGTCAGAGAGAGAGGGAGCACTTCCATCTGCTGGTTTATCCTCCAAGTTCCCACAACCACTGAGGCTAGGCCAGGCAGAAGCTGGGAACTAGGGACTGTGTGTCTGGTGGGTGGCAGGACTCACGTGCTTGAGCCAAGGTGTGCATGGGCAGGACTCAAACCCAGGCAATCCCATGTGGGATGCAGGTGTTCCAAGTGACATCTTAATGATTGAACCAAATGCCCACTCCATTTAATTTTGTTTATAAAAGTAAGAAAAAAAGACTTAAGGCTAGTTGGTGTAGCATAGCAGAAAGGCCCCCAACCCAGAAATAGAGAGCTCTGGGTCTTTGTCCCATGAATTTCACCAACAAGATTATACACACCGTACAGCCATGGAGATTATGTACTGGCAACCCAGAACAGCACTCATACAACCTAAACTGAGACTTAACTTAATCCAGTCCCTGGATCTAAGTTTCCTCATCTGAACAATGAAAGAATCAAAACTATGTGTCTGCCTATGCAATTCCATTCATTATATTCATTAATCTGCTCATCTTCTCAGAAACCTGCATACACCATTTAGTGGCAAATTATTAATAATATCAATGCCACATTTTATCAATCTATTTCACTGAAAGCAGTTATTTTTTAAAAAAATTATTTATTTATCTATTTATTTATTTATTTGAAAGTCAGTGTTAGAAAGAGAAGGAGAGACACTGGGAAAAAAAAAGACAAATCTTCTATCTGCTGATAGGCTGAAGTCAGGAGCTTCTTTTAGGTTTCCCACATGGGTGACAGGGGCCCAGGGACTTAGGCCATCTTTTGCTGCTTTCCCAGGCACATTAGCAGGGAGCTGGATTGGAGGTGGAGCATCTGAGACTTAAAACAGTGCTAATATGGGATTTCACATAACACTGTCCCCAAAACCCAAGTTACTTTTAAGGCATATTTTACAGAGATGATCTGCATAAGGTTATTGGCTTCAATAACTTTGTAACACATTTAAATTTCCCTGAATTTCATTTTTATATCCAAGAGCCCCATTTTCACTGACTTTAAAATTAGTCAAAGAAGAGTGGGCATCATTGACAGCAGGTTAGGCCACTGCTTGGGATATCCAACATTCCGTATCAGAGTTTCTAGATTCGAGTGCTATCTCCACTTCTGATCCAGCTTCCTGCTAATGTGCATGCTAGTAGCCAGTATGTAATGGCTCAAGTGCTTGGGTTCCTACCACCCATGTGAGAGACTTGTTGGAGAAAGCTTCTGTCCACAGTTTCACTCTCAAATATCTGCAACAGTTAGGGCTGGGCCTGGCCAAATCCAAGAACCAGTCGTAACTCAGTCTGGGCCTCCCACAAGGGGGGCAGGGACTCAACTGCTTGAGCCATCAACTTGTTGCCTCCCAGTAGATGGAAGTACGCTCGAGCTCTCTCTCTCTCTCTCTCTCCCTCGCTCTCTTTCTCTCTCTCTCTCTCTTTCTCTCTCTCCCTCTGTTTGTGCATGTGTGAGCGTGCATATCTTTCTTTCTCTTTAACTCTCTTCATCATCCTGGCTTTCAAATAAAATTAAACAAACACAAATTTTAAAGAGCCAAAGGGGAAAAAATAGAAGTTTATTCTAAGTGGAAAACTGGCTTTAATAATTCTTTATGTCTTTGAAGTAACAGAAAACTAATAATTAAATAAGACTTTGAGAAATCTTGATTTACCTCAAAACTCATGATCTTACCTTTTGTGTGGTTTCAACTGTTTCAATTTAGGATAAAAGTAGAAATTATCAGGAGATCTTGCTTCCCTGGCCAGGGCTGGCTTCTCATCTGGAGGCTCAATTAAGGAAGGCTCCATGTCCCTGTTCATGTCATTGGAAGCATTCATTGACACTCTCCTGAGGCTGTAAGATTCACAGAGGCCTGTTTATTCAAAAACAGCAAGGAGTGGAGGAAGAGATGCTGGCCAGACTCTGACATGAAGTGGCATGATCATGGGACTGTTATCCCAGCTCCTTTGTCAAAGTCTAGGGGCTGGAGTTAAGTCCTAGGTTCCACCTGTGACATGTGATAAGGCAGGTAGCTAGCTAGATCTGCTGAGCTGGAAGCCAGCCCCCCATCACACCCCATGTACCTGCCTATTTGTCAATCAAACTGCTCCCTTCCCAGGATGCATCTCCTTCTCTTGGACCTGGATGGGAGGAGCCGTCCAAGGAGCCATTGCCTCTGACCTCATACAAGAGGCTGGCACGTGGGAAAAGCTCTCTCTTTCTGTCAACCAGGACGGGAGGAGATGCTGAAGTGCCCTCTCTCTACTTCCCCTCTGCCACCCCTTTTTTTCTTCTGGTCCGTTCCCCACCTTTGCTTTCTTACCTTCTGAATAAAAATTTACTTTATATATGCCAGCATAAAGAATTCCTCTCTTTATCCATGCCAAGAACTTGAAATAAAAATTAACCTCTGCTTTCCCTTTGATTGCATTCAGGGAAGGGAATTACACCAGGAAACAAGGAGCATTGGGACCACCTTAGAGTCTTCAGCCTCTTGCCACCAATGAGTTATGCCTTTTCCACATACAAAATACATTTTCTACTCTTAAGAGTCCCAGGAGTCTCATTCCATTACAGCATCAGCTCAAAGCACAAATATCTCATCATCTAAATCAGGGCCAGGTGCAGATGAGCCTCCTGGGTGCAGTCTGTTAGTTATAGATCCCTGGAAATGCCACCCCCCCAGATGTGGAAGTGTGACACTAAAGAGACAGTTATCTGTCCCGACAAACCCAACATGCTGTGGTGGGAGAGGTGTAGGACAACAGCTGGAGACCTTCCAGTGCATAAAGAGGAAAAATCCAAGGTTCAAAAAAATGAGTTATTGGTCCATAGCAGTTCAGAAGTCATTGCAGCTAGAACAAAACCTGGGAGTTTCTTTATTATGACACAAAGGTTGAAAATAATCCTCCCTGGCTCTCAGCCCCACTTTCTGGGCTGTCAGTTCTGTTTTTGAGTCACCAAAAATGACTCAAAAATTGTATTAAAGGTTTGCACCCATGTAGCTTTCTCCGCCTGCTTCCTGCCTGAAGAGTGTTGGGAATCCAACAGCTTGTTTCAGTTTTGCACTTGTTCTGCACCTTTCCATCCAAGACGGAAGTGCTTCTGCCAACTTTGTGGGTGTCCCATGGATTTCAATGGGACAAAACCACATCTACAGGTCTTTACTATTTCTGCTTCTACTCACAGCCCCTATAGAGATGGATGCAGAACAAACCATAAGCTTCCAGACTCCCTGTGGTTTCATTAAGAGGCTCTGTGAGGGAACATTAACCTTTTGGAAAAGCCCTTAGTGGGACCTTTTGATCTTTCCAGAGTTTAAACAAAAGGTTGCACAGTCATATCTTGGCTTTTTCTCTTCACGCCAGTGTCTTCATTCAAGCATATTTCATCATCTAGAGAGGCGAAAATTTCTTAAACCACCAAGTCATGGTTGCCTCTATCTATATTGTTCTCATGTTGCTTGGAAACATCTTTAGTTACATCCCCACTTTTCACATAATTGCTGAAAACAACTTCTCTGACTTGTCCACTTCTATAACAAGAATCTTCCTTCCCTTACTTCTTTACAACACTCTGATGGGATCCTTAAAGCCCCGGATCTACTAACAGTGCGTTTGAAGCAGTCGAAGGCTAGTCTGTCATGAGCCTTAAAATTTCTCTCCCTTCCCTGCTTGTCTGGTTTCAAATTCATTCTTCATGGGTAATTGTTATGGCAGCACCACACTTCCAGACACCAAAATCTGCATATGTTTACACCAAGTCACCAGCATCTTAGTGGCTGAAAACAACACAGATTTATTATCTCACAGTTCCTGTGCCTCAGCAGTGTGGGTGTGACTAAGCTGAGTGGCGAGTGACTAACAATCTAAGGGAGACAGATGTGAGCAGATAATGCCCGGGTGTTTGTAATGTAGGACAGAAAAGATATTGCAGAAAAGGTTTGGAATTATGCAAAGGCTTCCCTTCCCGGACTTGAAGAACTGAAGCCAGAAGCCAGATTGCGATTTGAATTGGCTGTGGCATGCATAAGGAAGAGATGAAAAACAGGGCTACAAGAGTCATCGGTGGGTGCCAGTTACCAGGTTTTAATTTTCAAATTAAACAAAATTCACGCTTTACCCAGCAGTAATGAAAGAAGTAAAGAGCCACCCACGATATTTTTAAAAGATTTATTTATTTATTTGAAAGGCACAGTTACAGTGAGGCAGAGGCGAAGAGAGAGAGAGAGAGACAGAGACAGACAGACAGACCGACCGACCCTCCATCCACTGGTTCACTCTCTCCAGGTGATTACAATGGCTGGAGCTATGCTGATCTGAAGCCAGGAGCTCCTTCTGGGAATCCCATGAGGGTGCAGGGGCCCAAGGACTTGGGCTATCTTCCACTGCTTTCCCAGGCCATAGCAGAGAGCTGGATCAGAAGTGGAGCAGATGGAACCCGAACCGGTGCCCATATGGGATGTTGGCACTGCAGGCGGTGGCTTTACCTGCCATGCCACAGCGCCGGCCCCATACCCATGATTTTTTAAAGTGAAAATAAAATTGCTTGAGGAAGGCAGCTCTAGTAGAGGCTTACCAAAATGCTAATCCAATATCCTAGGTGGGGGTGATGGAAAGGGACTCAACTCAAGAAGCATCCTAGAGACAGTTGACAGCATTCCACAGTCTCGGAACACAGGTGAGACAAGAGTCTGGGATATCCCTGAGGTATTTCTCTAAGGCAAATGCCTAGCATACGACACAGGAATCAAGTTGGGGAACAGAGGAATAGTTGAGCAGAAAGACTCAGGATTGTGGCCTCTTGTATGAAATTGGATATTGTGGGGCTGGCATTGTGGCATAGCAGGTTAAGCCTCCACCGGCGACACCTGCTTTCCAAATGGGCACCAGTTTAAACCCTGGCTGCTCCACTTCTGATCTAGCTCCCTGCTAATGTGCCTGAGAAAAGCAGTGGAGGATGATCCAAGTGCTTGGGACTTTGTACCCATTTGGGAGGCCTGGAGGAAGCTATTGGCTCCTGCTTTGGCCTTCCTAGGTCCAGCTGTTGTGACCATTTGAGGAGTAAACCAACAGATGGAGAATCTCTCTCCCTGTCTCTCTCTCTCTCTCTTTATCTCTCTCTCTCTGTCTCTCCATAACTCTGCCTTTCATATAAATAACTCTTAAAAATAAAGTTGTTTGTAGCATTAATCTTTGCACTCAACTATTTGCATCTTTTTTTTTTCCTGCTTAACTCACAAAGTGGATGTCTCTCCAGGCTAGAATTTAGAAAATCTAGGAGGTGAAGGGCAGGAAGTAATAATGTTTGTTCACCTTCCAAGGTATAAAAACCCTGGACTTAAGTACATCTCTCTTGGAACACACAGTATATGTGTGTGTGTATGTGTGTAAGTTGTAGAAAAAATGTAAACAGTCATTCTGTATCTGAGCTGATGTGTCCAAGCATCTCCCAGGCACATGAAGATGCTGTCTCATTGCATTTTTAAGAGCCCAGTGCTTTAAACTAGCTGATTGCTTATGAATGTATAAAATACCCGAGTATCAGAAGCATAGTTTATTAACCACTGATTATGTAGAGTAAGAATAAATTCTTAGAAGAAACTTATGCCATCATGGAGGAAACAGGTTAGTTGGCTTGAAGACCAATATAACTCTGACCTGATTCAGAAAGAAATGGTGCATCTGACCATCATGCTGCATGAAAACACAGTAACCCTTAAAATATTGGTGTGGGAAAGTTTCATACTTACAGCCAACTTTACAACCATTTGGAAAATAAGGACAGAATATCTTTAACATACTCTGCATTAATATATTTTAATTCTTAAAGCATTCTAACAGCATTGCAGAATATTTGGAAGGTAGAAGGGAAAATCTGCAAGCCTCAATCTCACTAAATAACTTAGAAACCATTTTACATATTCCCTTTCAATTTCCTCTGTAATTTTACATAGCTAAAATAATCAGCACTCTATTTTATATATGATTTTTTCATGTGAAACCCTAACTAAGGTGTTTCTATGTTGCTTTGCAATGTTTGTTGTTATCATTTCTACTAGTTGCTACTAAGGATACACATCTACTCTACCTAGTACAATTTTATTGTTAGGTGTTTTTTGTTCCAATATTTTTGCCATTTTACTACAATGGACATCTTCCTCAACAATGTTTTCCCCTTATTTTAATTTAGTTTTCTAGGACAAAATTTCTATAAATTGACTTACCAGTCAAACTAATATGAATCTCAGGGCGCATTGTGTTGCAGCAGGTTAAGCCATTGCTTTCAATGCAGTGCCAGCTCTAGTCCCTGCTGCTCCGCTTCCAATCCAACTCCCTGCTGATGTATCTGTGAAGGCAACAGATGATGTCCCAAATACTTGGTTCCTTGCCAACCATGTGGGAGACCAAGACGGTGTTGGTGGTTCATGTGGGCATTTGGAGAGTGAACCTGCCAGTGACATATGCCTCAGTCTCTGACTCTTCTCTCACTTTCTCTCTGCCACTCTGCCTTTCAAATAAATTCATTAAAATACTATGACTCTTCCTGACTCTTTATTTTTAGTCACATTTCTTTCCAAAGAGTTGCATCAATTTGTCTTTTCCCTTATAAGGGAGTTGCCCTTATAAATTTCTCATAACGGCGTTTTTCTATCAGAATGGCATTTGCACAATTGGTTCTTTATTTTAAATCACCACCCTTATTTGTCTTGACAAGATTCTACAAAAATACCCCCAGGACTTGTTATTCCTTCAGAGCTGACTTATGCCATCATCCAAATGTGTTTTCTGCAATTGCACTCAGGTTTTGAAAACAATGTGAAAATCCAATAGGCTATTAAAGGAGCTATAGCACTACTGCTACATAATACTTTAAATAAACTCATATCTTTAAGCATTCTTAAGATACATTTAACAAAAAGTATAGTAAATATACTTTTAAAGCACAAATGTATTGCAGGAGAATGTCTGGAAACGGAAAGCAAGCCTTTATTTTAGGTTCACCTACAAGCAATGGGATTGGCAGTGTCTGTCCATTGTGTGAGTATGATCCATACCCATAAGAGAAAAAAGAAGAAATGGGAAGATCTTGGAAAACTTGAGTTCAAATCCAGGTTTTGCCAAGTAGCTGTAACAGGGTGACCTTAACCTGGGTAAGTCACATTTGTGGTCTCATGGAGAAAATACAATAATAATAGTTTTATCTGCACTCAGCACAGTGGGCTTTGCTTACTTTGTCCCACATTTTTCTTTTAAAGATTTATTTATTTATTTGATTTATTTGACAACCTCCTTTTTTTTTTTTTTTTTTTTTTTTTGACAGGAAGAGTGGACAGTGAGAGAGAGAGAGAAAGGTCTTCCTTTTGCCATTGGTTCAGCCTCCAATGGCCGCCGCAGCCGGCGTGCTGAGGCCGGCGCACTGCGCTGATCCGAAGGCAGGAGCCAGGTGCTTCTCCTGGTCTCCCATGGGGTGCAGGGCCCAAGGACTTGGGCCATCCTCCACTGCACTCCCTGGCCATAGCAGAGAGCTGGCCTGGAAGAGGGGCAACTGGGACAGAATTTGGCACCCCAACCGGGACTAGAACCCGGTGTGCTGGCGCCGCAAGGCGGAGGATTAGCCTAGTGAGCCGCGGCGCCGGCCCTATTTATTCATTTGAAAGACAGAGTTACAGAGAGTGAAGGAAAGACAGAAAAGGAGAAATCTTCCATCCATTTGTTCAGTCCCCAAATGACCACAATAGCCAAGCCTGGGCCAGGCAGAAACCAGGAGCCTGGAACTCCATCTGGGTCTTCCACATGGGTTCGGGGACCCAAGCATTTGGGCTATTTTCCACTGCTTTCCCAGGTGCATTATCAGGGAGCTGGATAAGAAGTGGAGAAGCTGATACTTGGACAAGTGGCCATATGGGATGCTGGTGTCACAGGCAACGGCTTAACCTGCTGAGCCACAGTGCTTGCCCCTGTCCCACATTCTTATATCATCACAACCAGGCAGGAATGATAGCTTCTGTGTTATAGGGAGGTCTCCTCTGACCGGCCTTTGGAACCAATCACCCTGCCCTCACATCACACTTCCCTTCCTCCCCCAGTCCTCCATTGCTCACACCCCACCTCTCTGTGCACTCTTTACAGCTTGCTCACAGGTTCGCCCTCTGTACCTTTTCTAGAGAGTAATCTTGACAGCAGGGATTTTTCTTTATTTCCCTGCTGTGTAGGGGGACTTCAAAAAATTACAGAAAATGCAATTAAAAGGTAATTTTTTGGTACAAAAATTTGAAATCCGTGCACAATTTTTTCATAATACTCACTTTCCATGAGCTTTTTCAGACTACTCATAAGTATGAATTCCAAATTCTGAAATAAACTTATAAAAAAAAACCCACATTTATTTGAAAGAATGTGTGTGTGTGTGCATGACAAAAGAGGTGGGGAGGAACTTTCCATCTGCTGGTTCATTTCCCTTCCCAAATACCCACCACGGGCAAGGTTGGGCCAGGCCAAAGTCAAGAGCCATGGGATTGGTGCTGTGGTGCAGCGGGTTAATGCCCTGGCCTGAAGCGTCGGCATCCCATATGGGCGCCAGTTATAGTCCTGGCTGCTTCTCTTCCAATCCAGCTCTCTGCTGTGGCCTGGGAAAGCAGTAGAAGAAGGTCCAAGTCCTTGGGCCCCTGCACCTGCATGGCAGACCTGGAAGAAGCACCTGGCTCCTGGCTTCGGATCGGCGCAGCTCCGGCCAGAGCGGCCATTTGGGGAGTGAGCCTCAGACGGAAGACCTCTCTCTCTCTGTGTCTCTGCTTCTCCTCTCTCTGTGTAACTCTGACTTTCAAATAAATAAAATAAATAAATCTTAAAAAAAGAGACAAAGTCAAGAGCCAGGAATTCTGTCTAAATCTCTCATGTGGGTGGCAGGGACCTAAGTACTTGGACCATCATCTGCTTCCTTCCCATATGCATTAGCAGGGAGCTGGATTGGAAGCAGAGGAGCCAAGTCTCAAACCAGCACTCAGATACGCGATGCTGACGTCCCAAGCACTGGTTTAATCTGCTGACCCACAATGCCCGCTGAAAACTTTTAATTCCATTTTTCTATGAACATTTTGAAGTTCCTTCATATCTCTGACACGCATAAACATATTCTCAGTAGATATTTTGTTGAATGAATAAACTAGGATAATAAATATTAACTAGATTTTTCATATCAGTTTCCTCTGCTATTTGTATTTTCTTTAAAAATTGTTTTATGGAAAAAATGTATGCTGAGTGATATGACTAATCTGTTCTTTTTGAATTTCGTATTTCATTGGTAAATTAAGGAATGTTTTGGACTTGGAAAACTTCAATATTCCTGAATTTCTCCTACACATTTAAAAATATCATCCCTTTGAGCTAAAGTGTCAAATTCTGTCCAATTTATTTGGAATTGAGCTTAAATATCATATGTAAAGACATTAGATTCATTAGATTATGCATGCAATGCAATCTTTAGACATTATGCTGAAACTCTGGTGGAACTCTAAACTGAAACATTAAAGTCTGTGTCAGGGGCAGGTGTTTAGGCCAGTGGTTAAGACACTGCTTGGGACACTCACATCCCATATATCAGAGTGCCTGGGTTTAAGTTTCCTCTGTGTTACTTATTCTAGCTTCCTGCTTCCTGCAAAACATGAGATTAGTAGGTTATGGTTCAAGTAGTTGAATCTCTGACACCCATGTGGGAAACCCAGATTGAGTTTCTGGCTCTAGGCTTTACCTTTGCAGGCCTTTGGGAGTGAATCACCAGATAAAATGGGATATAATGAATAAGCTAATAAAGATTTAAATTCAAGGTCAGAATAAATCTGTAGTACTAAAAGCTTGCTAATCTAGTTTGTGGATTATTCTGTAAACATTTACAAAAAATTGGGCATCACATTTTGATTTCATTTAAGGAAAAAAGATGTAAAAATTATCTTCAAGTTAAAATGACACTTTTAGAAGCGAGCCGAGTCTTTTTCCTAGCTCCACCACTCACCTGCTGTGTCTCAGCAAAGTATTTCCTTTAAGTCTCAGTTTCCACATCTGTCAGCAGTAATGTTTTTCACCTTGTGAGGTTGTGAGGAATGAATGAAATTAGCCTGAGAAGCACCCATCACAATCTCCTTCCGTCCATGTCTCTGACAGCTAAGCTAGTATTATGATTTCAGAGTGCTGAATTTGGATTCTGGTTCCCATATCACCAGCTAGATAACTGAGTAGCTGTGTAAGCATTCCATGGTTCCACTAATTCATCTGTAACAAAGTACTGGGGATTGTATCAGACTCCTGTGGGTCTTATAAGGACTTGTAAGTATTATAAGGACTAAATGAGATAATTTACATGTGGTGCTTAGCACTCTGCCTGATATAGGTTACATATTCAGAGAGAAATTGTATGTTAGTAATAATCAGTGTAAGCAAAATGACATTAAAGAACAATTAAATTGCCTATTGATGCATTTCTCGGTCATAAAGTGTATATGTATATATACACTGTATATGTATGACAGATAAGTATATATATGCCATGTACTCCTGCCAAAACCATCCTACAACTTGCAAATTTTTCAAAATTCAAAACAATAGCTCCCAAAGTTTGCCTCTGGTACAACATTTGTAACATTCCTTAATTGCTTATTGCCTTCTTATGGAGATTAAAGTTTTGGAGAGCTAATGCTAACTAGAAATTACTGTTTAGAGCTGAAAGATAAAAAATAGAGTCAGAGTATTAAAATATTATTTTTGTTTAAGTAGTAAACTTTGGATATAAGTTCTTTCTTTTAGTTTAATAATGTCATAGATGAAGTCACATAAGTCGTCTCAACTTTGTTGATGCCGTTGAAAACACACCAGATCATATACGGCCTCTACAATCAATGAGTGCAAAATTCTATGCTAACACTCTATGTATGTTTGTAAAGTGGAAAGCCTGCAGCTCTCACTAGTGTAGGCGTTTAGCAGTCTGAAATTGTTAGATATATTTTTATATTATAAACCAACTCACCATCTTCCCCAGAAACAATGACACAGACAACCTTGTGAGTCTCTGGTTTGTTGATCAGCTTATAATCCTAACCACATAAGAGCAAAGCTCCTAGCTCCTGGATAAAACATGCATTAATATACAAGCAGACAGGCAAGTGTAAGAACAATGGCTCTGACTCCAGCACCTGTCCTTTGGTGCTGTGCTAAACTGCACAAAAGCCTATAGGAATTCAGTCTAAAATAAAATCCTCACCACTATTATTGTCAATATTTTCCAATGTGACAAGTTTATGTCACAACTGACTTCATAAATAAGAGTGTCAATTGTTAAATCAACAATAGGAGTCACAGTGCACTTGCTCCACATGTAGGATCTCTTAATAAATTGTACTAGGAGAATTAATGGTAAAACTTGTCTTCAAACAGTACTTTATACTTTGTGTGTCTGTTTAGGTGCAAATTATTGAAATCTTTACTTAGTATATAGTTGATCTTATGTATATAAAGATAATTAAAAATGAATCTTAATGAAGAATGGGATGGGAGAGGGAGTAGGACATGGACGGTTTGGGGGTGGGAGGGTGGATATGGGAGGAAGAACTGCTGTATTTCAAAAGTTGCACCTATGAAATTTATATTTATTAAATAAAAGCTTTCTAAAAATAAAAAATGAAGTCTTTAAAGAGATCCACATCTCTGGAAAAAGTCTGTATTTTATTCAGATACTAGTGATCCTGAATAAGCCTCACTGTGTTTAAAAGAGCCATCAAAACTGCTAAAGCTTCTAAAGCATTGAGTCAAATGAACCAGACCCAGCTTAATGTTCTTATTCAACAACAGAGGATTTTAGAGGATTTTTAGATTTTTAGATCCTTGGTTTAGCATCTCCCTCCATGATGTGGTATCAGATCCTCAAGTCTAGATACAGTATGTGGAAATCAGAAGACAGTGTAAGCGTTTTATCTAACTCTACCTGTTGTTTCAGAGCCACACTGAGACACATCAGAAAGCGCAGGGACTTTTCTCTCAGGTGACTTCTATGGTGGGAGTCACTGAACCCTTTTGAGCGTCCGTCTTCCCCATGAATAAAATGAAGTGAACCAGAGTGAACTCCTGAGGTCCTTCTCATTTCTGTGGTTCTCCAACTGTGTTAAGTGCAGGATTTCTAGCAAGATTTCCAGGGTTGGGACAGAAATGTTTGCAGGAGTATCATAGTTTAGTCCTTTGGGCTATCAAGGTTAAGCATATATAAACAATAGAAATAAAGCAAAACATGAGAACAAATAAGACAAAATAGCACGTAGTACCATCTCGTACTATTCCTTCCTACCTAATATTTGCAACAGTTTGGTGAAAAGCTCCAGTAACCATTTCTCCCCAAATCTACTCATTCTCTCTCATTACCCTCCTCCATTTCTCTGAAGAACTGAACTCTTTTCATTTGAGCTCGTTTCCTGGGCAATCTTTCCTAGATGTAGTCCTAACATTCCTTCCCTCTCCTCCCACCTTTATGAATGTTTCTCTCTGACTTAATCCATGTCTCTTCTTCCTACTATTTTAACTGTGTATATTCACAATAAAGTTCAGTCCCATGTCCTCTGCTGTTCTGTGTATGCATTTACTGGGAGATATTATACTTTTCATCCATTAAACTATCTGTTTTTATGCTACGATTTTCCACTCCATATCTACAGTGCAAATTTCGACTCTAAACACATACGTCTGTATATAAGACAGATATTTATATACCCAACATAATGCCATTTAAACATACCCAAAATTAAACTCATCATTTGCTGCCCATCTTTCTATTTGCAAAGAAAAATCTAGGCTAGATAATTTCCTCTGTCTGGAGATTCCTCAGAAACCTGAACATAACCCTACCATACAACACAGCCATCCTACTCCTTGGAATTTACCCAAAGGAAATGAAATTGGCAAACAAAAAAGCTGTCTGCACATTAATGTTTATTGCAGCTCAATTCACAATAGCTAAGACCTGGAATCAACCCAAATGCCCATCAACAGTAGACTGGATAAAGAAATTATGGGATATATACTCTATAGAATACTACACAGCAATAAAAAAACAATGAAATCCGGTCATTTGCAACAAAATGGAGGAACCTGGAAAACATCATGCTGAGTGAAATAAGCCAATCCTAGAGGGACAAATATCATATGTTCTCCCTGATGGGTGACAACTAACTGAGCACCAAAAAGGAAACCTGTTGAAGTGAAATGGACACTATGAGAAACAGTGACTTGATCGGCCCTTGTCCTGACTGTTGATGTACAACTTAACACTTTATCACTTTTAGTATTTTTTTTGTTCTATTTAATACTATTGGTTTAGCTCTGTAATTAACACACAATTATTCTTAGGTGTTTAAATTTAACTGAATAGTGATCTCTGTTAAATATAAGAGTGGGAATAAGAGAGGGAGGAGATGTACAATTTGGGACATGCTCAAGCTGACTTGCCCCAAATGGTAGAGTTAGAAATATGCCAGGAGATTCTAATTCAATCCCATCAAGATGGCATGAACCAATGCCATCTCACTAGTCCACGTGATAAGTTTCAGTTCACAATTGATCATACTGATAGGTCTAAGAGTGAAAGGGATCACACAAACAGGACTAGTGTCTGCAAATACTAACTGATAGAATAAAAAAGGGAGAGAACAATCCAACACGGGAAGTGGGATACACAGCAGACTCATAGAATGGCAGATGTCCTAAACAGCACTCTGGCCTCAGAATCAGCCCTTAAGGCATTCGGATCTGGCTGAAGAACCCATGAGAGTATTTTAGGCATGGAAAGCCAAGACACTCTGGCAAAAAAAAAAAAGACCTAAATGAAAGATCTCTGTGAGTAAAATCCCAGTGGAAAGAACGGGCAATCAAAGAAGGAGGTATCTTTCTCTGAAGGGAGGAGTGAACCTCCACTTTGACTATGACCTTGTCAAAATAATATTGAAGTTGGCGAACTCAAAAGGCTTCCATAGCCTTAGAAACTCATGATAAGAGCCTAGGAAGATTACTGACGCCATAAACAAGAGTGTCAAATTGTTAAGTCAACAACAGGAGTCACTGTGCACTTACTCCTCATGTGGGATCTCTGTCCTTAATGTGTTGTTCAATGTGAATTAATGCTATAACTAATACTCAAACAGTATTTTATACTTTATGTTCTGTGTGGGTGCAAACTGATGAAATCTTTACTTAATATATACTAAATCGAACTTCTGTATATAAAGACAGGATTCCATTCTTTTTTATGTCTGAGTAGTATTCCATGGTAGATATATAACACATTTTTCTTATTCAGTTACCAGTTGACAGACCTGAGTTGATTCCCATATCTTACCTACTGTAAATTTTCTGTTATAAACCTGAGGGTACAAAAAACTCTTTCTTATGTTGGTTTCATTTCACTTGGGTAAATTCCTAGAAGTGGGATGGCTGGGTCATATGGTAGATCTATTTTCAGATTTCTGAGGAATTTTCATACTGCCTTCTACAATGGTTGTAATAGTGTATATTCATACCAACAGTGGATTTGGGTACCTTCTCCCTATATCCTCACCACCATTTATTATTTTTTTAATTCTGGATGATAGCCATTGCAACTGGGGTAAGATGAAACCTCACTATGGTTTTTATTTGAATTTCCCTGATGGCTAGTGATCCTGAGCTTTTTTTCATGTGCCTGTTAGCCATTTGTATTTCATCCTTTGAAAAATGCCTGTTCAGGTACTTTGCCCATTTCTTAAGTGAGTAGTCTGTTTCACTGTTGTTGAATTCTTGAGCTCCTTATAGATCTTGGATATTAATCCTTTATCACTTGCATAGTTTGCAAATATTTTTTCCCATTCTAGATTTCTGGACATATACAATCTACCAAAATTGAGTCAAGAAGACATACAAAACCTAAATAGACCAATAACCAAGATAGAGATTGAATTAGTAACGAAGACCCTCCTAACAAAGAAAAGCTCATGGCCAGATGGCTTCACAGCTGAATTCTACCAAACTTTTAAACAAGAACCAATTCCAATTCTGCTTAAAATATTCAAAACAAAAAGGTCTGGAATCCTCCCAAACTCCTATGAGCCAGAATCACATTAATTCCAAAACCAGAAAAAGATACAAAAAGAAAGAGAAATATAGTCAAATATCCCTGATAACATAGATGTAAAACTTCTCAACAAAATACTAACACATCCAACAACACATTAGAAAGATCATTCACTTGGACCAAGTGGGAATAGTCCTTGATATAGAGGGATGATTCAACATATACAGATCAATAAATGTGATACATAACATTAATAAATTAAAGAACAAAAACAATGTGATTATCTCAAAATATGCAGGATAAATACCTGTCCTTTCCTATTAAAGACCTTAAGCAAATTGGGTACAGAAGGAACATTCCTCAACACAATCAAGATAATATATGACAAACCCACAGACAGCACAGTACTTAAGGGGGAAAAATTGGAAACATTTCCACTAAGATCTGGAACCAGATAAGTATGTCCTCTTTCACCACTGCTATTTGCTATAGTTCTGGAAAGTATAGTTAGAACCATTAGGCAAGAAAAAGAAATCAAAGGAATACAAATTGAAAAGGAGAAAGTGAAATTATCCTTGTTTACAGATGAAAGGGGCCTATATAAAGGGGAAACAAAAGACTCCACTAAGACACTATTGAATCTCTTAAGAGTTTGACAAAGTGGCAGGATATATAATCAACACACAAAAAAATCAATAACCAGAATTAAAAAGGAGAGAATGATCCTATATGGGAAGTAGGATGCACAGCAGACTCATAGAATGGCAAATGCCCTAAACAGCACTCTGACCTCAGAACCATCTCTTAAGGCATTTGGATCTGGCTAAAAAGCCCATGAGAGTTTCTCAGGCATGGAAAGCCAAGACACTCTGGCAAAAAAAAAAATGACCTAAATGAAAGATCTCTGTGAGTGACATCCCAGCAGAAAGAACGAGCCATCAAAGAAGGCAGTACAAGAGTGTCAATTGTTAAATCAACAACAGGAGTCACCGTGCACCTGCTCCCCATGTAGGACCTCTGTCCTTAATGTGTTGTACTATGCAAATTAACGGTAAAACTACTACCTAAACAGTGCTCTATGCTTTGTGTGTCTTTGTGGGTGCAGTCTGTTGAAATCTTTACTTAGTATATACTAAGTTGATCTTCTGTATATAATTGAAAATGAATCATGATGAAGAATGAGATGGGAGTGGGAGTGGGAGATGGGATGGTTGCGGGTGGGATGGAGGTTATGGGGGGAAAGCTGCTATAATTTTAAAGTTTTACTTTGGAAATGTATATTTATTAAATAAAAGTTGAAAAAATCAATAACCTTTCTATATGCAAATAATGGCATGACTGAGAAAAAGCTTGTAAAATTATTCCCATTCATAATAGCTACAAAAAATTTTAAATACCTTGGAATAAATTTAACCAAGGGTATGAAGGATGTTTACAATGAAAATTATAAAACATTAACAAACAAATAGAAGGAGACACAAAAAAATTAGAAAAATCTTCCATGTTCATAGATTGGAAAAAAAATCAATATCATCAAAAAGTCCATACTACCAAAAACAATTTACAGATCCAATGTGATCACATCAAAATACCAAGGATATTCTTCTCAGATCTAGAAAAAATTATTCTAAGATTCATATGAAAATACAAGAGACCCAGAATAGCTAAAGCAATCTTAAATAGCAAAAACAAAGCCAGAGGCATCACAATGCCAGATTTGAAGACATACTACAAGCAGTTATAAAAAAGCCCAGTACTGGCACAAAAATAGACAGGTAAACCAATGGAACCAAATAAAAGCAACATAAATCAATTTATGCATCTACAACAAAACAATCTCTGACAAACAAGCTAAAAAATCAATCCCTGGAGAAAGCACAGCCTCTTCAACAAATCATGCAGGGAAAATTGGTTATGTGCATGCAGAAGCATGAAACAAGACCTCTGCCTTACAGTTTATACAAAAATCCACTCACAATGGATCAAGGATCTAAATCTATTAATTGATACCATCAAATTACTAGAGGAAAACATCAGGGAAATTCTACAAGACACAGGCATAAACAAAGACCCCTTGAAAAAGACCCAGCCCTTAAGGCATTCAGATCTGGCTGAAGAGCCCATGAGAGTATTTAGGCATGGAAAGCCAAGACACTCTGGCAGAAAAAAAAAACCCTAAATGAAAGATCTCTGTGAGCGAAATCCCAATAGAAAGAATGGGCTATCAAAGAAGGAGGTATCTTTCTCTGAAGGGAGGAGTGAACCTCCACTTTGACTGTGACCTTGTCGAAATAATATCGAAGTCAGCGAACTCAAAAGGCTTCCACAGCCTTGGAAACTCATGATAAGAGCCTAGGGAGATCTCTGACGCCATAAACAAGAGTGTCAAATTGTTAAGTCAACAACAGGAGTCACTGTGCACTTATTCCTCATGTAGGATCTCTGTCCTTAATGTGTTGTTCAATGTGAATTAATGCTATAACTAATACTCAAACAGTATTTTATATTTTATGTTCTACGTGGGTACAAACTGTTGAAAGCTTTACTTAATATATACTAAATTGATCTCCTGTATATAAAGATAATTGAAAATGAATCTTGATGTGAATGGAATGGGAGAGGGAGCGGGAGATGGGAGGGTTGCGAGTGGGAGGGAAGTTATGGGGGGGGGGGAAAGCCATTGTAATCCATAAACTATACTTTGGAAATTTATATTTACTAAATAAAAGTTTAAAAAAAATTACAGACCATAAAAAAAGAAAAAGACCCCAGAAGCACAGACAATAAAACCAAGATTGACAAATGGGATTACATCAAACTATTTAATTTCTGCACTGCAAAGGAAATATTCAACAAAATTAATTTGCTTCAATTTATAAACATTTGTTTCAAGTTGTTATTCTTGGAAGAGTGGGTAAGGGCCTGGACTCTAGAGATGGATTGTTTGGGTTATAAATCCCAAGCTCACCCTTTTGCATGATCCCAAGAAAGTTATTTAACCTCTCAGGTGCCTCAGTTTCTTCACCTGTACACAGGTGATCCTAGTAGTAGCTACCTTACATGCACAATTGGTTAGGCACTGAAAATATTGGGATCCGTACCTGGCCTGATTGTTGTAGCATGGCTCTGGTTCTTACTGAATTTTCTGTTTGGAAACACACCCCAGTAAACATGTGAGACTGCATATAAAACACAGGCCTCTCCCCTCGTCCCTTCCACAAATAGACAAGCCAAAGAATCACTCTCATTTGTCTGGTGGGAGATTTTGGATTGGAAACTAGGTCTAAGCAGTCCTGAGGGCTGTGGGAAGGGGCATCAGGTATAGAAATAGGAAATGACACAACGACAGCCTCGAGAAGCTGGAATGATATGTTTTACTTGTTTGAATAAACTCAAAGCACATGGGACATTGGGAACAGGGACTGGGCTGTGCTATCTACAGTCCAAGTAAGGGAGGGCTTTGGGGACCCCAGAACGGCCTTTCCAGCCAGCGGGGCACTGGGTGTCCCTGTGCAGCTCACCTTCATCCAGAAGACTTGGAGACACTGCATGGCAGTTTGGCTGCACCAGGTCCACCTTCACTGTGTCCACCGCCTACAGCCCGTGACCTGCTGGACCAGAACCTCTGCTTCCTTGGGTTTGGGCCTTGGAGTGAGGAAAGTCTTTTGGCTGGGGTGAGACAGTCACAGTAGGAGTGGGAGCAGCACTGCCTCATCCTCTTCCTGCTGCTTCCTCGCCTTCGTCAGCATCATAGAGGAGCCAGGTGCAGCTCACCTGCACAGGGCAGGACCTAGGAAGGGGCGGCAGGCCAAAGGCAAGGCCTCAGCTGCCACACTGAATTCGTAGTATCGGTGAACTCTCTGAGCACATCTGTGCCAACGTTGCTAAGCCTCACTGCTGCACCTTCCTTCAAAAGACAAACCAGGACTTTTGGCCTTCTGTGTGTCTCCCTCACGGTGCTGCCAGGGCCTCTCCCAGCCCATGTGCCTGCTTTCAGGTGGAGGCATTTGTTACAGCCAACCTACTAGCGTTCCCTGCCTTGCTCTTGTCCGGGTGCTTCCCCAGCCCGAGATTTTTGCCACAGCCCTGCCACCCTGACCAACCTGGTGAACTTCCTCCAGTGTCTCATGGTTACCCTCCAGAATCCTGACTGATGGACCCATTATTTGCCTGACCTTGTACCCTGTAGTCACACATAGTCTGAAATTCACCTGCTAGCAATAAAACTTCCAATTTAAAAATGCGGGTACTTCTGCACATATTCACAGTCTTTTCTACTTAAATTAGAGTTGTTCAATCATGAATTGTACTAAAATTCCAGGTGAGTAGTTTCAAAGGGAACTGGGGTAGATGCCTGGGGAAGCCTTGGAGGAGAAAGCACTAGGCTGCCAGTGTTATGTCCATCACAGGCACTGGACAATGGACAGGAGTCCAGGCCCCAAGAATCCCATTCCTTCTTTACCAGGTCTGGTCTGGGGAGTAGGAGGGTATTTATTGTGAAGTCAGGGAAAAGAATCACAAATTGTGAGGCAAACATGAACATATTGTAACCAAGGATTTAAACCAAAAGTACAAAGTAAGAGGCAAGACTCTGCTGGTGGTTTACAGAGAAATCACCTCTATTTCCATCTGCTTTTGTTTCCATCCCTGTAGGATACAGTTTCCCCCAGATCCTCCTCTCCCCTACATCACACTCCCCAACATTCACCCCTACTCCCCATGCAGAGTTAAGTCTTCTTTAGATTTCTCATATCTGCAGTTCTCTGCCCTAAGCAAGGTGTGTTCATTCTCATGGCGATTGATTCTGAGCATCAAAAGCCTGAACTGTCGGTTAATAAATAAATGTACCACTAGAGAAGTAGAGAGAGGAGAAGGAAGATTTTATTTTATTAATAAGACAAAGGAGTTGGTCATCCTGTCTTCCTAATTTTCTATTTCTTTAAGGTTTGTTGGTTTGTTTTTTTTTCTAAGATGCAAGACACAAACTTCGACCTCCTTCGAGTCAGAACAGTGTCCAGTTTCATTTCGATAAATACACAATGTTTGGTTTTTGCACTCCGGGACACTAGTGACTTCATGAGCATCTACAGTTCCTAAAAATAAAGACATGTAAACAAAAAAATACATTTATTTGTGAGATATATTCACAAGGTCCTAGTCAGAATTTCAAACATAAAGCTTGGTGGCGAAATATTGGTGGGAAGGTCCCATTTGATCAGGCTTTAAATTACATTTAGAAGAGACTGCAAGTGCACCTGACTTGGTGTAGAAGACTAATTGACCTCCTTTTGGACTGAGTAAGCCTAGCATTGTGGACAATTCTAGGAGAAAGGTCAATGCAGGATGTCCTGCCATTGCAGGCAGGTAAGGGCCACAGGTACACGAAGTTCAAGTGCAGTTTCTCAGGCGGTCACTCGCACCGCTCCATGTCAAGTACCTCCTCCGCCCCACTCTCAGCCACCTCACCCAGGAGCCATTGTGGTAGATTCCAGATTACTGTTCTCTAAACTGATTTTCCTAGCCCTGAATTCCTTTACTGTTAGCTTTTTTTTTTTTTTTAAATAAAAGCCTTATGTGCAACGTATAAGCTTCCTTATATGTCCAGGAATAAGAAACAAAATAGAGAAAGAGTAAGAAGACAAAGGGAAGAAGGAATAGAGAGGGAGAAAAGATAATGGTGCTATACCAGCACACAGTGCCCAGATGTAACATACCAGAGATGAAGAGGAAGGAGAGAGAGACAGTGGCCAGATTTGTAGTCTGCTCACAAAGCTTCAATTGTCACACTTCATTAGAAGGTCCTGCAGTGGGTCTCCAGCCACAGCTTTCTCCTACTCTCAAATCTCCACCAGATTATTTCCACTTGGATGTCTGCCCCTTTGAAGCACCCTTCTAAAGCTCTCAGTGGCTTCCCTTTCAAATCTGCTTCTTTTCTTTGGCTTCACTTTTCTATTCATAGCACCACAACTTTCTAAATCACTCAGCCTAACCCCTCCCGTGCCACCATAGACTCCTCCCTCTCCTCCCTTCAATAACAGCAAGGTTATCATTTTCCTGGCATCATCGCTCTCCCTCATCCCTTCTTATCTGTTTTTTTTTTTTTTTTTTTTGACAGGCAGAGTGGACAGTGAGAGAGAGAGACAGAGAGAAAGGTCTTCCTTTGCCGTTGGTTCACCCTCCAATGGCCGCCGCGGCCGGCGCGCCGCGGCCGGCGCGCCGCGGCCGGCGCACCGCGCTGATCCGATGGCAGGAGCCAGGAGCCAGGTGCTTTTCCTGGTCTCCCATGGGGTGCAGGGCCCAAGCACCTGGGCCATCCTCCACTGCACTCCCTGGCCACAGCAGAGGGCTGGCCTGGAAGAGGGGCAACCGGGACAGAATCCGGCGCCCTGACCGGGACTAGAACCCGGTGTGCCGGCGCCGCTGGGCGGAGGATTAGCCTAGTGAGCCGCGGCGCCGGCCTCCTTCTTATCTGTTCTTAACCTTATCAGGCCCTGTCAGTTCATGAGCACCTGAAGTTTTAGTTTTTTTTTTCTTTTATTAAGCTTATTTAGTTTCATTGTTATTTGACAGTCATCTGACATTTTAATGATAAAGTCCTGGAACTTCATAGCGTGTTGGGTTTTGTTTCCCCAGGCCCATTCTGCTTGAGGATATTCCGAACCGAAAAGAGCAATCACTCCAGGGAATAAACTAAGAAAGTAAATTAGTAATAATGTTAATTATAAGAGTTACTATTTCTTGAGTACGCAGTTTGTTAGGTACTTTTAAAAAACCCTTTACATGAATTAAAACATTTAAGGTTCTCCATAAAATTCAATGAAGTAGATACTATTTGCACCTTACTTATGCTAGACAGAGAAACTTGAGATTAGAAATAATATTTGCATGATACACTGAAGTTTAGACCTGGACTCAAGGTCTCAAAATCATTACTTGTAAAATGAGGGAACAGAGAAGATCATCTTCAAGTTCCCTTTCTTGGAAAAATCTGAGATTCTACCCTATAGCTGAGGTGAGAAATTTTGTGTAGAATAAAAAGAGAATCCTGAAATTCTCCATATTCGATTATATTCTCAACAAGTCATTTGTAAAGCAAATTCATTTACTCAACAAACCCACCCAACAAATGTTCATTGAGTATCTACTAAGAAACCTTGTCCACAGTTTTCTGTGTGGCTCCTATAATCTAAATCTTCTCATTTGCTTCAATCCCTCCCTGTTAGTAAAAAAAATCCTTACCTGCAATAGACAGCAAGCCAAAGAACAGAAGAGCTAAGACAAGATAATGAATCTTCATGGCAAGGTAGCTCTGAAACAATAGTGTATCTCAAGAAGAGGAACCGATGTCAATGCAGGTATTAGAATCAGAACTACCGCATCTAGAGACATTCATGGGTGAATGGCACCTTCCATGCCCTAGTCTCTCTCAGATTTGTGGGGAGCCAACCCCTCTCCAAGCTGATGTACCTCCCATTTGTTGAGTTCACATTATGACACGTGCAAGCCTTTATTACATCTTCACAACTCTTCTAGCTCATCCATTTCCTCTCACAGTACCTCAGCCAGCCACCAGCAGGGCTTACCCTCAGTGCCTCCTAACACTTAAAAGATCTCTATCTTGATGGTCCCTTGGAGGTGTGACTTCTCCTCTGGACACTTTCTCCATGTAGGAGCAGTGCTTGCCCTTAATCCTGTACCTCTCTTCCTCAACTGGTTATCATGTTCCACCAAGAGCAATGCTACCCTTGTGTAGACATTTAAGAGAAACTGAGAGAGAAATTAAGAAACAAGAGAATTTATCAGGCTTGTTTAGAGCTGCATCCCAGAAAACCCCAATCCAAATGTGCTTGAAAACATGTGCTTGAAATCTTGCAGATTTCAAATAGGTCTTAATGGCAAAGACTATAAATGGAGATTCTATCAGTTGCTTGCCAAGAATTTCTGTTGGTGCAGTCAGGGAAGCAAACTGTCTTGTAAGGGATTGGATAACTAAGGATGACCCATCAAGTACCACTTGTCAGTAAGAGAGGGAGGAAAGGGACAAGAACAGAGCAATTCCTGGGAGAGGAAGAGGCTGACGATTATGCATGGGGTGGGAATATTCCACTTTAATGAAAACTGTAGCTCTCAACACATACATGCCAGGATGTAGAGTCTGGTGCCTTAGCACTTGCTGGGGAAGATATATACATCTGCAAAGATCAAAACTTTCTGATATCATGTGAGCAGAGTCAGGTCTCCCACTTCCTTTTGGCTCAAAGCTTTGGGGATGCCTCAGTACATTTTGTCTTTTTCGATGATTTTCCACCTAAGCAATTCCATGTGGTCATTAGAAACCTGAATCTTCACAGCCCCCAATTCAAGTTGCCTTTATCCTACAATAAACATTGTTGAAAATAATCATGTTATTACGCTAATATTTTACTTTCATTTCCTTTCAGTTGGTCCATGCAGCTGTTCTCTCATTAAGTGGGAGTTCCCCAAGGAAGAGGGAACAAAATTCTCTGATTCTGTGCCAAAAAATGGTCTAAACATAGTCAGTGGTCCTGGAAGCTTCTGGAACTATTGAACTGACTTCTCTTTTCCCCACTTTGTGTGTATGTGTGTTGGCTTGTGCTGTTTTTGTTCTTGGTTACTCCTATATTGATTCCTCTCACTCTCTACTGACTGGTCATATCAAAACTAACCCCTGCCACTCCATTTTTTATGCATATTATGTAAAATCTTTCCATTACTTCTTTCCTGAACATATTAGGCTACCACTTGTACATTCCATGCTATCCATACTAGATTATTTCTCTCTCTCCCTCCATCCCTTCTCATGTATTATTTTATTAAAGATTTTATTTATTTATTTGAGAGGTAGAGTTGCAGACAAAGAAAGGGAGAGACACAGAGAGAGGTCTTTCATCCACTGGTTCATTCCCCAAATGGCTGCAATGGCGGGAGCTGACCTGAGCTGAACTGAAGCCAGGAGCCAGGAGCTTCTTCCATGTCTCCCAAACAGGTGCAGAGGCTCAAGCACTTGGGAAATCTTCCATTGCTTTCCCAGGCCATAGTGGATAGCTGGATTGGAAGAGGGAGCTGCCAGTACTCGAACTGGTGACCATGTAGGATGACAGCACCACAGGCAGAGGCTTAGCCCACTACGCCACAGTGCTGGCCCCCTCAGGTATTAGTGCAGAGCGTACAACACCTCCTCTTCAAGAACTGATCTTCTGGGACTGGTATGTGGCACAGCGAGTTAAGCTGCAGCCTTCAACACTGGAATCCCATACCAGAGTGCGAGTTAGAATCTTGGCTGCCTCACTTCCTATCCAGCTCCCTGCTAATGTGCCTGGGAAAGCAGCAGAGGATGGTACCCTAACACTAGGGCCCCCTTTACCCATGTGAGAGACCTGTATGGAATTCCAGGTTCCTGGTTTTGGCTTAGTACAGATCTCACCATTGTGGATATTTAGGGAGAAAATCAAAAGATAGAAGATTGATCTCTCTCTCTCTCTCTCTCCCTCTTTCTCTCTCTGCCTCTTCCTTTCAAATAAATAAATTGTTGGAAAAAATATCTCATCTTCCTGGACTCTCTGGCCCTTTTCTACCTTTTCACTCTCATTCCAAACTTCAGAATCTTGGTTCTCCAGTAAAGCTTATTTGTTTAATCAGTATTTCTCCCTGCCATTGGTGAAAGCAGAGGGAGAGAGAGAGAGAGAGAGAATCTTCCTCTGACTCTGCTTCCCCCTCTGTGTTCAGTCTAATTTCAACCCCATTTTACACTGGCAATGACTAGATCAGACATTACCTGTTCCCTCCCCACACCTTGTCATCTAGAGGCTGCTCCCTCTTATTGTCAGACTTACATTCAAGATTCCTTTTATAGCCATTTATAAATATATGCTTTTTTGTTTTTCTGATACTATGAACATTTGCCTCTAGAAGCCTGGTTTCTACCCTGGTTTTCTCACATGCCTTATCTTCACATTCTTTTCAGCCTCTTTTCTCTTCTCAGAGAGGTTTTCTGGGCTTATGAGGTCAATCCCAGGGTCTTTTGCTTACCTGTATCCCTAGGCACTCCCTAGGAACCTCATGCTGACTGCTAGCACTGCCACCTTTTGTGTAAACTCTACCATCTTCACCATGCATCTCCAGACCAAATCACTCTCCCTAGGCTTTGGTCCCTTATCTGCTTATATCTGCTTATATCTCATCATCTTTTCCAGATCCACTGGATTAAATTCCCACTTAATGGACCCCGAGTAGGCAGACCCCAGATACTTACTGTATGACATCATCCTGGATCACCATGACTCCAACCATTCCTGTAAATGGATGAGAAAGATATTTTTCATGTTTGGGTACAGGCAAGAGTTTACACAATAATCTGTCTTATACATGGTAATTGTGAGTCATTCAAACAAATTGTGATTAGATATTTTTATCATAAATCCTTCTAAAACAGAATTGAAGGCAGTTTTTCAGTAGAGACAAAAAAGATTAAAATGAGATTATAAATTGGAAAAAAATAAGATAAAATCATAGACAAGACAGAGATGAGCCACAAATCTTGGTTGAATTTCTTCCATTAAAATGAGAGATTTAAAACTGCCAAAGTCATAGGGGCATAAAAAAGAGTATATCCATTACCAAGGACAAATAGGGCTGTTAGTCTTCTTGGTATTGAGATCTACACAAGATTTCTCCCATGGGTCCTCTTGGGAAGGTCAATGTGTGATGTGGGAACAATGAATTTGCTTATAATAAATACAATAGCATGTTTCATATAGCTATTCATTATAACATTCTTCAGTATAAACAGATGGTATATTATCCAAAAGCAATTTGATTAAAGCAGGCTATATGATGTCAAATAATATGGTCCATGTTTACAGCTCTCTAGGTGTTTGGCATAATGAATTTTTTTAAAAGATTTATTTGTTTATTTGAAAGGAGAGAGGTAAAGACAGAGAGAGAGTTGTATCTTCCATTTGCCAGCTCACTTCCCAAATGGCTACAATGGCTGGTGCTAGGCTAGGCAGAAGCCAGGAGCCAGGAACTTAATCAGGGTCTCCCACATGGGTACAGGGGCCCAAGTACTTGGGTCATCTTCTGCTCTTATCCCAGGCATATCAGCAGGGAGCTGGACTGGAAGTGGTGCAGGCAGCACTCAAACTGTCACTAATATGTATGCCCGTGTCACAGGCAACAGCTTAATCCACTGTGCCACAATGCCAGTCCCATGAAGAGTTAACATACTGAAAAATTTTAACTTTTCATGGTTATAAAATCCCTTTGAGAATTTAATGAAATATGAGGTTGTTTACCTGAAAAAAAAAAAAGAAATGAATGCATGCAGATATCCATAAAAGTCCACATTCCACAGCCTCCCCCTCCCCAAGACAATGCCTTAGGATACATGGACCACAGCTGAGTATCTGTGCTGCAGGGGGAACCGGCAAGGAGAAAATAATAAGTCTTGGGGATCAGAAGACTGGGAAAAGCTGGGGTCAGGACCAGGCCAAGCAGCCAGACAGCACCAGAGCAATACGACTTCATGAAGAATAAGGCACGGCCACCATTTTGCCCTCAGAACGGCAGTTCAGACAAATTATCATCACAATAGAAATACACCCTAGAGCCTGAAGAGACAAAGTACTGTCTTCAGACCTCCACCTCCTCAAAATGACTTTACAACAGTCACAGGGGACCAGTGACAAATCCTCCTTGATAATGACTGAATCTCTCTGTGCCTTACAAAATGGCCTTGTACGTCGTGTAAGGCACGAGCCAGTTCCAGGGCTAGGTCATTCTGAGGCCCTGGAGGCAGCTAGGTGGACTGTGGCAGGAAGCCCAGTGAAATTTAATCAGATGGTCTAATGGCAATTGTTGGGGAGGGAGATGGAGGCAGATATGTGGTAAGTACTCCTCCCAGAACTGGAGTAGAAAGTAATTTCCATTGTGTCTGTATCAGGTGAGATTAGTTAACCATGAAAAACTGTTCTCTCATAAAGATCAACTACTCAGGGCTGTGCTGGCTCCCCGATCATCAGGCTGCCTCCGTCATTGCTCCATCACACTCAACACACAGATCCTCATGGGCCAAGGTGAATTCCCATCATGCTCCACCTCCAACTATCTCTTTGCTGTCATCAGGAAAGCAGAACTGTTAGAAGACCCATACCCCCTCCCTTTCATCACTCTACCCTGAAAATGGGCTCTAGTCCCCAGGGTTTCTATTAAATGCTTATTTTTCTATCTCCATCTACTTGAAAGACACCTCAGCAAAGATGGAGAGAGAGACAGAATGAGAGAGAGAGAAAACAGGAGATAGAAAAAATGAGAGAGAGAGAGAGCTCTTTCATCCATTGCATCACTTTTCAAATACCCTAAACAGGACTGAGACAGGCCAAACCCAGGAGCCTGGGACTACTCCTGGATCTCCCACATGGGTGAAAGTGGCCCAGGCCCAGGTGTCTGAGCCATCATCTATTGCCTCCCAGGATACTTAGTAGGAAGCTGGATTGGGAGCAGAGTGGCTGGGAATTGAACCAGCACTCCAAATGGGATGTGGGAACCCCAAGTGGCAACTTCACGCACTGCCTACTTCCTGTTATACAAACCCTTTCAGAGCATAGACAGCATGAATATCTTCCCATATCATTCTATAAGAACAGCATAAGCTTATATCAATGTAAATAAGGACAGCTCAAAAATAAAACACTATGAAAAGTCTAGCTTTTTTACAATGACTTTTTGTTTAATTTTAAGGAATACAACTTCATGCATTTAATATATACAGATTTGGGAACATGATGATTCTTTTCCCCTTACCCTCCCTCCCACCCACCCATCTATACTCCCATCTTTTTTCCTCCTCCCTCTTCCTTTCCCATTCTTATTTTTTACAGAGATCAATTTTTCAGTAGATTGTATGTGTCTGAAAATCTCTCCATTTCTTCTAGGCTTCCTGATTTGTTGGGATGCCACTCTGTAGTAATTTCTGATGATTCTTTTTATTTCTGTGGTATCTGTTGTTACATTTCCTTTTTCATTTCCAATTTTGTTAATTTGGGTGTTCTGGTTTGGTTTTTTTTTTTTTTTTTTTTTTTTGGTTAGTTGAGCCAATGGTGTGTCTATTTTGTTCATTTTTTCAAAACACCAGGTCTTCATTTCATTGATCTTTTCTATTGCTTTTCTTGGTTTGAATTTTGTTTATTTCTTCCTTAATTTTAATTATTTCTTTCCTCCTACTAATTTGGGGTTTGGATTGTTGTTGTTCTAGGTCCTTGAGATGCACTGACAACTCATTTGGTGACAACTCAACTGGTGACTTTCCAGTTTCTTGATGTAGGCACTAATTGCTATAAACTTCCCTCTTCACACTTCTTTTGCTGTATCCCATAAGTTTTGATATGTGTTATTCTCATCTTCATTCATTTCCAGAAATTATGACCAACTGTTCATTTAGGAGCATACTGTTCAGTCTCCATGTGTTTACACATGTTCTTGAGATTCTTTAGTTGTTGGTTTTAAGCTTCAATCCATTGGGATAAGATAAGATGCATGGTATAGGCAACTATATGCTTCCTGTACTAGGATATTCCTTTCTTTCTCCAACTTAGGGAAGTTTTCTGTAATTATTTCACTAAGTAGGCCTTCTAGTCCCCTCACTCTTTCCACTCCTTCAGGCACTCCTATGACCCGTATGCTTGGTCGCTTGATAGTAACCCATATATCTTCAACACTATATTTTAGTTTTCTGATTTTTTCTTCTTCTTTTTGGTCTCACTGTAAAATTTACAGAGATCTGTATTCTAGCTCATATATTCTTTATTCTGCCTTACCAACTCTTTTTAAGGCATTCCAAAGCATTTTTCTTTGATCCATTGAATTCTTAATTTATAGTATTTCATTTTGATTTCTCTTTAAGTTCTCAACTTCATGAGAAAACTTCTCATTCATATCATACATAGTTTTTTTTGAGCTCATGGATTTCCTTCTGATTGATTTTGAGCAGTCCAATGATTCATTTTTTGAATTCCATTTCCAGAATTTCCTTAATCTCTTCACCTTCACATTCATTTTTTAACTTTTATTTAATAAATATAAATTTCCAAAGAATAGCTTTTGGATTACAGTGGATTTCCCTCCCCCCATAATTTCCCTCCCACCTGCAACCCTCCCATCTCCCACTCCCTCTCTCATTCCATTCACATCAAGATTCATTTTCAATTATCTTTATATACAGAAGATCATTTAGTATATATTAATTAAAGATTTCAACAGTTTGCAAACACACAGAAACACAAAGTATAGAGTACTGTTAGAGTACAAGTTATAGCATTAATTCACATTGTACAACACATTAAGGATAGAGATCCTACATGAGGAGTAAGTGCACAGTGACTCCTGTTGTTAATTTAACAATTGACATTCTTGGTAATGGCATCAGTAATCACCATAGGTCATGAGCTGCCAAGGCTATGGAAGCCTGTTGAGTTTGCCAACTCTTATCTTATTTAGACAAGGCCATAGTCAAAGTGGAAGCTCTCTCCTCCCTTCAGAGAAAGGTATCTCCTTCTTTGATTGCCCGTTCTTTCCGCTGGGATTTCACTCCCACACACAGAGATCTTTTATTTGGTGGTTTGTTTTGTGTGTGTGTGTGTGTGTGTGTGTTTTTGCCAGAGTGCCTTTGCTTTCCATGCCTGAAATACTCTCATGGGCTCTTCAGCCAGATCCGAATGCCTTAAGGGCTGATTCTGAGGCCAGAGTGCTGTTTAGGACATCTGCCGTTCTATGAGTCTGCTGTGTATCCTGCTTCCCATGTTGGATCGTTCTCTCCTTTTTAATTCTATCAGTTAGTATTAGCAGACACTAGTCTTGGTTATGTGATCCCTTTGACTCTTAATCCTATCATTCTGATCAATTGGGAACTGAAATTGATCACTTTGACTAGTGAGATGGCATTGGTGCATGCCACCCTGATGGGATTGAATTGGAATCCCCTGGCACGTTTCTAACTCTACTGTTTGGGGCAAGTCTGATTGAGCATGTCCCAAACTGTACATCTCCTCATTCTCTTATTCGCACTCTTATACTTAACAGGGATCACTTTTCAGTTAAATTTAAACACCTAAGAATAATTGTGTGCTAATTACAGAATTCAACCAATAGTACTAAGTAGAACAAAAAAATACTAAAAGGGATAAAGCATTAAGTTGTTCATCAACAGTCAGGACAAGGGCTGATCAAATCACTGTTTCTCATAGTGTCCATTTCACTTCAACAGGTTTCCTCTTTTGTGGTTGGTTAGTTGTCACCCATCAGGGAGAACATATGATATGTGTCCCTTTGGGACTGGCTTATTTCACTCAGCATGATGTTGTCCAGGTTCCTCTATTGTGTTGCAAATGACTGGATTTCATTGCTTTTTATTGCTGTGTAGTATTATATAGAGTACATATTGCATAATTTCTTTTTTTTAACTTTTATTTAATGAATATAAATTTCCAAAGTACGACTCATGTGTTACAATGGCTTCCCCCCCATACCGTCCCTCTCACCCACAACCCTCCCCTTTCCCACTCCCTCTCCCCTTCCATTCACATCAAGATTCATTTTCGATTATCTTAATATACAGAAGATCAGCTTAGTATACATTAAGTAAGGATTTCAACAGTTTGCTCCCACACAGAAACATAAAGTGAAAAATAATAGATGATTTTTTTTAAATGATGATGAAATCAGATCAGACCTATTGTCATGTTTAATCCCAGTGAGAGTCAAGTTGGGAATTGATAATTTCTTTTTTGTTTTTTTTTTTTTTTTACAGAAGATCAGTTTAGTATGCATTAAGTAAAGATTTCAACAGTTTGCACCCCCATAGAAACACAAAGTGAAATATATTGTTTGAGTACTCGTTATAGCATTAAATCTCAATGCACAGCACATTAAGGACAGAGATCCCACATGAGGAGTAAGTGCACAGTGACTCCTGTTGTTGACTTTACCAATTGACACTCCTGTCTATGGCATCAGTAATCTCCCTATGCTCCAGTCATGAGTTTCCAAGGCTATGGAAGCCCTCTGAGTTCTCCGACTCTTATCTTGTTTAGACAAGGTCATAGTCAAAGTGGAGGTTCTCTCCTCCCTTCAGAGAAAGGTACCTCCTTCTTTGATGACCTGTTCTTTCCACTGGGATCTCACTCACAGAGATCTTTTGCCAGAGTGTCTTGGCTTTCCATGCCTGAAATACTCTCATGGGCTTTTCAGCCAGATCCGAGTGCCTTTAGGGCTGATTCTGAGGCCAGAGTGCTATTTAGGACATCTGCCATTCTATGAGTCTGCTGAGTATCTCACTTCCCATGTTGGATCACTCTCCCCCTTATTTATTCTATCGGTTAGTGTTAGCAGGTACTAGACTTGTTTATGTGCTCCCTTTGACTCTTAGTCCTTTCATTATGATCAATTGTGAACTGAAATTGATCACTTGGAATAGTGAGATGGCATTGGTACATGCCACCTTGATGGGATTGAATTGGAATCCCCTGGTATGTTTCTAACTCTACCATTTGGGGCAAGTCAGCTTGAGCATGTCCCAAATTATACATCTCTTCCCTCTCTTATTCCCACTCTTATGTTTAACAGGGATCACATTTCAGTTAATTTTTAACACTTAAGAATAACTGTGTATTAATTACAGAATTAAACCAGTCATATTAAGTAGAACAGACAAAAAAACTACTAAGAGGGATAATGTATTTATTTATTGCTGTGTAGTATTATATAGAGTACATATTGCATAATTTCTTTATCCAGTCTACTGTTGATGGGCATTTAAGTTGCTTCCAAGTCTTAGCTATTGTGAATTGAGCTGCAATAAACATTAATGTGCAGACAGCTTGTTTGTTTGCCAATTTAATTTCCTTTGGGTAAATTCCAAGGAGTGGGATGGCTGGGTTGTATGGTAGGGTTATATTCAGGTTTCTGAGGAATCTCTAGACTGACTTCCATGGTGGCTGTACCAATTTGCATTCCCACCAACAGTGGGTTAGTGTCCCTTTTTCCCCACATCCTCGCCAGCATCTGTTGTTGGTAGATTTTTATATGTGAGCCATTCTGACCATGGTGAGGTGAAACCTCATTGTGGTTTTGATTTGCATTTCCCTGATTGCTAGCAATCCTGAACATTTTTTTCATGTGTCTGTTGGCCATTTGGATTTCCTCTTTTGAAAAATGTCTATTGAGGTCCTTGGCCCATCTCTTAAGTGAGTTGTTTGTTTTGATGTTGTGTAGTTTCTTGATCTCTTTGTAGATTCTGGTTATTAACCCTTTATCTATTGCATAGTTTGCAAATATTTTTTCCCATTCTGTCGGTTGCCTCTTCACTTTCCTGACTGCTTCTTTTGCAGTACAGAAACTTCTCAATTTGATGCAATCCCAAATGTTAATTTTGGCTTTGACTACCTGTGCCTCTGGGGTCTTTTCCAAGAAGTTTTTGCCTGTGCCAATATCTTGCAGGGTTTCTCCAATGTTTTCTAATAATTTGATGGTGTCGGGTCATAGATTTAAGTCTTTAATCCATGTTGAGTGGATTTTTGTGTAAGGTGAAAGGTAGGGGTCTTGCTTCATGCTTCTGCACATGGAAATCCAGTTTCCCAGCACCATTTATTGAATAGACTGTCCTTACTCCAGGGATTGGTTTTGGATCCTTGATGAAATATAAGTTGGCTGTAGATTGATTTCTGGTGTTTCAATTCTGTTCCATTGGTCTATCCATCTGTTTCTGTACCAGTACCATGCTGTTTTGATAACAACTGCCCTGTAGTATGTCCTGAAATCTGGTATTGTGATGCCTCCGGTTTTATTTTTGTTGTGCAAGATTGCTTTAGCTATTTGAGGTCTCCTGTGTCTCCATATGAATTTCAGCATCTCTTTTTCCAGAGCTGAGAAGAAGGTCTTTGGTATTTTGATTGGTATTGCATTGAATCTATAAATTACTTTTGAGAGAATGGACATTTTGATGATATTGATTCTTCCAATCCATGAGCATGGAAGATTTTTCCATTTTTTGGTATCCTCTTCTATTTCTTTCTTTAAGATTTTGTAATTCTCATCGTAGAGATCTTTAACGTCCTTGGTTAAGTTTATTCCAAGGTATTTGATTGTTTTGTGGCTTTTGTGAATGGGATTGATCTTAGAAGTTCTTTCTCAGCCATGGCATTGCCTGTGTATACAAAGGCTGTTGATTTTTGTGCACTGATTTTATATCCTGCTACTTTGCCAAACTCTTCTATGAGTTTCAATAGTCTCTTAGTAGAGTTCTTTGGATCCCCTAAATAAAGAATCATATCATCTGCAAAGAAGGATAGTTTGAGTTCTTCCTTCCCAATTTGTATCCATTTAATTTCTTTTTCTTGCCTAATGGATCTGGCTAAAACTTCCAGAACTATATTGAATAGCAGTGGTGAGAGTGGGCATCCCTGTCTGGGACCTTCACATTCTAATATTTAAATGTTGTACTGCCCCTGGTTCTAGGCCCAGCCTCTCCTCTTCTGATCTCTGTTATGACCTGGGAAAGCAATAGAAGATGGCCCGAGTGCTTGGGCCCCTGCACCCACATGGGAGACCAGAAAGAAGCTCCTAGCTCCTAGCTCCTGGCTCCTGGCTTCTATAGCCATTGTGTCCATCTAGGGAGTGAACCAGTGGCTGGAAGACCTCTCTCTCTGTCTCTACCTCTGTCTGTAACTCTGTCTTTCAAATAAATAAAATAAATCTTAAAAAAAGAACACAGTACTCCTCCAGAATTAGATCCTGAACTGAAGGAAATCTATAAAATGAAGATATAGAATTCAAAATAATGCTTGCAAGGATACTCAATGAGATGCAAAAGAACACAGACAAATTAAAGAAATGAGGAAATTAATGTGTGGCATGAATGAAAATATTACTAAGGAGATAGAACTCATTAAAAAACAAATAGAAATTTTGGAGATGAAGTCTTCAATCAGTGAAATAAAAATATGATTGAGAGCTTTAACAATAGAGTAGACTAAGTTGAGGAAAGAATTTGTGATCTCAGGGACAAGAAATTTGAAATCAGACAAAAATAAAGAAAAAAAAACAAAACCCCAGAAAGTATGCAAACACATGGAGACTGAACAACATGCTCCTGAATGAACACTGGGTCATTCAAGAAATCAAAAGAGAAATCAAAAACTTTCTGGAAGTAAATGAAGACAACAACACAACATATCAAAACTTATGGGATACAGCAAAAGCAGTATTGAGAGGCAAATTTATAGCAATAGGTGCCTATACCAAGAAATTGGAAAGGTACCAAATAAATGAGCTTTCAGCGCACCTCAAGGACCTAGAAAAACTGCAGCAAACCAAACCCAAATCTAGTAGGAGAAGAGAAATAATTAAAACCAGAGAAGAAATTAACAGGATTGAATCCAAAAAAAAATTACAAAAAATCAGCCAAGCGAGAAGCTGGTTTTTTGAAAAAATAAACAAAATTGACACCCCATTGGCCCAACTAACTAAAAAAAGAAGAGAAAAGACCCAAATCAATAAAATCAGAGATGAAAAAGGAAACGTAACAACAGACACCACAGAAATAAAAAGAATCATCAGAAATTACTACAAGGACTTGTATGCCAGCAAACAGGAAAACCTATCAGAAATGGATAGATTCCTGGACACATGCAGTCTACCTAAATTGAACCATGAAGACATCGAAAACCTAAATAGACCCATAACTGAAACAGAAATTGAAACAGTAATAAAGGCCCTCCCAACAAAGAAAAGCCCAGGACCAGATGGATTCACTGCTGAATTCTACCAGACATTTAAAGAAGAACTAATCCCATTTCTTCTCAAACTATTCAGAACAATCGAAAAAGAGGGAATCCTCCCAAATTCTTTCTATGAAGCCAGCATCACCTTAATCCCTAAGCCAGAGAAAGATGCAGCACTGAAAGAAAATTACAGACCAATATCCCTGATGAACATAGACGCAAAAATCCTCAATAAAATTCTGGCCAATAGAATACAACAACACATCAGGAAAATCATCCACCCAGACCAAGTGGGATTCATCCCTGGTATGCAGGGATGGTTCAACATTCGCAAATCAATCAATGTGATTCACCACATTAACAGACTGCAGAAGAAAAACCATATGATTATCTCAATTGATGCAGAGAAAGCATTTGATAAAATTCAACACCCTTTCATGATGAAAACTCTAAGCAAATTGGGTATAGAAGGAACATTCCTCAATATAATCAAAGCAATTTATAAAAAACCCACAGCCAGCATCCTATTGAATGGGGAAAAGTTGGAAGCATTTCCACTGAAATCTGGCACCAGGCAGGGATGCCCACTCTCACCACTGCTATTTAACATAGTTCTGGAAGTTTTAGCCAGAGCCATCGGACAAGAAAAAGAAATCAAAGGAATACAAATCAAGAAGGAAGAAGTCAAACTATCCCTCTTTGCAGACGATATGATTCTGTACTTAGAGGATCCAAAGAACTCTACTAAGAGACTATTGGAACTCATAGAGGAGTTTGGCAAAGTGGCAGGATATAAAATCAATGCACAAAAATCAACAGCCTTTGTATACACAAGCAATGCCAT